>NW_027528610.1:5378806-5402912 GCF_008692635.1 Crocuta crocuta | reverse complement strand
CTCTCTCTCTTTGCCCCTCTCACATTCATGCTCTGTCTCTTTCTCTCTCAAAACTAAATAAAACATTTTTTAAAAAGCTTTAAAGAAAGCTACTGAAGGATGCTGATGAGCGCTGAGCAATAAAATGGTACCCCATGCCCAGGCGTGTGTCTGGGAGGATGCGGGAATGAGCTCAGGTACATGCATGTGTCGAAGTGGGATTGGTGGAAGTTTTCTTCTGAAAGTGTCACTGTTCTTGGCGAGATCTGGTGAGTGGCCGGGAGTGACAGGTGAGAGAGGCGGGGGGGGGCTGGGGGTGACCTGTGGGAGTGACAGGTGGGAGAGGTGGTGGGGGCCGGGGTGACCTCTGAGAGTGAGGGGGAGAGGTGGTGGGGGCTGGGGTGACCTGTGGGAGTGACAGGTGAGGGAGACCGTGAGGGCTGGGGTGATGGGTGTGTGGCACACGTTCACAGAGTGCTAGTTTTTCTTACTTTATAAAATGTAAACTTTGATGAAAGTGATAAACATTTACCTTTCACATTTTCACAGCACGTAATGCGATACTTACATTTCTGGACTGCGATCCTCGGGTGGTGAGGATGAGCAGACTGTCCCAGTTTTCTTTTCACCGTGGGGAGGGCGGGCGTCCTGGGACGGAAACACGGCCAGGGTGCTTGTGGACTCATGCAGTTTTCTCAGGCTTCCTCCGCCAGGACCAGTCCCCTTATGAAGGAAGGCATCCTCATTAGATCACATAGTCCTGCAAAATGAAAATATCAAGAATATGGAGTGACTTCTCAGGGTTGTTCAGTAGTTTATTGGCTTCATGGGACATCATTTCCGTGGAATGTAGGATGTTTCTTTTTTTTANGGTAAGGGGCAGAGAGAGGGAGAGAGAGAATCTGAAGCAGGCTCTGCACTGTCAGCACAGAGCCTGACACGGGGCTCAAACTCATGAAGTGCAGGATCATGACCTGAGCTAAATCACAACTCAGATTGACACTCAGCCAACTAAGCCACCCAGTTTTCATTGAACTTTTTTTTTTAATGTTTTTTTTTTTTTAATTTATTTCTAGGAGAGAGAGAGAGAGAGAGCGTGAGCAGGGGAGGGTCAGAGAGAGAGGGAGTCACAGACTGAAACAGGCTCCAGGCTCCGAGCTGGCAGTCAGCACAGAGCCCGACGTGGGGCCCAAACCCATGAACCGTGAGATCATGACCCAAGCGAAAGTTGGACGCTTAACCGACTAAGCCACCCAGGCGCCCCTTCATTGAACTTTTATATGATGCTGGGGAATACAGAATTATATGATATTCGGTTGGAGGAGAATTGATGAGTTTTGAAAACTTACAGAAGCCGAGACTGGCGATTATCCTGAATGACTTAAGGACGTATCTCACTTGAAAAGAGGGACAAGTCAGGTAGATGGAGTTAAGGGAAAAGCATGGAAATTGCAAGAGCATCAAATTTAAGTAAAAAATAAGAGATGCATGTAAAACACTTCACCAGTGTCTGAACATGAGAAACATCGAATGAAGATGAGCTGTTTTTACTATGAAGGGTTAGCACTTGTGAATTCTGCAGTAGGTCAGTAAGGTACGGGCTTGAAGGGGGTGTGGCCATCAGAGGGGAGTAGACCCCCCATCACAGGGTTTCCGTGGAGCAGTAATCATCACTGCGTGCAACTCTGGGTCAGAGAATAAAAAGTCCGGGAGGAAATGTCGACCGAATCCACACAACTGTGTCTGTTGATGGTCCTTGTCTAACAGTATCTGTGTGGGAGAAGGGNGCAGGTGGTGGGGGGGGGGGGGGGGGGGGGGGGGGGGGGGGGGGGGCGGTGGCCAGGGAGCCTCAGTTTGAGGGTGTGAGTTTTGTGTGGTGTGAGGTTGCAGGTGCTCTGGGGTGAGAAACCAGGGGAGACATGGAGAGACACACCCTCATGTGCCCCCTCCAGCTTCTAGAATGGCCCAGAATGGCACCTTTCCGACTCCCTTGTGCACACGGATCACCTGTGCCTCTTTTAGAAGTGCGGGTTCTGATTCCAGAGGTGCGCACGGTGGACACCCAGAGTCTGCGTTTCCGTTAGGTGGTGCTGAGCCTGCGGAAGGAGGGACTCACCCTGACACAGCTGGATATTGGGGTGCCCATCAAGGGTTCACTCACACTTGCCTGCTGATCGTACGAGTCTTCTGTGTTTTTTTCTGTGATATTCTGTAGAGAGAAGATGTGAATTGTTGATAAGGACTGAAAAGAACCGACGAAAATGGTTTTTAAAAGGGGAACCCCCTACTTTTTTAATCATTCAAAATGCAGAATTTTAATTGCTGGTTTGTTTCTGTCCTCACATGAAACGTATTTCACTAGGTGTAGAATTCCAGGTTAATATATTTTAAATTCGTAGCTTAAAAAATATCTCTTGAGTTTCTTCCCAAGAGGAAGTTGAGGTAAACCTAAAATGACCATAATTTGACAAAACAGACATGTACTCATTGGAAATGACTTCCCTATGCATGTTTCTGATTTTCTCCTATTTTATATTATTCATGGCCAGGGTCTGTAATTTGCCTGGGAACCAAATTAATTGTAATCCTATCTAATAAATTAAGATGTATGATTGAGTTTCCAGGCAAATTATAATTGCATTTCCAGCATAAATTAGAAACATTTGAATTGAGAATACTTTTTCCCTATTTTATGCATACTTAGTGTTTGTTATGCATACTTAAGTGTTTGCACTTAAGATGCAAATGGAGGTTTTGATGGTTTTTTTAACAGTGTAATGTTTTTATTGTTTTGTAGAAATTATATATGAGCATTAAAAACTTAATATAACCACATCCGAAGGGTAAAACCAAAGCATCACTCCAAATTCCACCATCCAGAATATTCATGGGTACCTACCTGTGCAAAAGAGTTGCCACAGCAAACCAAAGACCTCTCTCTTAGAAATTCCTAATTGGGGGCAACTGTGTGGCTCAGTGGGTTAAGCCTCCGACTTCGGCTCGGTCATGATCTCACGGTTAGTGGGTTTGAGCCCCGCGTCAGGCTCTGTGCTGACAGCTCGGAGCCTGGAGCCTGCTTCAGATTCTCTGTGTGTGTGTGTCTCTCTCTCTGCCCCTCTCCCACTCACCTCTGTCTCTCTCTCAAAGATAAATGATCAAAAAAAAATTGCTAATTAGAAGGTTGGCTCTTGGCTGGTATGTGGGAACTCAGGTTTGGGGTGGGGTCCCCCCATTCCCTAACTGGTAAGAGGTGCTCACTGTCCCTAAGCTATTAGTACAAGCAGTGTGGATGATGGATGCCTATTTCCTACTGGCACCTGGGTATTTGCTACGTGCTGGGCAGCAGGTGCCCTGGCGACTAGCCTCCGTAAGAAATCCGGGCACTGAGTCCCTCCTGAACGTCTCTCGTGTCAGCATTTCACAGTGTTTCCTGTGGACTTGGCCCTGTGCACATTTTCTCTGTTCCTGATTTTACTGGAGTAAATGAGAGCCCAGACAAGGACTATATGCTGAGTCCTGTGAGTCTCCTTAGTGAATTAGGAAACCTACGGGTGGTCTTGGGGATCCTGGTGCATTACCATCAAGGGAACATCTTATCTGGCATCTCTGCGCTTGCTAGTTTTTAATAATGCTTGACGTTTAATACTACTTGAGTTTAACAGAAGAAAGAGGAATCTTCAAATTTTGGGGAGGAAACGATTATGGAAAGTATTATGAGATCAAAAGCATTATTAAAAAAAATTTTTTTTGCTTTATTATGTACTGATGCCCTAAAATTAAGTTCAAAGCGAGTGGCTTATATGTTCCTCAAACCACTCCTTCTACCTGCCAAATTATTTCCTAATTTTTAGTTTTATTACATTGAATACTCTTCCTTCACCAAAATTCCTAGTTTATTCAATTTTAGTTATATATTTATGTGGATGATAAAGTGATCGAGTCTTTTATGGCAGTTTTTTATACTTGGCTTCTAAGTATGATCGTATCTTGGGGCGCCCAGCTGGCTCAGTCGGTTGAGAATGTGAATCTTGATCTCGGGGTTTTGAATTAGAGCCCCACATTGGCTGTAGACTTTACTTGAAAATATAATATTTTTATGGGGCACTTGGTTGGCTCAGTCCGGTAAGTATTGACTTCGGCTCAGGTCATGGCCCGCGGATGGTGAGTTCAAGCCCCGCGTCAGGTTCTGTGCTGACAGCTCATAGCCTGGAGCTGCTTCACTTTCTGTGTTTCCCTCTCTCTCTGCCCTCCTCTGCTTGTTCTCTCTCTCTCTCTCTCTCTCTCTTTCTCAAATAATAACATTAGAAGAATAAAGTAAAATAATTTCTGAAATGTGATCATATCTTTTGTTTCTAAAAAGGAGTCCATAGATAACGATTTTCTTTGAAATTGTTCACAACAAACTTTGCCCACCTCTACACATGAAGTCTGTGTTGGATTGAGCACACTTTTCTCACATAATATATAAGTATATGCATTATTTTCTTTCAGTACTGAGTATTGCACTAGCCAATTTATTCTTCCTGCTTCTCTGTAGATTGGCTGAATTTGGCATTGAATCGATTTGTAACAAAGGCTCATGGGTGCTGTGTTCTCTAAGGTTTTTTCTGTCTTGGAGAATGTTTCTGTCACATGTACATTTGAATAATGGTTTGTTTTACTTATTATACAACCAGTGCTATATTGGGTTCACACATTAAGTTTTGTAGAGAGAAACTGACTTGGGGAAAACCATATTTTCTCCATCATAATCAACCTACCCTTTTTACCTGGATGCCTGAAAAATTACGTTTTTATCATTTGTTTTCAAATTTTTATTTAAATTCTAGCTAATTAGCATAGAATAGTAGAATTCAGTGATTGAGCACTTATAACACCCAGAGCTTATGCCAACAAGTGCCCTCCTTAATGCCCATTGCTCATCCACTCCATCCCCTCACCCACCTCCCCTCCAGCTTGTTCTTTGTTGTTAAAAGTCTCTTATGGCTTGCTTCTCTCTCTCTCACTGTCTCTCTCTCTCTCTTTTTCCATTCCCGTGTTTCTCTGTTTCCTAAATTCCACATGTGAGTGAAGTCACATGGTATTTGTCTTTCTCTGACTGACTCATTGCTCTTAGCATTGTGCACTGTAGTTCTATCCACATCATTGCAATTGGCAAGATTGTATTCTTTTTGATGGCTGAGTAATATTCCACTGTGTATATACCACATCTCCTTTATTCATTCATCAGCCAATGGACACTTGGGCTCTTTCCATAGTTTGGCTATTGTGGATAATGCTGTAAATTATATTTTTCTCCTTGAGGTTCAATAGCATAGACTGTGTTTCAGTGTTGCTGATTTCTATCAATATTCCTGGAAAAAATTCCTCGCCTTTTGATTTACATATATGTAATTTACATATATATGTGTTGGAATATATACATTCACATATATCATATATATATATATATGATTTCCACATATGCTTATTTATCAGAACCTATCTTCCGTGTATTCCCTCTATGCCTTGATACTTCAAGCATGTTAGAAGCCCCCAGATGATCCTCTTAGGAAAGCAAGTTGAGAGCCACGCTCTTTGCTGTCTTCTTAGTTTACCCTGAGGTATGAGATGCTCTTTAGAGCGGCCCACACACTTATTTATTTTGTAATTTCAGATAAACTATAATCTCCCTGAATGTCTGTTTCCTCATGTGTAAAATGGAGATCATAATAGTTACGGGGAAGGAATAAGTGAGATGAGCGAGCAGAGCACCTGGAGGTGGATTCTACGGTCAAGGTTGCATTTGTGTGTCAGCTAAAGTCAGAGGAAAACCTCACCCAGGCCCTGGCTTTGGGCAAAGGCTGCTACTATATTTGATACATGACAGAGTTCTGTTGAGTTGAATTAAATACCAGCCACAACAATCTCTCCATATCTGATACCTTAAGATAATTTACTGAATTTGATGTTTTATGTTCCTCATTCCATGATTACTATGCAGATTACTTTATCGTACAATGCCTTGCATTTTATGGCAAACAAAACAAAGACTATAGTATCTTCTCCAAAAGCATCCAGGAATTGATAACCTACTATTTATTGTTAGTATTTCATTGTATTTTTATCATTTGCCAGGTAAGTTGAACTTATTAGAATACTGCCCAGATAAGGCACTAAGAAACACATTTTAGTTTTTAAGCTAAGAGATGAGATATATAAGAGACTTATAAGAATTAACAATCTATAATATTTCATAAAATATTAAGGATTTTCACTTAATCCAGTGCACCAAGGGTATTTTCTTTGACTGTAGTACTTTGATGTATCTAGCCTGTCTTTGAGTGCATGATGGCACCATTAGATACTAACTGCTCTAGAAAAATACATGATCTTTGAAGAGTATTCTGTTCGTAGTTTTGTGTAGGGTAAGGGCAGAAGAAAACAACAAAAATTAATGAGCATAGTAACCATGATTTTTCCCAGTTTTATATCGGAACCAATGACTTGGCGAACGATGGTCGTTTGTGTGATTTGTGAAATTATTCATATTAATAGTTGTTTTAATTTTTTTAGTTTATTTATTTATTTTGAGAGAGAGAAAGGGAGTGAGCGAGTGCACAAGCAGGGGAGGGGCAGAGAGATGGGGAGACAGCATCTCAAGCAGGCTTGAGGCCCTCAGCACACAGCCCAATGTGGGGCTCAAACTCACAAATTGCGAGATCATGACCTGAGCCGAGATCAAGAGGTGGATGCTTAACTAACTGTGCCACCCAGGTGCCCCTCATATAAATAGTTTTATAAAGGAGTTGTAGTTACATTAATTTTACAAAGAACAGTTTGCCTTAATAGCTGATAGAATTTTATAAACTAGAAATATAACATTAACACATCCATCTGCATTTCCACACGTTTTTGTTTACCGTGATGCTGACAGCCATTATACTCATCATGATGAGGGTAACTTGCACCTTTCCTAAAATTTTCACATCCCTCTTGACAAGTCTCCCAGTAATGAACTTGTAATATCACAAGAAATAGTAGGTGCTTATTGGTCAGGAGTGTCTTTACTGACAGTGAATGGCCTCTGTTCACAGGATTTACAATTGGCCATTAGTGGCCCAATTTACACCCTTTCTTTGTATCTAGAGTATTAATATTCACACATCAGTTTCACTGACTTGCCCTCATTTCTGTCCTTATTCCATTTGACTCGTACATTCTCAACGAGCTATGTTTAAAGGCATAGTGATAGACCTGCATACAGAGATTATATGTTCTCCACTTTACATTCAGACCGTTAATAGTTTATCAACATAATCCAAGATAATTATCCAAGATACGTGAGAGAGAATACTAAAATCTGCCTTTAATAAACAATGGAACCATTAAGTCGAAGTCTTCTGTAAGATCGTTGGACCAAATTCACGTATTTGTAAGATGATCCTCACAACTTTTTTTCTATCTTATAAGATAGAACTCAGAAGTGCCAGCAGGGCACTGTCCCCCCCCATGCAGATTTCAGTGATGAATTTGGCAGTAGCATGTTGGAAACTTGTGGATGGTCACACCGCAGAGTAGGCAGAGCCAACTTTCTGTCTGTGGATCTCAAAACATTTTTGTCGGAATAACAGAAGAATTTGGAAATGTTAAACAGTAAACTTGTAGCATGTGAAAAGAAAAGAAATACCAATTACTCCACTGCTATTGAGTACCCGTTGGGGTGCATAATAGGGCTTCGTCCTTTGTATGCACCTTCTCATGTAATATTCATAACGTTATTTGTATTATTTCAGGCTCACGTCCCCGTCGAGAAAGCTCCAGTGCAGAGATGAACTTTTTTAGTTCCCACATTTGTTTCCACGGTTCTCAAAACACTCACACGCACACAAAAAAGTCACAGTTTCGAATCCATACCAAGAAGGAGAAATATTGCATAAATGTACAGAACCTCTCTCACGTCAACCGGGGGCGAGTCTGCTAATTATCCTTCTTATTACAGTACATTCACTGGGAGCAAATGTTTCAGACCTGGGAAGGCCACTGTGTTTGTTTGTTTTTAATTCTGCCCCATTTGCTCCGTCAGTAAATTATTTAAGATGAGGGGATACTGCCTCTGATGAGAAAGTCCCTCACAGTTCAGGGGTGTGGCGTTGGCGCGGTGGTAATGAGAGTCACGTGAGCAGAGAGCCCAGACTTTGTTATCTGAACCTCAAGTCATACCCTGTTTCCATATGTGAAGATGAAGGGGGCCGATGTGATCGGGCCGCGAACTGAGTCATGGTGATTTCCCAGTTAGCAAGCAGTAAACACTTGCTGGATCTAATAAAATTATTTCTACTTGGCAACTTCAGCCCATGCGGGCAATTTATTTTGGTAACTTAAGTATTTTCTTTCAGTGCACATAGTGTATACATTTTGTGGAAAGAGAAACTGGCCAGCACTCCATCATTGTTATGGATCCCTTTACATCCTTCCTTGATTCCAAACTTAGGGTTGGACTTAAATTTAGAAATTCAAAAGCCAGTGAAATCAAACACATCTAGCAGCTAACAGAAAAATGAACTGTGAAATTGAATCAGAGAGAAAAGCCTTAAGAACTGATGAGGCTTTCAGTGTTGCACAGTTAACAAAAAAATTAACTAGCTACAAATTTATGTCCTTCTGTATTGAAGCCATGGCCTCTCCTCTAAGTTTTATCTAGAAAGTTCTTCAATTGAGACCCTGTTTTGACTAACAGTTGATAACTTATCTGACATCCATGATTGTAACTTAAACTTTGGGATTATACTTTTTCTAGATAGTGTTTCTAGTTTTCCAACCTTTGTCAGAGTCCGAACTCTTGTGTCGTATTTAATGGTCATACGGCATTGATGCCTCAGAGTACGTTAAATTTACACTATCAGAAAGACCACGTGTCTATGAGAGAGCACGGGTGTCTGAAAGCACACATTTCTTGCCCTTAGGTAGGTTTTTATTTAATTGTAGTAAAATACACACAATGTAGCACTTACCATCATAACTCGTATGCAGATTTTTAAAAAAATTTTTGAGACAGAGAAACAGGGAGAGAGAGAAAAGGAGCAGGGGAGGGGCCGAGGGAGAGGGAAAGGAAAAATCCCAAGCAGGCCCCATGCCAAGTGCGGAGCCCAATGCAGGGCTCAGTCCCATGAACTGTGAGATTGTGACCTGAGCCTTTAAAAATCAAGAGCCGGATGCTTAGCTGACAGAGCCACCCAGGTGCCCCATATGCAGATTGTTGACGTAGCATCGCGGACAGGAGAGAAGCAGGATGGAAGATTGCCCTGGTGTTTGACTTTGCCCGGGTTCCTGGGATGGGCCCTGGTGCTAGAGTTACCATGTTTGGGGTTTTCAGTGACATTTCCAGTCACCACCAACATGAGAAATAAACCTGCTATAATTAACCCTCTCTTTGGAAACCAGGTAGAGGCATCTTTCCCCTCGGCACTCCTCAGACCAGGGACGTTGATGATGGTGACGTGGTCTCTTACCCTTGCCTTCCATTAACATGCCCACACCCCTGTGTCAGACGCTCTCTGCCGAGTGGTCCTCACCGTTCCCGGACACCGCCCTCCCAGTTTCCCTGGGTGTCGCTAGCACCCCAGTTCGTGCTTACTGGAGCTACCACATGCATTTCTTGTGTCCCCGACTCCAACTGGACATCAAACAGTAGACATAGAGCCTTCCTCAGTCTCCTACTTGAGTAGGAAGGCCCTGAGCCGAGCCACCCTCGGCACCAGGGTGGGCATTGCTTAGGGCAGACCTAGCACAACCTCACCAGAGTTCACACCCATGCGGGTGAGCGCTTCGTGTGCAAGGAGGGGCAGTTCCAGGGGGGCCTCCTGGCCATGTGACACGGTTCCCCACCTGTCACTCAGCACCCTGGTTCTTGGGGCTGTGCCATCACATAGGGCACTGCCCATATCCAGCAGGCAAGGAGAAGGTGGGTGCGGGAGCGCCATCCCCACGGCCTGGGAACCTGGCTCACCAAACCTTCTTTAGCAACAACATGGCGCCCTTACAAAGGGGATGGCTGGAGGGCTGGGATCTTACCTGGCTGGACGGGTGCACTGCAGGGGAAAATGGGTTTACAGGACTGGTTAGGATTCGGGTGGCTATCTCGGCAATGAGCTATCAAAGAAAAGGGGGGTATACCAAAAGTTAGGGTCACCATCTTCCATCAGGCCAAAGGAGGGGGGCAAAGCATGAGGTCCCCTTTATGTCCCTGGGGAGAGCCTGCTCTTAGGATCCTCAGCAGCCACTTGAACAGCAGAAAGAAGCCCTTTTCCTCTGATTACGCCTCATGTTCTAGCGATCACCAAATGCTGTCCTGCACCATTTTTCCTACAGAAAAAGATGCATTGGATAAGTGACCCTTCCCATTACTCACCCTGTTTCCATAATGCAACTCTCCAGATAAATCAAGGAATACCTATTCTCTCTAATGTTTCATGGACTGTGGGCTCAACTGAAATGTCCTCAGCTAAATGCTCTCCAGATCCTGACTGTGTCACGGGTAACAACGACTCACATTCTTTTCCTGCAGAATTTACTGACAATTCCATATTGATAACAGGACCCGTGTGCACATTAACTCTAGAAGCTAGATATTATTAAAATATGTTCAATTAACTGAGGCTTAGAGGACTGTTTGATATCACTAAATATGTTAACTGATGTGAGAATTGTTAAGATTCCATAGGGCTTACAGCTAACACGTTTTGATTAGTATTGACCACGTAAAAAGCAAATGACTCATTAGAGAATGAAAATCTGTATATATGTACAGTGGTCCAAAAGGGCCCCTCGAATGGTACTAACATCCTTTATGAATATTTGAAATCAAATTTGACAACCACATTTAACTCACAATATACTACTTTGTGAACGTGTGTCTGTATAATTCACGTTTGTCTATAAAGGAACATTTCAAGGGTCAGATTCCTTTTAGAAATGAATGTACAATAATATGTCTTTAGAGAGGAAAGAAAATACATTTATTTTGTAAAATGTTCTCGGGAAATTTTGGCCAAGTAAACAAACATTTTTACCTTCCTTTCTGATGCCTTGGGCATCAAGAGTCCTGGGTCTTTCATAAGAGAAGTTCTCTGTTAGGGGCGCCCAGCTGGCTCCGTCAGTAGAGCGTGCGACTCTTGACCTTGGGGTTGTAAGTTTGAGCCCCATGTTGAGAGCAGAGATTAAAGTTTAAAATCTTTAAAAAAAAAAAAATAAGAGAATGTTTCCTCTTCTCTCTTGAGCCTCTGTTCCCCAAGAAGAACTATGAATGCCTGATGAGCTGTGAGTTCCTCAAATACATCCTGGCGGTGAAGCAGGGCGACTGCCCGGCCCCCGAGAAGGCAAGCGGATTTGCTGCCGCCTGTGTGGAAAGTTGTGAGGCCGACAACGAGTGCTCCGGGGTTAAGAAATGCTGTTCCAACGGATGCGGACATACGTGTCAGGTGCCCAAGACGCTGTACAAAGGTAATGAGCAGAGCTGGCTGTGAAGGGGCCTCCAAACCCTCAGGGGGTGGTGTCTGCATGGGCAAGGGTGTCACTCAAAGGTGGCCCACTCAGGGGTGCCTGGGTGGCTCGGGCGGTTGAGCATCTGACTCCTGACTTCTGCTCTGGCCATGATCTCACCGTTGGGGAGTTCGAGCCCCGTGTCCCTCTCTGCACGGACAGCTCACAGCCTGCTTGCGATTCTCTCTCCCTCTCTCTGCCCTCCCCCACTCGCTTACTGTCTCTCTCTCTCTCAAAAACACCAAAACCCAAAGCAAAGGTGGCTCTGTTGTAAGAGAAGAGACATGGAAAGAAACTGCATTTTGTGCCATATCTAAACATCTGAAAATATTACTGGATCATATAGACCAGCCCCGGTAAACATTTGGGGCCAAGCAAATCATTCTTACTAAATGTAACATTTCGGGAGGACAGCATCACTTCAGAACTTTGTTGTACTTATCTCCAGTAAGAATAAATCAATTCAGCTGCCCTGGGTACACTGGAGCGAGTAGATTTAAATCCTTGGAAAATAGACGAGGGGTGGAGCACCCTTAAAAAACACATAAGAAATGCACCGGTACTGTGGATTTCGCATTGACATCATCCAAGAACACAAGTGTCACTGTGTGGACTTTCAATATTTTGCTTCGCGTCTTGAGAAGCTGCTGGAGGGGAGCTCTCTTCCAGAGAAGCGGAGTCCATTTATCAAACAACTTCGCAGATGTGACAGTTTACATTTGGAGGCGGTTTCTAGAGCCCTTAACTCCTGGATGCCAAGTGTCACTTCTCTCTTCTGGTAACTGTGATGAGTTCTTTTATGCCAAACCGATTCTGTTGTATTATGTGCCGTTTTGGATACCGTCAGAGTATCCTAGGAGACAAAATTCTGCTGCTTTTTTGGGTCTCCCGTGAAGAGTAAAAGAGAGTTAATCACTAGGCATTATTCATTATAAGCAGAGAGAGTTATCTGTGGTTCTCTGCTCTTTCGTATCAAATGTATATTATTTCCAAATATAGGTCACTTATTTTTAAATTCCATATAGGCATGAAACCGTATAGCCTACATGGAGTTATGTGCTGGCTAACTGTTTCCAGCAGACTGCTCTTCCCTCCCTGTCCTCTCCCAGGACATGTGTCGCTGCCCCAGTCTCCTCTGGCCTCACTTGCAATTACTCTTGTCTCAAACCCCTNTTTTTGGATAGGATCTTTGCAAACCTGGCATAAATACTCTGTCTCAAACTCAAAATAATTGCTGCTTTCCCTCCTTACTGGGTGATGTTTCTTTAATAGATTTAAAGTTTTATTGTTTTCATGCCTCTCATTATAAACTACATAAAATCACTTTTGCAAAAACCAAACACCGTTTAATTTTTCTAAAGTTTGTTAATATGTAACTTCTCTGTCATTATAGATCATTTACTACTTAAGTATTAGCATTTGCCGTGAAAATAGGATGCTTTTATGATGATTGTTGAAAACCCATTTGTAAAAACCCTTAGTGTTTAGTAGAGTGCTTTAAAGAGGCATTATACATTAAAGTATGCTTTTTATTTTAAAAGCATTGAAGAGTCCGTATGAATTTCAGAAATTCCTAATTCACCAAGAATAAGGGAAATACTCTGCTAAGGGCCAGAACAAATGATTAATTATTAAAAGAGACTTGCAATTTAAACCTATGATTAACTCTGTCTCTCTCTTTCCCTCTTTCAAAGAATGATAAACATTAAAAAATAATTTTTAAAGGGGCGCCTGGGTGGCTCAGTCGGTTAAGTGTCTGACTTCAGCTCAGGCTGTGATCTCATAGTTCATGAGTTCGAGCCCCACGTCAGACTCTGTGCTGACAGCTCAGAGCCTGGAGCCTGCTACGGATTCTGTCTCTCCCTCTCTCTCTTTCAAAAATAAATATACATTGAAAATTTAAAAAAAATTGAAACCTATGCTTAACTAAATATGATGTACTTTAAAAAAAAAAGTGTTGAAATCTCTCTTCTACTATAAGTAGCTCTTAACTTGGCTTTTTATGGAGACAGGCAGTTCACGGAGAACTAATTAGAAATAGAATGAACAGACTCTTGACCTGATGATGACTTTTGCCTAACGAGCCTAGGATCGTATTACTGTTATTTTGGACAGACATACAGCTGCAAGTAGCTATTTCCCCTCGCTCTGCTGGGCAGTCCCTGAAGGCGGGCTGGTTTCCACGGTGGGGGCTCTGGCCGTGCCAGCGAGCGAGCAGGTGTGAGCAGGAGGGGCCACCGGAATGCTTCCCGCCACAGTCTTTGCTGATTGGCCACCCGAGGTGTCTCACTGCGTTCCTGGCCCAGAGTCACAGCGAAGGGCGTGGTGTTGCTGACGGCCCCCGTCTCCCAGGTAGGGGTCCTTTTGGACCCCGCACCTGGCTGTACAAGGAGAGAAAGACCCATTTCCCAGCCAGACATCCTGCACCCGAATCCCCCTTGGCTCATCTGTGGAGGAGCAGCCCCCACCGCCCTCCTCGCCTGCACTCTTCCTTTGTACTGCCCCGACCTGCTGCGGGTGGGAAGCCTGACCTCTGCTGTCTGCTCAGCTAGGTGTGTGCCGCCTCTTTGCTGAGGAAGAGGGTGCCCCATCACTGGGCGAGAAGAGGGTGCCCTGTCGCTGGGCGAGAAGGTCCTCATCAGAGTGGTCATGCACAGAAAGCTCACTTGTGGACAAACTTCTCTAATTGGACAGATGTAGTGGTGCCTTGGGGGCTCAGTTGGTTAAGTGTCCAACTTCGGCTCAGGTCATGATCTCGTGGTTTGTGGGTTCCAGCCCTGCATCGGGCTCTGTGCTGACAGCTCAGAGCCTGGAGCCTGCTTCGGATTCTGTGTCTCCCTCTCTCTCTGCCCCTCTCCCACTCATACTCTGTCTCTCTCTGTCTCTCAAATATCAATAAACGTTAAAGAATTAAAAAAAAAAACAATGCATGTTTTGAAAAGATGTTCAACTTTGTTGAATATAAATATAAATGCATTATATTTGAGTATTTAATTTGGCTTATGCTGTAAGAACCATCCTAGGCTGATACCTCTGCGCAAGTTGACCTTATAGACCAGCATTATAGTTTCACGCAGAGCTTTCCCTTCACCCTTCACGCCTTCACATAACATGGTTAGCCACACCCCGGAATGCTTACAAATGTTAACACTGGTAAATGCCACCCGAGTGGCCGGTGTCCGTGGTGCAAACCAGAGTCTGGTCGCGGGAAGGGGAAAAGGCTGATTCTCCACAGGTAAGACATCAACACTGGCACATCAGGGCCCTTGTGGACTCTCCCCCTTGCCTCAGTTTTAAGTCTGATCTACAGCTGACCTACACTCTCCTCCCTCCAGAAGGTGGTAGGAATTATTACTTTACTGCCCAAACTAGTGCTCTGGCTCGCAGCTCTGGCACTAGGTTTGGGTAGGGAAGGAGAGGAGCTCAAATTGTTGTCCATATGTAAAGACTGAGATCAATTTGTGGCTCCACGTGATCTCTGTTTTCCTTTCACTATGCACAGACCAACATTAATCATGTATCGCTTTGTTTCCAGAAAGATTTGATGATGGTGTTGACAATATTTCCATGATTGTCTTCGTACATATCACTTGTCACAAATCCATTTTTTAGGATTTTGAATACAGTGACCCGATCGCTTGATGTGATATGAACACAAATTCCCTGAATACTGATTATCTCTGGGAGCGATAATGAGTAGCGGTTAATTATTGAATCATTCGAACACTGTGTCTTGCTGCAGTTTCATAACATTTAGACTCATGATAGAAATATCTTTACAGGAGTAATTGGATCTCATGATTTGCAACTGCCGATTGTGATCGTTGAGTTTCCTATCACTCTATTTGCAAAGATTTTACACAACTGGATTTCACCAAAATACTTGTCACACCTTAAAGAAAATGCACCTGTAATGTCCCATATGGTGGGATGTTATTATGATAACATTTTTGACAGAATAGTGTAGATTTCCCAGGACTAGGTTGTTCAAAACTGAAGAAGAAAAATTCTAGCCCTTTACATGATAAAGAATGCACAGAGAAGACATGCGTTCTATGCATCTGGTTATGCAGCCTGGATGCTGGCTGAGCTACCTAGGACCTTTCTGAAGGCCTGGCTGTGAGGGCCGGGGATCTCAGGGGCTGAGGGGGTGCTGAGGCGCTGAACCCCATCTGCACACAATTACGGCCAAGTGCTGGAGTTCCTTGCAATCAAGGGAGCCAGCTGACCCTAATGTAAAGCAGATGGGCCGTTTCTCAACATGCAAATCGCAAGATTGTTGTACATAATAATTAAAGAGGTGGTTAAATGAAGAAATGCGAACTGACATCGCTCTGATGCTCATTATGTTCGATTAAGGCTCTCGGTTGTTGAATGATATTTAAGATTAAAACCTTCTTGCAAGGGGATTCTGATGCTTGTGTTTGCTCCTGATGAGTTCAGGTTACTCCAGCGGCTGGAGTATTTACTGGAGCTGCATTTGTGCTGAAGGATTGCACACAGGAGAGCCAAGGAGAAGCTTGCATGGGGGAGACCCAGAGAGTGTGCTTTCTGAGTTTAAAGAGCTCCCCAGAACTCTTTACTGAGCACAAAGAAACCACGCGAATCCTGAACTGTCCTCAGAGGCCACCCCTCTTCGCACATCTGCATACGCCCCCCGGCAAAAAGTGTGTCTGGTATCCCGTGATACGATCATTTTGTCGAGATCGGGTTTTCCTCACTCCGAGCAAACTGTGGTGGCTTTTTTCTTAATCTAAACCTTCAGAGAGCTACTTTGGGATTCAAACTCATCAGCAATTAGCTTTCAGATTTTCCAGCGTATGAGGAATTATTAGGAATTGTTTTTTTTTAAACTGGGAAAGTTATATCAGTGGAATAAAGCAATTCCATCTTGTAAACGTTCTAATATAGTTTGTTTTGTTACTGTTTAGTATTTACTCTTTAAAAACACAAGCATAGGCAAGTACCTGTCTACGTTTTCTCCCTTCTGGTAGGTGAATGCCCTCCAGCAGCGAGGGGATTACCCACTGGTGGCCAGATTGTGTTTCTGTGCCCTCCTATGGCTGCAGACAGTGGGCTGGGCTGTTCCTTCAGCGCATGCTTACTGAGCATGTGCTGTTGCAGAATGTGGTCTCCTGAACCATGAGGAGCTGTGGGAACGAGGGGGGCTGGGGGTTGTAGCTTAGTGGAAACGATGGACATCGTCAAATGAGCTTCTGTAGTAAGAGGCAGTTAAATGCACATGATGACAGGTACAAGCTAAGCTTTGAAGAGAGCAGAAGAATGGGACCTTTATTTTCAACTGGAGGATTAGGGTAGGTAGCTCCGAGGAGTGGCCTTCACCCCGAGCCTGGGAGTATTCACGTGTCCATGGTCAGAACATAGGAAAGACATTTCAGACTCAAAAAATATGTATAAACAGGCTGTGGTAGTAGGATGTACCTGGCAGTGTGTTTCTAGAAAAGCTGGGTGTAAAAGCAGGTTGTGTGACCAATATGTAAGATGTATCAAGAGACGAACAGAGATGATAAAGACGGATGCTGTGACGTGATGTCAAGAAGTTTCCATTCATTCCACAGAAAACAGGATGCCAGTGAATAGTCTGAGAAGGTGGAGGGGACAGTCTATCCTGTACTCTAGGAAAACCATAGCCACAGAATACTGCGAGGAGGGAATTAGAAAGATGGACTTGTGGGACATGGGAAAGGATGCTGTTGGGGAGGTCCAGACAGGAGATGGAAGGCCTACAAAGGGTGGTCGCCATGGAGACAGGATGATTTGGGAATTCTTGGAATTATGCTATGCAGTCAACCCACGATGTGTTGGTAGGTCCAAGGGCAAGTCGAGAGGCCCCTTGGTGGTCCCAAAGCATAGAGTTGCCACACACATACCACGGGGAGTGGGGACATCGTGAGGAGGGGCGTCTCAGTGGGGACTTGTGCAGAGAAATTCATCTGGCAGGCAGGTGGATGCTGAGGCCCACAGCCCCAAACCTGGGAACAGATTTGAGAGTCACTTACTTAGCAAAAATACTCCAGGCCTGAAAGTGAATGCGCTTCCCAACGTAAGAACAAAAGTTTATGACCTGAACCTGAATGAACCCTCACACAATGCAGAACAGGAGACCAGTTCCACACCAACCAGCAACATCAAGGGCATTCAAATCAGAATCTTTAGGGGCGCCTGGGTGGCTCAGTCGGCTAAGTGTCTGACTTCAGCTCAGGTCATGATCTCACGGTTTGTGGGTCCGAGCCCCACGTCGGGCTCTGTGCTGACAGCCAGCTCAGAGCCTGGAGCCTGCTTCTGATTCTGTTTCCGATTCCCTCTCTCTGACCCTCCCTTGCTCACACTACCTCTCTCTCTCTCAGAAATAAATAAAACATTAAAAAAAAAAAAAACACCTTTAAGGGATGCGCAGAGCTATGAAAAGTGCCTCTTTTCTCTACTTTTTAAGTGGCTCTTCTGAATTCAAAATGTGGAAAGAAGCAGAAAACTCAGAGAGAAACCTGAGATCAGGCCGTTGCTCTAGGCAACTTCATCTTCCTCGACGCTACTACTTGATGTTCAAAATGGAGATGATTAACCCTTCACCCCCAATGAGTGTCACTCAAGACACCAGCCTTGTAGTAAAGGGCAAGGCACACAGACAACACATCAGCAAATCAAAACGGAGACTCCAGCGCGTGTGGGGAATGTTCTCTGGAAAGTATTTTGTGCAACTCATTGACCTTGGACCAGGTACATTTGGTGCTATTTAAAAAGTATCCGACTCCACCCACCTCAGTGTTTAAGGACTTTAAAATGTTCCCGGACAAGACTTAGCATGAATTAAGATCAATGTGAAATCAGAGTTGATACTCAGTAACGTCACTAACAGGCATAAGATACGATCTATGTTTTGTATTTGCACATATTTCAGCTTCCTCTCTGTTTAAAATGAAGATGTGGAGAAAGAGTGTTATCAAACAACACTTTCTAACGAATTGTCCGTGTGTTAGGCAAATGCTTATTCTCAAGACAAAATGATATTAACGGCATCTGATGTTCTAGATTCTCATGGTGTTGAACATCGTGGTGCCATGGACTGTACCTAATCCAGTTAGTTTTACACATCCTATGAGTATATAACTTTATTTTAAACCCCCCTTTCCTGAATGGCTACAATTTGGAACTGTGGTTCTTAAATCTGTCCGTGGCCAGACCACTTGCATGCACTATGGGGGGGAAGAAGAAATCAGAATGATGAACTACTTTAAAATGAGCCACCTGTGAGGGACTTTTGAAGCAAGGCAGCCACTCGTGCCAAAACCAAACATTTTAAATTCATCATTTTCCAATTTTAAGTCATAAGTCTATAGGAGGGAGCCCAGCAATCACTTGGGGAATGCAAAGGACCCATGCTTTGGAACTCATTCTTGTAACGTTTGACCACATGAGAGCACTGAGCCTTATAATTTTTTCCTTAAAAGGCAAACTTTCTGAGATGGAAAGGCAAGTAGACTGGGGAACTACGTTATAATGACCTTAGACCATATCAGTGGCAACAGAGCATGTTAAATGCGAACAATCTCTTCAAACTCTTCACGACCATGGCCTCGTGTGAATTCCTTGTTAACCTCACGTGATGCCACTGGTAACATGGTTCATTCAGAATAATGCATGTAAAGGAAATTGTTCTTGAGATGACTGGGGTGAAAAATGCTTATTCAGAACCAGGAACCAATTTAGAGCCTCTTAAAAAAAGGGGAAAGCTAAAAGAAAAGGAGGTAATATTCTTGAAATGCGGTTCGGCTGACCTCAGTGTGAGAAGCTCTGAAATGTGAAAACCCTGATAGGGAGGAGCCACTTTTCCGGAAGGAAGTGAGGGTCAGTTGTCATTACATGAGATTTGTGTTTTCTAAAGGTTTTCTTCCTCAGCTTTACCTCCGATTGTTTTAACTGCCATGGTCATGTTTCAGGTGTCCCCCTGAAGCCCAGAAAAGAGTTACGATTCACAGAGCTGCAGTCTGGACAGCTGGAGATTAAGTGGTCCTCGAAATTCAATATTTCCATTGAGCCCGTGATCTATGTGGTACAAAGAAGATGGAATTACGGAATCCATCCTAGTGAAGACGATGCCACACACTGGCAGACAGTAGCCCAGGTCAGTGCTGCCTACACCCTCACCCCTCCCTGCCCTGACGTAATGCCTACCGCATACCTGTAGATAGATATCAACTTGCTGGGGACCCTGGGTGGCTCACTTGGTTACGCGTCCAACTTCAGCTCAGGTCATGATTTCATGGTTAATGTGTTCAAGCCCCACGTCGGGCTCTGTGCTGACGGCTCAGAGCCTGGAGTCTGCTTAGGATTCTGTGTCTCCTTCTCTCTCTGCCCCTCTCCTGGCAGTTCTCTGCCTCCCTCTCTGGCTCAAAATTAAATACGCATTAAAAAAAAGAAAATGAACTTGCTGTGTCCCAGCCAGAGTATCCTGACTGCCAAAATAAGTCACTCAGACACGGACATAATAGCATATGTGTGTACAGAAGACAGGATGAGTCCACAGATGTAACCCGGTATAACTAGCAACGTGACGATTGGCTTACTTCGCTCAAAATACACGTGCAGCAGAGATAATTCTCTAATCTCGGTGTCGACGCTTATTTCTTCCAACAAGTGCGTTTCCTTGAGATAAACTTAACACCAGCCAGAGTCAGGGAGAGGAAACACGAGTAGGTCTAGTTCATGGGATGCTGCATCGTCAACACGACTTGCGTTTCTCGTGCATTGAGGCCCTCCTTCTTCTACACAAGGACTTGAGTAGTGTGGAGTGAGATTCCTATCGCAAAGTTCTTAGTGGGAAGCAGCCGTTGGCTCCTACGTCTTTGCTAAGTGCTTCCTCCGTCCCGCTCAGCTTTCACGCTGATAGCCCACTTGGGTGGAGCACGTTTATCTTCACGCATTCTGCTTCCTTTTCTGTCTCCCTGATGAGAAAAGCAAAATATTTTCTTTCTTTTTAAGAGCTGCTAAACAGACTGCCAGCTGCGAGAAACTGACACGGGTCTAGAAAACACACAGATTCTCAGTGTGGACCTGCCTCATGCCCTCAGCAGCTGCCACCCCTGATCGGGTCATTTTTCTCCAAGGACCCGATTCCCGTTACTGTTTTCAGTAGATACAAAATCAGTGTCGGGGTACAAGTGTATGGAGGAGGAATTTGGTTCTTTCCTAAGAGCAGGATCTAAAGGGGGATCAACGCTGAGATAATTAAGAGACCCCACAATAAACAAACAGGTTGATGTACAAGGATGAAATGGGCGGGGAAAACCTCTGCTCAAAAAATTTGGTAATTCTGTGTCATACTTATTTATTAAAAAATTTTTTTTCTTCACTAAAACATAAAGATGTTTGGCATACAGCCTAGAAGTCTATTTGATTTACGTGGCGTGCTTCCTTAATGGGTGAATATCACTTGTGAATTTTCCAAATTACTTAGAGATTTGTGAAAGTAATGGACAATAGGATCAGGTCTTTTATTCTTTTTTTGGAAAGAGGAAAGATCTTGAATAATAATGATAATAATATATTTTATAAATATAAAGTTTTCTATTTCAATTAAATTTATATTAATATATGTAACTAATTATTACTATTATTATTATTAACTGGTTCACATGTTTCTTTGTCTTCCTTCCACCCTGTCTCCTTTGTGTGCTAAATACTGTGGAGATCGTGCTGATTTCAGTTTTTTAAACTAAAGGTTAAAAGTAAATGTGATATCTGTGAAAGGGTCACCTCGTATTTTGCCAAATGAGGTGGAAAGCCACACGTGAGAGTTCATAGCCTTTCTTGGTCTCGGAATGTTTCTTTTCTCTTAATTAAAGTAAATGTGACACCCCTTCAGAAGNCTTTATTGAGGCCCCGGCGTAGGGAGGGTTTCCTGCACTGAGCACACGTTGTGTTTGGTGCTGGGCATCTGTGAGGCCCCGCATGTGGGCATCCGGCCCTTGGAACGGGTGCCGAGGTCCGCAGGCCACCGCAGAGCCTCCAGGAAAGCAGGTACCGTTCCCCTCAGCCTGATGGGCAGAGGAGCTAACTTAGCTCCCCTGACTCCAGCAGGAGATGCAGCCAAACTGGGCGCCTTCGCCAGGGTCCACTTCTTTCCCTATGTTGATCGGACAGAGAGATCTCAGCACACCTCACCCTTGAGAAACACGACTGGCTCCTAGCAGATCTTACAGGATTTACTCAAAATGTTAAGAAAGGCTTGGGCTGCAATGTACTTCCAGAAAGTGTTAGCGCTTAGGGGCACCTGGGTGGCTCAGTCGATTAAGCGTCCGACTTCGGCTCAGGTCACGATCTCACGTTTCTTGGGTTCGAGCCCCGCGTCGGGCTCTGTGCTGACAGCTCAGGGCCTGGAGCCCGTTTTGGATTCTTTATCTCCTTCTCTCTCTGACCCTGCCCTGCTCACGCTGTCTCTCTCTCTCTGTGTCTCTCAGAAATAAATTTTTTAAAAAATTTAAAAAATAAAAATAAAAAAAAGAATGTTAGCATGTGTTAAAGCTTAGGAGTCCACATCTGACTCCCCAGATTCTACTTGGCAAGCAAATTGAAGAGGCGTTTTCCGTCTATAATCAAAAGACGATTTCATTTTCTTGTGTAGAATGTAATGATTAGCTCATGTAGATATTTGCTCATATGTATAATTTAGCGACTAAAACCCTCATGGATTTAATGATGTATTTAGTCACCAGACTTAAGTAGCTCAGTCATGTCCATATGGTTTTGACTCCAGAGATCTTTAGCTCCTTGGAGTGAAATACCTGTGAGTGGAATTAAACACTTCAAACGTCCTAGAAATTCCTTGACCGCTGGCAGCTCTTCTCATAACCGAGCACGACCCCCACACGTGAGCACCAGGGCACAGGAAGGTCAAGGCAGCGTGACGAGGTGCTGTACGTTTAAGACAGACCCGGTTGACTGTCTGGGTAAAAGCGTTCTCTGTGTTGGTGACCTCTCCCCCCAGACCACAGATGAGCGGGTGCAGCTGACTGACATACGACCCAGCAGGTGGTACCAGTTTCGAGTGGCAGGCGTCAACGTGCATGGGACCCGAGGCTTCACTGCCCCCAGCAAGCACTTCCGCTCCTCCAAAGGTCAGTCTCGCTTTCCTGAGTCCACGCTCCCCCGTCCCCTGCGCCGGGCGTACCTGGATGCATGTCAGTCCTGTCCGCACGTTCATATTCACGGCTCATCGGCCGCCGGCTTTGCTGCTCGTGGCGGCTGGGACCAGATGCCTCTGAAGGCAGCGTGTGAATGTACGATTAACACCATCATCGGGCATTTTAACTGTGGAACGTCGCACAAGATAATCTTAGAGGGGTTTTCTCAGCTCTGGAGAGGTGGCTTTCCATCCTCAACTTGGGTTGAGTCTTCGCCTCACGATATTCTATGCCAGTCATCATTGAATTAATGTGTGGGGGGAGGGAAGGGTTCAGTTTGAGCTACTTTAGACGGTACGGCTTTCCTTGAAACGATTGTTACATTGAGTATGAATTGATCTCCTTTGTTTTGTAATGTCCAGAATTTAAGCCCTGAGTCACCTGCCTCATTGCCATAATTTTGTTCAGGTGTTACTTCGTTGCTAGTGTAAAGCTCTGGAGTCCAACAAATGCTAACGATGTGATGTTTCTGTTTAGTTCAGCCTGTGATAGTTGAAGGACGTACCCGGATTAGATACGAGTTATCCCTCCATGGGTATTTCCCCAATTGTGTTTAGATGGCTGTGTGCCTCCAGCGTTCACGGTACGTGCACTACAAATCGTGTGTCACAGAGCTGCGCCGTGAGCTTATTCACCTCCTAACCAACAGCTCTACCCCTCATCTTACAGGGAAGCTAATTTAGACTTATCTTAATTAAACAAAACGCTTTGTGATATTCATGCGTAACGCACGGCTTATAGGGACTTAGTCGTATGTATGTTATGGGAAGGTTTGCAGTGGCTGCTCTGACTTGCGGTTTCCGTTGCAGGATTGGGGAGATGCAGGTGTCACAGCCAGGCTGGCCATTCCTCACGATGTCACATTGGTACCCCTTTGTGCCATCGCTGGTTCAGTGCCAAGCTTGCAAACGAAATAACTTCACATTTGGATCCTATTACGGTCTATGTTGTAGACTCTTAACTCTGTCTCTTTTTTAAATAACTTTTAAGAAAGGAAAAATGTGTTTTTCCCCTCCATGGAGGCGAATACACCAGCAGGTTTAAAACTGGAATTAGGGACATGTCTTTGGCTGTCTCCAGTTGGCCTGGTGGTTTAGAGAGGCAGGTGACGTGAAGAAGTCACAGCAGGTTCAGAGGCGAGGATCAGGAAGAGGCTGGAGCACTCTTCACCTTGGGTGTCGTGGTTCAAAGACGAGCCAGGCACGTTGTGGCCAAAATGTGTTACCATCTGATCTGTTGCAGGTTGTCTGGTGTGTCAGGTCAGGGCCGCAAACACAGTAGGCAGAGGCACCTTCCAGCCTTTGGGGACAGATGTGGACTGTCAGGGATCGGACGGGATCTGGGCGGAGCTCTGGTGACAGTCCCCAGGGCCGGCCCTGTGGCTTCCAACAGCCTAAGAGGCATCC
>NW_027528610.1:5354259-5378773 GCF_008692635.1 Crocuta crocuta | reverse complement strand
CCCCCCCCCACCCCCGCTGTGTGTCTGAGCACTTTCGTCGTCCAGAATCACGGCCGCATCCCTCAAATGTAAACAGGCTCTTGTTGGATGAGAATGCACCATGCTGGGGATGCCTCACACTCTCATTACTCTGTTGTTCTGGCTCCTCATGTTCCAAACACACGCAGCAGCGAGCATCCCGGACTCCAATTCCTGCGAACCGGAAATGTCTGCATAGAATGCATGGTAGATCCTACTACTTTTCCAGCGAAAGTGCATCACAGTATTATGGAAGTGTAATAGACGGGCTAAAGGCTGCAGATATTTCCTTCCAGGACTGGTCCGAAGGATACTTAACCATTTCCGAGGTCGCACCACAGCTTTCGCCACTTGACTCCAATTTCATCAAATTCAGAAATGTGCTTTCAACGGGAAAACAGTTTTTTTTTTTCCTTTCATAGTTTATTGTCAAGTTGGTTTCCATATAACACCCAGTGCTCATCCCCACAAGTGCCCTCCTCCATGCCCATCACCCCCCCTTCCCCTCCCCCCACCCCCATCTGCCCTCAGTTTGTTCTCAGCCTTTAAGAGTCTCTCATGGTTTGCAATGGGAAAACCGTTTTTAACCAACTTACTGAAATATAATTACCGCACCATAAAGCCGTTCCTCTTAACTGTACAACCCAGTGATTTGTGGTATTCACAGAGTTGTGTCCACCATCTTCCACTGTTAGAACCCCCCAAGAGCCTCCATGCCTCACTGGGGAAACTTCAAGGTAGAAACAAAGTTAGTTTTTAGTCTTTACCTTCTCCTTGGGTCACTCACGTTTCATTCCTCTGTGAATTCAACAAATATTTGTTGAGCACCTATATGTGTCAGGCGCTATCCTGGGTATAGGGGATAGTAAATGAATGAAAGGAAAGAATTTTCTGGAAAATTCTGGAACACACACACAGGCAAACAGATGTAGTCCAATTGGGGGTGTGAGGAAACTGTAAACAAGATTAATAAGTAAAATACTGTTGTAAAGTAGGGGAGAGAGTGATTACTGATGGTAGAATAGAATGCAGGGAGATACTGAGGAGGGGTATTTTGTTTTTCTAAAGTTTTAGGGAGCGCAGACAAAGGTTTTGCTGAGAAAGAGATGCTTGTGTGAAGGAAGTGAAGGAGTTAGCCTTGCACCAGCCTGAAGGAGCAGCATTCCAGTTCCAGGAAACAGTCGGTGCAAAGGTCCTGAGGCAGGACTAATCTTGCAGTGTTCTTGGAACAGCAGAGGAGCCTGTGAGTAGATCCACAGATCAAGGCAGGGTAGCTGGGGATGAAGCCTGAGAGGAAGGAGGGAGTTGGGTTTGCTGGGTCTTCGCAGCCATTGTAAAGAGCATGGCTTTGCTTTTATGCTGCATTTGATATGAGAATGGCTGGGACATGCTAAGCAGAGGACATGATGTGGCTAAGATTTTACTGGGCCTCTCCGACGGCTGTGTGGGAAGGAGACGAGGGGAGAGGAAGAGGAAGCAGGGGGTCGGAGGAGGTCACTGCGATGATCCTGGGCGAAGGCGATGGTAATCTGGACGAAGCCAGAAGTGAGCCCCCCGGGGGACACACGTGGAGGAATGAAGCTGACCGATTTAAGAAGTTTCTAGTGGGTAATGCTGATTGGCCAACTCCGTAAATTCTAAAAGTCACTGGCTGGTTCATTTAACGTGAGTGAGTTTCATTATATGTAAGTTAAATTCCTATCAGGTTGTTTAAACAATTTTTCCCCAGTAAGAGCGCATTCTTCGTTTGACGAGGTTAAGTGGGGAAAGATGTGGCGCCATCTTGTAAATGGTCACGTGTCCCCTGGAAAAGTCCTGGAGGAAATCTGCAACCGTGTAGCGCAATTATGACACTCCCGTCATTTCCTGACACATCTTCACTTAAACCAAACCAGAGGCGATTGTGAATTCTGTACAAACACTTTGGGTTTACAAGAGTGCAAGAACGAGAGTCTAGAATGTTCCTCTCAGTGAGATGTATGGAAGTATGGATATGGGGCATATTTGCAAAAGCAGGAAATAGAACACGCTAACACTGACTGCCACGTTCCAAAAAATGGTACATTTTCATGTAATGAAAGCCCATTTATTCCTACTGTGCTCCAGAACTGAAACTGTACCAGTTTTAAGTCCATGAGGGGTTTAAAATTGCTTTGAGAAAGAATTATTGCTTCTAAAGTAATAGTCTGTACAAAGGGTAAGTAATTTCTAGTGTATTTGAGTTGGGTGGAGGGCCAGCCTTGATCACTTCAGTCTGGGTCAAGGGAAAAGGGAAAGGACTTTTTCCATCTACAATAAACACATCTGAAAATAAAAGGAAAATTAAATACAGAAAAAAATAAACTTGATAAAACGGGTTTCATTTACTTTATGCTTTCTGTCTGCTATTCATTGGCCTTAATCCTGATTTTCATGGAAAAGCCAAATCTTGTCATTCTCGTCTTTATGGTTATGTTTAACTACAAAATTAGTCTGTGGTTTGCCAGGATGGATTGGCTATTGACTAAGTTAATTTCCTCGTAACTCACGTGTTTTCCAAGAACTTAATCTCAGCCCCTCAGGATGCCGATTGTTACAGAAAATTCTGAGTCGTTGATAGAGTGGTAACCCAGTTTCATGTTTTTCTCACCCCGGTGAGTACCATTTTTGCTGTTAGCCCCTGTGTCCCCCAGAAGAAATGCATGATTATAAAATGGAGAAAATCAGGAATTTTTGCTGGCAGCAGCAAGCCCAAAAGAGAGGTTGAGATAATTTCTGTATTCACTTATTTAAATCCTCTCCTAACTTTCCCCCAGTACTTATGGAAAATCGGCTTCGACGTTAAAAGTTAAAATTGCAAATAATTCAATATCCCAATGCATAGTGCCTCTTTCTGGCTTTTGCCTCCTTATTTGGAAACTGGAAATGGTAATGCACTTGGAGACTTCCCGTCCTAGTCACTGTGAGGATGAGGCGTCTTCCTAGCCATCCCACCCCCAGATCCTAGATCTACCGGAATTTTCCATCCCATTGCATTGGACAAACCACAGGAAGCACGGTGCATACACAGGACAGAGGGTCACTGCTCCTGTCTGTGCCGCTTGATCTGCCAGCCAAGGCCTCCTCCGGAGCCCGTGCAAGTGGAAGCTTTGGGTGCACGTGGCTTATCTGGGAGGCGGGCCACGGAACGGCGGCGATGGGAGGAAGAGAAGGCACAGGATAGAAGTTGGGGTCTCATACTTGTCGTCAGTGAGGACGACAGAGCTCCTTACCGTGGGGACTCAGTCCTTGGTGCGGGCTGTTGCGCAGGCACATCGTCCACACGCGGGCAGAGCTTGCTCGGGGTGACGGCACGGCTGGCTGAGGATCTGGGTTCACAAGCCAGCGTGTGTCCTGAAGCCGTGAAGGGCAGGGACTGACCTTGGGAGGCGGCAGCTGCAGGGCTGGACTCCACGCTGCGGGATTCCTGCCACAGCGGATCGCGGACATTTTCAGCTGTGGTTTAAAATACATATATTCACAGTTTAATGAAAAGAATGCCCGCATTCCTGAAGGTCCCCGGGCCCTTTCCTGTGTCAGCCAGCGGCGATCACTGGAGAAAGGTGTGCGCTTCCAGCCTGGCTGTGCGCCTCTCCCCTGACCTCACCCTCTCCCTGCGTCTGGCAGGCTCCCCGGTCCGTCTGTACCAGAGCCACTCATTTCCAGTCCCAGAGGCCCCGCACATGGCAGTGAACCATCAGTGAACCATGGCACATTTGTACCTGCAGAAATCCTACGTTTCGGGTTCCACGCCACGCCTGCTTATGTTTCTCAGCAAACTGGTGTTTAACCTTCCCCAGATCGTGATGATCCTTATTGAAGGGGCAAAAAATGTACATCTACTGCATGCCCCGTATTGGAAGTGTATATTGCTGACTCATACTACCCGGGCCAAACGTTTGCTAAATTTGGGAAGTAGCGTCCTCTGCCCATTGAGATGACTTCTGGGTGTCAGTGTGGGTAGCCAGGGAAAGAAGGACGTCTTTCAGTTTTGTAGATCGTACAGAGCAAAATCTGAATTTTAGGGTTTTTTTTTTTTGTTGTTGTTGCTTTATTTTGTTTTGCTTTTGCGTGTTGCCAAAGCAGTCAAACATTTGGGTGTTGGAGACTGGTCAGTAACAGTTGAGCATTCTGAAACAGCACAAGCTAAAGGGCCATAGGAGGAAAAATGTAACAATCTCCTTCTGTTATCTTTAAGCTAATATGTCAACTTCTAGTTACTATATTCACATCCCTCCAAATTCGAGGCTTTCCATGCACCTTCCTTGTCTGTTTTGCCATGAGCCCAGGATACGTTAAAAAGGAAAAGATGCAGATAGCGTTGTTTTCAGAGCGCGCAAGTCTCACACCGGATGTTATTCTGTGTGTACGTTACACAGTGTTAGTAAAATGAGAACAGACATCATGCAGAGTAATAAAGTCCCCTGCTGCTCCGTGGGGACCCGTGACTTTATATGCTGTCCCACAGCTGCTCCATGTGTGCTGTTTCCATTGGGCAAGACTCTGTAATGCATGTGTCTTGAAACTTTAGTCATCAGGGTACCTTCTGCAGCTTTTCACAGGCTTAGGAGGTGTTGAATGTCTAGATACTGCATGGTGATATATATAGTTTTTTAATGAGGGAAGGAAAACTACCCCAACTGCTGAGTCTGGAAAGAAAAGTGACATTATCAGAACCAACCTTCTAATTCAGAGAACTTGTGCGTAGTTATAACACTGCTTTAAAAATATCCACTTGGGAGGCGCCTGGTGGCTCAGCTGGTTAGGGATCCGACTTCAGCTCAGGTCATGATCTGACAGCTCGTGGGTTTGAGCCCTGCCTCACGCTCTGTGCTGAGAGCCTGGAGCCTGCGTCAGATTCTGTGTCTCCCTCTGTCTCTTCCCCTCCCCCACTCACGCTCCGTCTCTCAATCTCAAAAATAAATAAACGTTAAAAAATATATATATATCCACTTGGTCACTGTTACTTACCTTAAGGGGTATTATTCCTGTGATGCATTTCAGTGGGAGGTTTGATCTTTGGATATCATTTGAGGAAATGAAGTAGGTGATCAAATTAACATCCATTTTTTTAAGAACATACGTTGTTTGTCTATGGGCGCATGTGTGAATGTACATGTGTACATGTATATTATTTATTTATAAGCGTTGTTCTCTTCTTTGCTGTTTGCGTACTACCTACTCACTTGTGGCATTCATCATCCACCAGAGGTTAAAGACAGAGTGAAACCTTAAATCTCTCCTTCTGAAACCCACACAGGATCTCATCCTCCTTGGCTTGAAGCACCACCTAAGATTGCTAATGAAAGAAACTATTTTTGTCCAGCGCTAACACTGGCATTCATGCTAAATGATCAGTACAGCCTGTGCCAGAAATTGTATGTAAGTAGAGGAAGCACGCACAGCCTTCCTCGTTCAGCTCTTTGGAAGCGCGCTTCCTTTCCGCTTTCTGAGATGTTTCCGCTGGTAATCGGGGAGGTTGCCCAGAGGGTGTGGGAGGCAGCACAGAGGGAATCGAGGTGGGGGATGGGTGCCCTGATTTAAGCCCAGAGGGAGGGGTTGGAGAGCCCTGGTCTCCTGATGTGGCTCTGATACCCCCCACCTACACTCCAACATGTAAACTCCCCCACCCTTCATTTCCTCATCTGCAAAATGGGGACAGAACTCCAACATTTACTCAACAAAGCACAACCATACATTTATAACATTAGAAATGGGTGCTCATGTCAAGTTTCAAAAAGCTAATGGTATCACTGCTTTTGGGAAGACTCTCGCTCAGGGCTTGGCAGTCTATGGCCTGGGATCCAAATTTGGCTCACCGCCCACTTTTACAGATAAAGCTCTATTGGTACACAGGTCACTTGTTGACATGTTTTCCATGGCTGCTTTTAGCTAGAGCAGCAGAGTTAGGTAGTTATCACAGAGACTGTCTGGTGTGCCGATCCCCAAGTGTTTACTCTCTGCTCCTTCCCTGAAAAAGTCTGTCAGGCCCTGCACTAGACTGTGTATGAGAAAGGACACTTCCCCGTGAAAGGGCTTTCCACATTTTCTGTCCAGGGACACTGGCCCATGGCTGTGATGAGGACATTCAACATGTGTAGGGATGTGACATGTGTAGGCGTGCACTGTAGAGCGTCACCCTTCTTTGCATTCTCACTCCCGACTATGCTGCCACCCATTACCTGAATGACCTCAGAGAAGTCACCTCACCTCTCTAACCCTAAGGCCTTTACCAGTTTGTTAAAATGCACCAACGAGTACACTGTAGAATCCCTTAGGGCTTTGTTAAAATAGGTTGTGTGTGTTTTTCTTTTTCACACGCAGACTTCCGAGCAGACATTTAAAAATTACAATGCAATTACGACATCGAGCAAATGGAAAGAAGAGATTTTGTGTAACGCAGCAAAGGGAATATATTTTCCTTTGTAATGGAGGGAGCCATCTCCCGAGGCACGGGATGGATGACGTGAATATGGCAATTTTAGGACTGCAAGTGAAATCCTTCAGATTAGGCACATGGGACAGTCTGCCTCCCCCCTGACATCTACAGGGAGTGAATGGCCAAGTGAATATCTGGCTTATGTAGGACAATCAGGCCAATAACCACATGGTGTCTGCAATTCATTTTTGCTTCGTAATTGGACGGTGATTGTTTTGGGGGTGTCTCATCTTGGTAACAGCAGTACACCGTCTTGATATTGTGAATTGTCAGAGCTTTACTTTTAAGGTAATATAAAGCACATATCACTGATTCACATATTTGAAAGCATTATTTCCGCATAGGTTCTTCTCATGAATTATGTTTCATAAACATAATAATGTTTCATGTTTCATAATGTTTTGTAAACTAGAAGGTATTTTTCCAGATTATTATGATCACATCCAAGGTGTAAGACGGTTTTCCAGAGAAGTAATTATGTAGTGAACGGAGCAGATGAAGACAACAGAGAATCCCTAATACTAGTAGATCTTCTTAAACTTGCATTTCTCTGTTAGGAGAGGAGGTGACTTTGAGCTCCTCTCATGAACGTACAGTAACTAGAGAATTCACGTAACTACTTATTTTCGCCTATACCCATTCAGGTACATCACTGAGGACATGTACAGCTGTGATTATCTTTATGCATTAAAAAAATTATTTTTTGCCGTGAAGTGATGATTAGCTTGCAAACGAGGCTCCCTCTCAGAAAAGTCTGTAGCTCTTGTCTCTTATTTCAAGCCAGAAACAGTCCCTCGGTTCACTTCACCGTCTTGTTATGACTGACCCGTTTCCCACTGACCGGGTTTAAAACGGAAACTGAAATACTGCCTCACAAATCAAAGTCAGCATTTACGAGAAGTCTGTTATTCATTCATCTATTCATTTAGTAACTGTTTCCTGAGAGCCTGATGTGTGCCAGGCACTTGCATCAATGCTGGGAAGAGAAGTCCTTCAGATTTCAGATAAAAACAGATAAAAAAACCAAAACTTCCCCTCATGGAGCTTTCCTTCTCCTGAGCGGAGGCAGATAGGACATGAAGGACATCATAGGTCAGTTAGTAATAAGGGCTGTGGAGACTAACAAAGCAGGAGAAAACCACGGGTCAGCCAGTTTTGGTGGTGGGAGGAAAGAGCAGGTAGCCATGTTGCATAACAGGGCACCTGGTCGACCCTCAGCGGTGAGAAGCCAGCCATGGGTAGATTCCGGGGGAGGGCATGTAGGCAAAGCGGGTGGAAAAGTGTCAGTGGTGTCATGGTTTTCCTCTCCAAGACACAGTATGGGGACGATGTGGCTCAAGCAGAGGGGCCAGGTGGGGCTGGGAAAGGTTTGGGAGGGACTGTGCGGCCAGGGCTTGCAGGGTGTGTGGCAGATGCTAATACCCTGACTCTAAGTGAGCCAGGACGCCCCTAGCAGTTGAGAATTGGGCCGCGGTCTGGGCAGGGAGGAATCACCTGGCTTCTGTGCTGAGGGCAGGCTCCAGGGAGGTGGCCGCAGTGTGAGGGAGCATTGATACGAGGCGTTGGCAGTGATGGGGGAAGGGGGAGTGTGGTGTGGGTGCTGGTGGCGGTGAAAAGCAGTACTCCTGGATATATTCTCAAGTCTGTGCTAACAGCACTTAGCCTGAGGGGATATGAGAGCCCAAGAAGGGTTTTCAGTCTGGTTAAGTGGAAGGAGGAATGTCTGTTTACCGAAGGGTAGGCTCCTGTGGCGTGGTGACAGTTATGACGTGAGTGCTGGACACACTAGTTTTGAGTTGCCTCTGAGACCTCCAAGGGCCACTGACTGGAAGACCATCTGAATATTTGAGTTTGGGATAGTGTCTATGTGGAAGACATACATTTGAAAGTCTGCAGCACACAGAGTCTGGGTAAAGCTGTCCCCAGACGAGATCCTTAAAAAGTGCGAGTACCCGAGAAAGAAGAGGTCCTCGAGTTTGGGGGCTGGACGCCATCTTGTTTAGACATGGAGGCATGGGGAAGAAGCAGAGCAGGGATCAGGCAGAGAAGAGAATGAGCATCCCGCAGGACCGAGGGGGAAATTCAGCAGAGCTGTGTCAGGTAGAAAATGGGACTCTAACACGAGGCAGTGGTTGGCGGTGTCCTATCACGCCGATGACCCAAGTACGGCTCCTGGGGCTCTGCTGAGCCAGGACAGCTAGGAATCCTGGGCTTCCCACACCCAGGGTAACAGTGACAAGTGTGTTCAGCTTGCATAGAGTTGAGTCATGTTCGCACCACTTGGTTTTTGACACGGGCAGGTGCAATGCTTTCCAAGTTCCGGCGTGCAGGTAGGTCATCTCCTGCAAACTTACCTGTGTTTTTTACATGGAGAAAGATATTTCACATAAAACATATAAATTCGTATTTATGTAAAAATATAAAAAATAGAGAGATGGGTCCCACTCAGACTCACTGAATCACTGTATTCCAGTGTATGTCTTAGGTGCTCCTAGAAGGTTCCTAAAGTTGACCGTTTTGAACCACCTTATCAACAGTATCACATATCTATCTATCTATCTATCTATCTATCTATCTATCTATCTATCTATCATCTATCTATCATCTATCTATCTATCTATCTATCTATCTATCTATCATCTATCTCTGACAGCAGGAAAGAGAGACAGAGAGAGAGAATCCCAAGCAGGCTCTACACTCAACGTGTAGCCTGACAGGGGGCTCAATCCCATGACCTGGGGGTCATGACTTGAGCCAAAAACAAGAGTCAGTCTCTCAACCAACTGAGCCACCCGGGCTCCCCTGTACTCATTTTTTTTTTTTTAAATTAAGCAATCTGGGGCTCCTCGGTGGCTAAGCTGGTTAAGCATTCAACTTCAGCTCAGGTCATGATCTCACGGTCTGTGAGTTCGAGTCCCTCGTTGGGCTCTGTGCTGACGGCTCAGAGCCTGGAGCTGCTTTGGATTTTGTGCCTCCTCTCTCTCTGCCCCTCCCCCACTCACACTCTGTGATATGTAAATGCCTTGAAGGAGCCTTCTAGATTACAGATATGTCCCATGCAAATGCATCTTACTTTTTTGTAGACTGTATTCTCATCAGAGGCTTCCAAAGGGGATTGTATTCATTTCCAGCGTTTCTACACATACCAGGAAGTGCTCATGCATTGACCATGTAGTCATTGGACCTGCTAGGATGTGAGTTTCGTTGTCACCTTGGTACTCGAGTCACACTGTTTGTCCTTCTCCTGGATTTCAGATCCGTCCGCGCCCCCCGCCCCGGCCAATCTCCGGCTTGCAAACTCCACCACCAATGGTGACGGCACCGTGACCGTGGCCATTGTCTGGGATGTCCCCGAGGAAGCAGACATCCCTGTACATCACTATAAGGTATTTTGGAGCTGGACGGTCAGCACCAAGTCACTTGTCCCAACGAAAAAGAAGCGGAGAAAGACTACGGATGGGGTAAGTGGGAACCAGAAGAGAGCTGTCTTCTTCCAGGCTGTATCAGAGCTCAGGGCAGCTGACCGGGAAGGTGGCCTCTGCTTCGCTAAGGGAAGGGATGCGTGAAGGAAAGGGTCCCATCCCTTTCGTTTGGGCCGAGGAAGGTCAGGAATGGAGGGCCATGCTACATGTTTTTGCCTTTGACATTTTAGGTAAAACACAAACAAACAAAAAACAGCTGCATTTAGCCCATTGACTGACTCACATCCAAACGGCAGGCCCAACTCCAGAAAGGGAAGGGGCACAAATCATTTTTATATTAACTGTCCAGTCATAGAAAACGATATAATTCAAAATGTCCTTTACATTTAGTTCTTTTTCTTTGGGTTTGTTTGAGATCCTTGTAAATCGAAGAACAAATGTTCCCGGCTTTTCTGTTGAAGGTGTTTCCAGCTGTAATCTAATCAGTGGAACAGTACACAGCTTGGAAAATGCATGTTTGACAATATATTTCTCTCGTTGATTAAAAGAGCTCGAGTTCTGGGTTTATTTGCCAGATGGCAAGAAATAAAATCTTCAGGGGCGCCTGGGTGGCTTAGTCGGTTAAGCTTCTGACTTTCGCTTAGGTCATGATCTTGCGGTTCGTGGGTTTGAGCCCCGCGTCGGGCTCTGTGCTGACTGCCAGCTCAGAGCCTGGAGCCTGTTTCAGTCTGTGACTCCCTCTCTCTCTGACTCTCCCCTGCTCACGCTGTCTCTCACTCTATCTCCTAGAAATAAATAAAACATTTAAAAAAAAAAAGAAGAAGAAAAAAAGAAATAGTCTTCACTGACCCATTTTCTGAAGTGAGATTTCTATGGTAGTGAATATTTTGCATTGTATGAAGTTCTTAGTGCATAATACAGAGTTACCCGGTTTCCTTTTTGTACACATTCTTTTATTATTGTTACAAAACCTAAATAAACAACTTCCCCCTAATTTATAAAGTCGGATTTCATAAAAAACAAATGTTTGAAAACATTTTTGAAAAGGATAGCAAGACTTTTTTTTGGTTTTTTGGGTTTTTTTTGGCAGTGAAGATTCCAATTGCTGTGCCATTTAGAATTCTAAAACACGTCTGTATCCTCAATATTTAGTTGCAATGCCTAGTTTGGTTTTACTTTTAAGAGACTTCCTGACTGTTCCATCTTTTATTTTGAAGGACTTCACAGCAATTGATAATTGGCAATGTATGATTATCTCATAGGAAGATCTGAAGGGATCATAGGGATCAGAAGCAAAATATGATGTGTGAAATGGTTATGGTACTGCCCCCCTCCCCGAGCGTACACATATACAAACACTTCCACCATCAGTCACCAAATAGCCTCACAGGTTACTAGGAAACTTTGCAATTTATTTCTATTCTACATCAGTTAAGTAAGTAAAACGTGAACTGCAAAGTTTAACTGAAATCGTTAATGGGCCAGAGTAGCCAAAATGGTAGGTTACTATATTATGAGTGACTTACGTTTTTGGGTCCACTACAGGTAAGCCGTAGGTCATGTGGGTCACTGACTCCTCCATGTTAAAATCTGACCAACTGACATTAAGATTAGAAACTGGAAAAATCCATAAGAACGTTGAGAAATTATGAAATTTTCTTCTTGGGAATCCATGGGTTCCCATTTACCAAGATCTCATTCTAATACCCTAGGTAAATAAGGGGAGAAGGGATTTTCAACAGGGATGCTTTTTCAAAAGTGGATTTTCTTTTACCTGGGAGATAATCGTTTAGGCAGAATGACAGGCAATCCGACAGGAAGCCGTGACTAGAAGACATTGGGAATTGGTAGTTTATGCAGACATGCTGAAGGTTAAAAGAGGTAGATCGTCCATCCCAAGACACTGGGATGGCTTTTCTCTGGCAGTACCAGGTAGGAGGCTGCAGAGTGCAGTCCCCACCTCACCAGGATAAGCAGCCACAGTCTGGAGTCTGACTCTGAGACTTCCAGTTCTGGAAATGCAATCCCATCAGCCTTGCGGAGCCTAGCAGATGAGGATGGCCGCGTTCTGATAATCGACCCCTCAAAAGCCCCAAGCATACAGCGATGCTGTCTATAATTTATAGCAAGCCTCAAGTTCAGAGTTCTGGAACGCCCACAAGAAGCATGTTCTCTTGCTGGAAAGAGATCTCACAAGTCCTGGAACAGTGATCAGAATGCGGTTAGTGGCTGCGGAATTTACGCAAGGGACTTGGAGATGTGATTCCGTCTTCGATGATTTCAGACGATGCCTTTCCTTCATACAACAAGCACGCTGCACAATTAACACTGGAACCATCCACACTGGAAAGTGAGGGCCGCCAGTGGCCTGTGCTGTTGGGTGTTGCATTACTGATGGACCCCGTCTGACCTTCATGATCGGCAATACCACCGCTTTGACCATTTGTAGGCAAGTCCTACAGCCAGGGAGCTCTTTGATGTCAACACACGCATAATAGTTGGACAACCATCTTGAATTCTAAGACAATAACCTTATGTTCCTTCATCACAAGTTCTTGTAAGGGACTTCAGGACCCTCTTTTTCTTGAACCCTAGGAAGAGCAGCAGACTCAGAGTTTTTGGACCTGAGCTCCTGTCTTGGAGCTGCCGTCATGCACGTGCCCTTGGATGTCACTGGATCTCCCAGTCTGGCCTCCAAAATTCCATCTGGCCTCCAGCCATCAAGCAAATAAGTAGGGTTTCGACTTGCTTCATTTAACGCTGCGCATCACACACAAACTCAGATGAGTACTTGCTATTAACAGTGACGATGATCAAAAAGATCTTAAAGCATTTTCTTAAGATGATTTTTACGACCACTTTTGGTTGAAATTTACTCATAGAAGGTTTAGGATAAATATCAAAGAAATACAATTAGTGCCAATTCATAATTTTTCCAGGTATGTGGTAACACAAGCCTCTGTCAGTTTATGGCAAATATGTCTCTTTTGTCCATGAAGTGGTGTCTAGAATCGTTGGGGGCAGATTTATTCATTTCTCTGTTTTTTTTTTTTTTTTTTTACATTTTTTTAAAGTCTATTTGTTTATTTTAAGAGGAGAGAGAGTAAGCAGGGGAAGGGCAGAGAGACAAAATCCCAACCAGACTCCGCAGTGTCAGCACAGAGCCTCATGTGGGTCTTGATCCCACAAATGGGAAGATATGACCTGAGCTGACATCCAGAGTCTGATGCTCAACCGAATGAGCCACCTGGTGCCCCTGAATTATTCATTTCTATACTCGTGGAAGAGGATCCAATGATTGGATAAGACACAATTTCTAAAAAGTCTGTTTGGGTATTGTGTACAATTTATATTGATAGTAAAACTAGATTTTCAGATCCTAAAGATGGAGAGAATTGTGTGAACTTAGAAAATTAAAGGCACAGGTACAGTAGGGGCTGATGAGCTGCTCCCTGAGGACCGTCTGGCTCCTCAAGGAAGAGGAGCGGCAGAGCAGTTTGTAACCAGCTGGGCGAATCCTCTCTCCCCTGCAGGCCCAGAACTCGGTGATCCTGGACAGACTGCAGCCAGACTGCGGCTACACCGTGGAGCTGCAGGCCATCGCCTACTGGGGGCAGACGCGCCTGAAGGGGGCGAAGGCGTCCCTGCACTTCACGCCTGCGCGCTCCACCGGCCACAGTGAGTGTCCTATCCCGTCCCTGCGTTTCACACCTGCACACTTCACACCTGCACACTTCACACCTGCACACTTCACACCCACGTGCTCCACCGGCCACAGTGAGTGTCCTGTCCCATCCCTGCACTTCACACCTGCACACTTCACACCTGTGCACTCCGCCAGTCACAGTAAGTGTCCTGTCCCGTCCCTGCACTTCACACCTGCACACTTCACACCTGCACGTTCCACCGGCCACAGTAAGTGTCCTGTCCCCTCCCTGCACTTCACACCTGCACACTTCATACCTGCACACTTCACACCTGTGCACTCCGCCGGCCACAGTAAGTGTCCTGTCCCATCCCTGCACTTCACACCTGCACACTACACACCTGTGCACTCCGCCAGTCACAGTAAGTGTCCTGTCCCGTCCCTGCACTTCACACCTGCACACTTCACACCTGTGCACTCCGCCAGTCACAGTAAGTGTCCTGTCCCGTCCCTGCACTTCACACCTGCACACTTCACACCCGCCCGTTCCACCGGCCACAGTAAGTGTCCTGTCCCCTCCCTGCACTTCACACCTGCACACTTCATACCTGCACACTTCACACCTGTGCACTCCACCGGCCACAGTAAGTGTCCTGTCCCATCCCTGCACTTCACCCCTGCACACTTCACACCCGCACGTTCCACCGGCCACAGTAAGTGTCCTGTCCCGTCCCTGCACTTCACACCCGCACACTCCGCCAGCCACAGCGAGTGCCCTGTCCTTGTGGAGATGTACGTTTCTGGCCTCGCTGTGTGTCTCTTCCCTGGCTGCACCCTCTCCCCACATCTGGCAGGCTCCACAAGCTCCACATCTGCACTGGAAACGCGCATTTCTAACTCCCAGAGGTCCCAGATGTGGCAGTGAACCATTGGGAGGGACCTACATTTCGGGCACTTCTCTTTTCCAGCAAACTGGTGTTTAACTTTCCCTTGATCATGTTGATACTTATTGAAGGGGCAAAAATGTGTAGATCACGTGCCCCGTATCAGAGATGTGTATTGCTGAGTCATACTACCCGGGCCAAACAGTTGCTGAATTTGGGAAGTAGCGTCTTCTGCCCACTGAGATGACTTATATGTGTCAACGTGGGGAGTGAGAGAAACAAGGATATCTTCCATTCTTGTAGATCATATGGAGCAAAATCTGAATTTTGGTTTTTTTTTTTTCTTTGTTGCGTGTTGCCGAAATCAGGCAAAACATTTGGGTGGTTGAGACTGGTCAGTATCAGTTGACTCATGTTTCAGTTTTACCTTTGACTTTTGATTCGTATCTACTGAATATGCAATATTTTGCTGTCATAGTGGAAATTTAGGAAGAAACGTCATGTCTCCTAAACCTGAGGACTGGTGACACACCCATCGTTATCGGTATTCCACAGTGGTCATGTTGCTTCTTGAAATGCTTTTTTTTTTTTTTTTTTTTAATTTCTAGGAGAGAGAGAGACAGCATGAGCAGGGGAGGGTCAGAGAGAGAGGGAGATACAGACTCTGAAACAGGCTCCAGGCTCTATGCTGGCAGTCAGCACAGAGCCCGACGCGGGGCTCGAACCCACGAACCGCGAGATCATGACCTAAGCGAAAGTCAGACACTTAACCGACTAAGCCACCCAGGCGCGCCTTGAAATGCTACTTAATATTCCGTTTAGTAAACTTTTCCCGTATTGGTTTTTCTTGTTTCCCATTTTTTCTAAACTACTATGTTTGCCACAAACGGAGCCAAACAAGAGGACAGTCTCTTACATGGCAGTCCTATCTGGGCCAAAAATAAGTTCCTTTCTTGTTTCTGGCTTTGTTTACAAGAGGGGGCTGGTTAGAACCACTCAGAGAAGCGCCTGGCAAGGTTTCTGGGAACTGGATAGATTAAAGCACCGTGTGATGTTGATTCCCTGGAAGTAGAGCCCCATGGTATCTGCCTTTCATCATGGGCCTGCTGCAGAAGGGTAGAACGTGCTAGAAGCCTGTCTGAATTTAGGAAAGGCAAGCCTCACTCTGCAGACTTAGATGCAGTCATTGCTTATAATTATCTTCTACCACCTGGGAAAAATAGGATCAGAATGAGCAGGTCTGCTTGAAATGATGCTTTCAAAAAAGTTTGAGAAACAGCTTCCTACCTGCTTGAGAAACCATCCCTTTGGAGATTAAATATATTTGAAACAGTCAACTATTTCTAAGCATCTCTCTGGGTATGATACAACTTTTGCCTAAAAATTCTCTTGGAAACTTTTCTATATGTGTATAGACTTTTTAAATCCTGTCATCCATCCTTTCCTCCACTTGAAATGTAGGGCCACGAATCGTGACATTACTGTGCCTAATGATGGGGGTAATTGCTATGTAATGCTGTAGTATACTATAAACATAGGTCCAGTATATAGAGTATATACTTATAGGCCAAGTATACACGATATAGTACATAGGCACCATGTATTTGTATATGTGTGTGTGTCTGTGCGTGCATGTACACACATACACATTATTGCACCACTACCTGCATTTTGAACTCTGCCCAACATTGAGTTTGGAAGGTAAACATGTAAACATGATGGCACAGACATCAGTCCATTGCACATGCAGTAGTAATGGAAGCAGAAGAAACTAAAACTTCAGTAGGAATAAGAGCCCTCAAGAGTCGTGAGTGCCCCATGGGCCCACAAGGCATGGGCGTCTGCCCACACACAGGTGTGTGTGTGTGTGTGTGTGTGTGTGCGCGCGCACACACACACACACGCCTCGAGACTGGAGAGAACACTGTGTGTGCACAGAACTCAGCGCTGGGGAGAAGGCAGGGAGGGGCGTGGGGATGCAGCACGGTTCCTGGGAGAGCTCAGGGAATGCGTGGACTCAAGGACCATCTGTGTGTCTGACCCCCCACCCCCACCCCGTGTCCAGCTGCCAGTTCAGCACCTGCACAGGGATGGCTAGCAGGTGCTCAGCCATCACGCCTGTTCCTCTCCCAGGCTCTCCTACGGCAGACTCTCCATCCTTCGCCCATCTGTTCATGCCAGAGATTGAGAGGCCAGTCTTCATGCTTCTACTTTCTCTCTCTCCAGAAATGCAGTTCTTTAGAAAGTCCTTTTTGTCTGTAACATCAAGTGCTCTGTGGGATCTATCAAATTCTCTGCCATGGTCGGGCCATTCCCATCTCTTTTTTACAATTAAACAAGTCTCCTAATTAGCATGTGTTTCCACTCTTTGTTAACTATCCATTCTGTAGATGGCAGCCCACACGTGCTTTAGAAAATGGCAGCCGAGTAAGAGTTTTCTCCTCCTTCTGAGTTCTGCTTTCAACAGTGTCACCTATTCATCTTCTCCCAAAAGTTCATCCTTCCCTCCTGGCCCCTCCTCATATCTAAGTCCTGTAGACACATGCTTCCCTGAAGACCTTTTCCTCCTACTGCTGGGAGGAATTTCATCTGTTGTGTAAAGGAAGTTTGCCTCTTTGTGCCCTGGTTTTTCTGGTAAACAACATTCCTTCCCTGTTAGAAGCTGCTGTGGGATTGCAGACGCCCATGATGTGTGTTTCTTCCCACAACCCAGAACAAGAAGAATTGGACTTCAGCTTGCTATCATGGGGGTACATGGAGTGCCCGGTCAGGGGCCTGTGGACACAGAGCTTGGGCTGGGCTCTGGGTCTCCGCAGCACATCTAGGTCTTTCTCAGTCTTCCTGGAGCCCCCCTACAAGCCCGTCGGCTTGGCGAGATCCTCTTTAACTAGCTTCTTCTCCCACCCTCTCAAGGGTGATTATAAACCTGTCTGTCTCTCCTGCTTTAAGCCATAATGCACCGTATAATGCACATTCCTCGTTCTCAGAAAGGCACACAGTTCCCCGTCAGTATGAACACATCATGTTTATCTTCCTCCGTCCTCTGTAACGTGAGGTGGAAACATCTTTCCTTTTGTATACTGCAGATTCCACCATGTGGGGTCGAGACCCACCACTTCCCAACTTGGAAAAGGACATCCGCCAAACCAAAATCTTACCTACATCATGCAATACGGGTATCTGTCCGTTGCTGTGTCTGCATGCATATGTGTGGTATGTAAGCACAGCTCCGTAAATACCTGTGAAATGCAATCAGTAATCCCTCTCTCACCTACAACCTCAGTCAACTTTCCATCAGACAGGTTGATTGTGAATGCTAATGTCACTTTTTAAAATTTAATTGTTTTAAGTTTATTTATTTCGAGAGAGAGGATGTACAAGTTGGGAAGGGGCAGAGAGAGGGAGAGAATCCCAAGCAGGCTCCATGCTGTCAGCACAGAGCCTGATGAGGGGCTCAATCTCATGAACCTTGAGATCGTGACCTGAGCCAAAATCAAGAGTCAGATGCCTAAGCAACTGAGCCCCACTAATGTTACTTTCTAATCATCTTTTAAAATTAAATAATGTTTTAACTGATCAATAGATACAAGATTTAACCTATCAAAGGCCACTTTATTCTAACAATTATTCCTCTTGTGAGGATTCAGAAAGGTGATAAAGGAAAAGTTAAAAAAAAAAAAGGAATCGTGCAAAGTATTGTTTTGACTCAGGGCATCCCTTGGAAGAGATGGGCTTCACCAAGGATTATGCAGGATACGGGTGAATATTTTTCAGGATTTCATTCACTGATGGTGATATACAGTCTCATAAATGCTAGTACATGACTTTTACAAGAACACTGTGTATTTCATCATGAACCAATGAGAAGTAAAGAATAATTGCAACTTTATAGAATAAGCAAGGGAAATTATGTTTTATACGAAAGAGAGTAGTAAATGCTGGCATGTAAATTACTTTTTGAATTATATTTTCCAGGTCTGCAGGCTGCTAGGTGTTTTAATGCCAGAAAGTTCTGTGCAGGCAAAGGCTGGATGTTTCTGACATTTTATAAAAGGGCCCTTTGAAGGCAGAAAGATGTAACACTGTCTTAAGTGGAAATGCAGCTCGCTCTTTTGGAGGCTGGGAGAGTATTTCCAGTGTTGGTAGATTACTGATATTTTAGAATTGCCTCATGTGGGAGGGGTATTCTTACCGCTACTCAAAATAACAATAGAGCAGAGAGAAAATATCTGGGATCTCCTGATCTGTGAAATTAATCAGAATTGTGGCAATTGAAAAAACAGCCTAGTCATCCAGTTCTCGTAACTTTGGGACTATGAAATAAGAGTATAAATCAGACCTCATATCTTTTTACAGTAGGTAGGAATGATTTTATTCCACTCTTATTTAGCAATGGAAGCACAGGTCACCCCCTGGAGTCAGGGCCAGGCTCGTAGGAGTGCAGCACGCACCTGTGTGTCCATTACCTGTGGCCTCAGCAACGCTACACGGTGATGCATTTCTGTCCTTGACACATTTCAAGAGAGCAGTGCCGGTTCACTGGAGATACAGAAAACAATGTCCTTACATGTACATAGTGAAAAATAAAAGTTTGCGTAGGATATAATAGAATGTAGGAAGATAAAATTCACACAGAGTTTAAACATAGTATCTTAGTGATCCTTGGCAAATTCTTGAAGTCACTCCATAACAGTGCAGGGATTACACACACAAACGGGCTTGTGAAAGTCCTCAGTCCTTAGTTAGCTAGTCAACAGATGGGTGTGTGTGTGTGTGTCTGTGTGTGTGTGTGTGTGTGTGTGCAGGATTCTTTACCTCCATGGTGACCAGGAAAGAAATGAATTTTGGCCAAGAGCCCAGCCTCCTCTGGGCTCTGAGCTCTCTCTGTTGTTGGGTACACGGGCTCTCTCTGGGGGATGACACAGGGCCTCTCAAAGTGGCCTATGATACTGTGATTAAAAATAAGAAATATGTATTCAGTCTTTGGCCCCATTCCTGGCCCAGGGACTCCGTAAACATGCACAGGGATGGGGTTCCGAGAGCTTCTAGGTTGGGGAGCACCCCTGGAGAAGGCGTGGAGGCTCCGTGCGCCTTCTCACGTAGCTGGCCCTGGGCAGCTCTTCATCAGGCTCATCCTAAGAGAGCTTTTATGATAAACTGATAGGCAGTCTAGGGAGTAAAGTGTTTCTGGGTCGTGGGAGCCACTCTAGCAAATTAATTGAATCCAACTTGGGGGTGGTTGGAACCGCCCACCTGTAGCAGGTGGTCAGAACACAGGTGCCAACCAGGACCCGTGAGGGGTGTCTGCACTGGGGGCCATCTTGCCGGATGGAGCCCTTACCCTGGGGGGTCCGAGGCCGAGTGCCGGTGGAGAGTGTCAGAGGGGACACCCCCACACGGATGGTGTCCACGCAGTGATCCGAGGCCGTGTGCAGGTGGAGGGTGTCCGATGGGACACGCCACACGGATGGTATACCCTGACAGGGCCAGGCCCCGGCAGTGTCTGGGGATGGCGGTGTCGGGGGGGCCCGGCCGTGTCAGGGGACAGCGGTTTGGGGGGCGCACAGCGGTGTCGGGCGGCGGTTTAGAGGAGCCCGGCCGTGTCAGGGGAAGACCGTTTCGAGGGAGACCCGTCCTTGTCAGGGGACGGCCGTTCATTCTCACCACCGTGTTACGGGATGGTGGTTTCGAGGGCCCGACCGTGTCAGGGGACAGCGGTTTCGAGGGGCCCAGCCGTTCAGGGGAAGGCCGTTTTGAGGGCGTCCCGGCCGTGTCAGGGGATGGCCGTTCATACTCACCACTGTGCTACGGTACGACGGTTTCGAGGGGCCCTGCTGTGTCACGAACGGCAGTTTCGAGGGGCCCGGCAATGTCAGGGGACAGCGGTGTCATGCTCACTGCCATGTCACAGATTGGCGGTTTCGAGGGGCCCGGCCGTGTCAGGTTACGGTGGTGTCAAGGTGCCCGGCCGTGTCACAGGATGGCGGTTTCAAGGGCCCCGGCCATGTCAGTTGACGGGCGTTTCGAGGGAGTCCTGGCCATGTCACGGGACGGCCGTGTCATACTCACTACTGTGTCACAGAATGGCGGTTTGGAGGGGCCCGGCTGTGTCACAGAACGGCAGTTTCGAGAGGTGCGGCGGTTTCAAAGGACAGCAGTGTCAGGGTCCCGGAAGTGTCACGGACGGCAGTTTCGAGGGGTGTGGCCGTGTCAAGAGACGGCAGTGTCGGGGTCCCAGAAGTGTCTGGGGACGGCGGTGTTGGGGGGCCTGGCCGTGTCTGGGGACAGTGGTGTCGGGGTGAACTGCCTTGTCAGGAAACGGAAGTGTCAGGGAGCCCGGCCGTGCCAGGGGACAGCGGTTTCTGTGGGGCACAGCCGTGTCAGGGGACGGAGGTGTTGGGGGGAACCGCCTTGTCAGGCAACAGAAGAGTCGGGGGGCCCGGCCGTGTCAGGGGACAGTGGTGTCGGGGGCCCGTCCGTGTCTGGTGACAGTGTTTTTGGGGGGAAACTGCCCTGTCACGGGACGGCGGTGTCAGGAGGCACTGCGGTTCTAGGGACGGCGCTGTCGGGACGCCTGGGTATGTCAGGGGACGGCGGTGTCGGGGGGCCCGGCCTTGTCAGGGGATGGTGGTGTCGGGGCGAACGGCCCCGACAGGGGATGGCGGTATTGGGGGGGCACAGCCGTGTCTGGGGATGGCCGTGTCATACTCAGCGCCGTGTCAGGGGACGGCGGTTTTGGCGGCCCTAGCCGTCTCATGAGACAGCAGTTTCAAGGGCCCCAGCCGTGTCACTTGATGACCGTTTCAAGGGAGTCGCGGCCGTGTCAGGGGAAGGCGGTGACCCCCACGCTGCCGTGTCACGGAACGGCAGTTTTGAGGGGCCCGGCCATCTCATGAGATGCTGGTTTCAAGGGCCCCGGCCGTGTCACGGGACGGCAGTTTCCAGGGGCCCGGCCGTCTCATAGGGCGGTGATTTATAGGGGCCCGGCTATGTCACGGGACGGCAGTTTCCAGGGGCCCGGCAGTGTCAGGGGCAGTGGTGTCGGGAGGAATCGCCATGTCAGGAGACGGACGTTTAGGGGGGCACAGCCGTGTCTGGGGACGGCAGTGTCATGGGGCCCGGCCATGTCTGGGGACAGTGTTTTCGGGGGGAACTGCTCGGTCACGGGACGGCGGTGTCAGGGGAAACCGCCGTGTCAGGGGACGGCAGTGTCAGGGACCGGCCGAGTCGGGGACGGCGTGTCACACAGAGGCAGTTTTGAGGCGTCTGGCCATGTCGGGGTCCCGGCAGTGTCTGGGGACGGCAGTTTCAAGGGCCTTGGCCGTGTCACGGTTCGGCAGTTTCAAGGGCCCCGGCCGTGTCACGGTTCGGCAGTTTCAAGGGCCCCGGCCGTGTCAAGGTTCGGCAGTTTCAAGGGCTCCAGCCTTGTCACGGTTCGGCAGTTTCAAGGGCCCCGGCCGTCTCATTGGACGTCAGTTTCAAGGGCCTTGGCAGAGTCACGCGATGGGAGTTTCAAGGACTCCGGCTGAGTCACGGTACGGCAGTCTCAAGGGCCCCGGCCGTCTCATAGGGCGGTGATTTATAGGGCCCGCTATGTCACAGGACGGCAGTTTCGAGGGGCCCCACTTTGTCTGGGGAAGTGGTGTTGGGGGGAACCGCACTATCAGGGAACGGCAGTGTGGGGGCCCGGCAGTGTCAGGGGCAGTGGTGTCGGGGGAATCGCCGTGTCAGGGGACGGCGGTTTTGGGGGGCACAGCTGTGTCAGGGGACCGCTGTGTCGAGGGCCCGGCCGAGTCGGGGACGGCGTGTCACACAGAGACGGTTACGAGGGTTCCGGCCGTGTCGGGGGTCCTGGCCGTGTCTGGGGACAATGTTTTCGGGGGGAACTGCCCTGTCACAGGATGGCGGTGTCGGGGGGCCCGGCCGTGTCAGGGGACAGTGGTGTCACAGGAAACCGCCGTGTCAGGGGATGGCGGTGTCGGGGGCCCGTCCGTGTCTGGTGACTGTTTTCGGGGGGAAACTGCCCTGTCACGGGACGGCGGTGTCAGGAGGCACTGCGGTTCTAGGGACGGCGCTGTCGGGACGCCTGGGTGTGTCAGGGGACGGTGGTGTCGGGGGGCCCGGCTGTGTCAGGGGATAGTGGTGTCGGGGCGAACGGCCCCGTCGGGACGGCGGTATTGGGGGGGCACAGCCGTGTCTGGGGATGGCCGTGTCATACTCAGCGCCGTGTCAGGGGACTGCGGTTTTGGCGGCCCCGACCATCTCATGAGACGGTAGTTTCAAGGGCCCCAGCCATGTCACTTCATGACCGTTTCGAGGGAGTCGCGGCCGTGTCAGGGGAAGGCGGTGACCCCCCATGCTGCCGTGTCATGGTTTGGCAGTTTCAAGGACTCCGGCTGAGTCACGGTACGGCAGTCTCAAGGGCCCCGGCCGTCTCATAGGGCGGCGATTTATAGGGCCCGCTATGTCACAGGACGGCAGTTTCGAGCGTCCCGGCTGTGTCTGGGGAAGTGGTGTCGGGGGGAACCGCACTATCAGGGAACGGCAGTGTGGGGGCCCGGCAGTGTCAGGGGCAGTGGTGTCGGGGGAATCGCCGTGTCAGGGGACGGCGGTTTTGGGGGGCACAGCTGTGTCAGGGGACCGCTGTGTCGAGGGCCCGGCCGAGTCGGGGACGGCGTGTCACACAGAGACGGTTACGAGGGTTCCGGCTGTGTCGGGGGTCCTGGCCGTGTCTGGGGACAATATTTTGGGGGGAACTGCCCTGTCACAGGACGGCGGTGTCGTGGGGCCCGGCCATGTCTGGGGACAGTATTTTCGGGGGGAACTGGTGGGTCACAGGACGGCGGTGTCGGGGGGAACCGCTGTGTCAGGGGATGTCGGTGTCAAGGGCCCCGGCCGTGTCAGTTGATGACCGTTTCAAGGGAGTCGCGGCGTGTCAGGGGACGGCGGTGTCGGGGGCCCGGCCGAGTCGGTGACGGCGTGTCACACAGACGGTTTTCAGGGTTCCGGCCGTGTCGGAAGTCCCGGCCGTGTCTGGGGACGGTGGTGTCTGGGGGCCCGGCCTTGTCTGGGGACAGTGTTTTCGGGGGAACCGCCCTGTCAGGGGACGGCGGTATTGGGGGGGCACAGCCGTGTCTGCTGATGGCTGTGTCCTACTCACCGCCGTATCACGGGACGGCGGTTTTGACGGCCCCGGCCGTGTCAGGGGACGGCGGTTTCGAGGGAGTCGCGGCCGTGTCAGGGGAAGGCGTTTCAAGGGCCTTGGCCGTGTCACGGTTCGGCAGTTTCAAGGGCTCCAGCCTTGTCACGGTTCGGCAGTTTCAAGGGCCCCGGCCGTCTCATGGGACGGCGATTTCTAGGGCCCCAGCTATGTCACGGGACGGCAGTTTCGAGGGTCCCAGCTGTGTCAGGGGACTGTGGTGTCGGGGGGAACCGCACTGTCAGGGAAAAGTATTGTGGGGGCCCGGCAGTGGCAGTGTCAGTGGTGTCGGGGAAATCGCCGTGTCAGGAGATGGCAGTATTGGGGGGCCCGGCCGTGTCAGGGGACAGTGGTGTCACAGGAAACCACCGGGTCAGGGGATGGCGGTGTCGGGGGCCCGTCCGTGTCTGGTGACTGTTTTCGGGGGGAAACTGCCCTGTCACGGGACGGCGGTGTCAGGAGGCACTGCGGTTCTAGGGACGGCGCTGTCGGGACGCCTGGGTGTGTCAGGGGGCGGCGGTGTCGGGGGGCCCAGCCGTGTCAGGGGATAGTGGTGTCGGGGTGAACGGCCCCGTCGGGACAGCGGTATTGGGGGGGCACAGCCGTGTCTGGGGATGGCCGTGTCATACTCAGCGCCGTGTCACGGGACGGCGGTTTTGACGGCCCCGGCCGTGTCAGAGGATGGCGGTGTAAAGGGCCCCGGCTGTGTCAGTTGATGGGCGTTTTGAGGGTGTCATGGCCGTGTCAGAGGAAGGCAGTGTCCCGCTCACTGCTGTGTGACTGAACGACGGTTTCGAGGGCCCCGGCCGTGTCACGGGACGGCAGTTTCCAGGGCTCCAGCCGTGTCACAGGATGGCAGTTTCGAGGGGCCCGGTCGTCTCAGGAGAC
>NW_027528610.1:5348948-5354211 GCF_008692635.1 Crocuta crocuta | reverse complement strand
GAGAGAGAGACAGCGTGAGCAGGGGAGGGTCAGAGAGAGAGGGAGTCACAGACTGAAACAGGCTCCAGGCTCTGAGCTGGCAGTCAGCACAGAGCCCGACGCGGGGCTTGAACCCACGAACCACGAGATCATGTGGACGCTTAACTGACTAAGCCACACAGGCGCCCCATGGAGACGTTGGTTTCAAGGGCCTTGGCAGTGTCACGGGACAGCAGTTTCAAGGGCCCCGGCTGTCTCATAGGATGACGATTAATAGGGGCCTGGCTATGTCACGGGACGGCAGTTTCGAGGGTCCCAGCTGTGTCAGGGGCAGTGGTGTTGGGGAAATCGCCGTGTCAGGAGATGGCAGTATTGGGGGGCACAGCTGTGTCAGGGGGCGGCGGTGTCGGGGGGCCCGGCCTTGTCAGGGGATAGTGCTGTCGCGGCGAACGGCCCCATCAGGGGACGGCGGTATTGGGGGGGCACAGCCGTGTCTGGGGATGGCCGTGTCATACTCAGCACCGTGTCAGGGGACTGCGGTTTTGGCGGCCCCGGCCGTCTCATGAGACGGCAGTTTCAAGGGCCCCGGCCATGTCACTTGATGACCGTTTCGAGGGAGTCGTGGCCGTGTCAGGGGAAGGCGGTGACCCCCCACGCTGCCGTGTCACGGAACGGCAGTTTTGAGGGGCCCGGCCATCTCATGAGATGCTGGTTTCCAGGGCCCCGGCCGTCTCATAGGGCGGCGATTTATAGGGCCCTGGCCGTGTCACGGGACGGCAGTTTCCAGGGGCCCGGCAGTGTCAGGGGCAGTGGTGTCGGGGGGAATCGCCATGTCAGGAGATGGAAGTTTTGGGGGGCACAGCCGTGTCTGGGGACGGCAGTGTCGTGGGGCCCGGCCATGTCTGGGGACAGTGTTTTCGGGGGTAACTGCTCGGTCACGGGACGGCGGTGTCAGGGGAAACCGCCGTGTCAGGGGACGGCAGTGTCAGGGACCGGCCGAGTCGGGGACGGCGTGTCACACAGAGGCAGTTTCGAGGGGTCTGGCCATGTCGGGGTCCCGGCCGTGTCTGGGGACGGCGGTGTCGGGGGCCCGGCTGTGTCTGAGTACAGTGTTTTCGGGGCGGACCCCCCTGTCAGGAGACGATGGTGTCAGGGTGCCCGGCCGTGTCAGAGGACGGCGATGTAAAGGGCCCCGGCCGTGTCACGTTCGGTGGTGTCGGGGGGCCCGGCCGTGTCTGGGGACAGTGTTTTCGGGGGAACCGCCCTGTCAGGGGACGGCGGTATTGGGGGGGGCACAGCCGTGTCTGGAGATGGCTGTGTCCGAGTCACCGCCGTGTCACGGGACGGCGGTTTTGACGGCCCCGGCCGTGTCGGGACGGCGGTTTCGAGGGAGTCGCGGCCGTGTCACGGGAAGGCGGTGACTTGCTCACTGCCGTGTCACGGTTCGGCAGTTCCAAGGGCCCCGGCCGTCTCATGGTGCGGCGATTTCTAGGGCCCCAGCTATGTCACGGGACGGCAGTTTCGAGGGGCCCGGCTGTGTCGGACAGTGGTATGTGGGGGAACCGCCCTGTCAGGGAATGGCAGTGCCGAGGGTCCGGCCGTGTCAGAGGCAGTGGTGTCGGGGGGAACCGCCATGACAGGAGACGGCGGTTTTTGGGGGGAACTGCCGTGTCGGGGACCGGCCGAGTCGGGGACGGCGTGTCACACAGAGGCAGTTTCGACGGGTCTGGCCATGTCGGGGTCCCGGCCGTGTCTGGGGACGGCGATGTAAAGGGCCCCGGCCGTGTCACAGGACGGCAGTTTCCAGGGGCCCGGCAGTGTCTGGGGAAGTGGTGTCGGGGGGAACCGCACTATCAGGGAACGGCAGTGTGGGGGCCCGGCAGTGTCAGGGGCAGTGGTGTCGGGGGAATCGCCGTGTCAGGGGACGGCGGTTTTGGGGGGCACAGCTGTGTCAGGGGACCGCTGTGTCGAGGGCCCGGCCGAGTCGGGGACGGCGTGTCACACAGAGACGGTTACGAGGGTTCCGGCCGTGTCGGGGGTCCTGGCCGTGTCTGGGGACAATGTTTTCGGGGGGAACTGCCCTGTCACAGGACGGCGGTGTCGGGGGGGTCCGGCCTTGTCAGGGGATAGTGGTGTCCGGGCGAACGGCCCCGTCGGGACAGCGGTATTGGGGGGGCACAGCCGAGTCTGGGGATGGCTGTGTCATACTCAGCGCCGTGTCAGGGGACGGCGGTTTTGACGGCCCCGGCCGTGTCAGTTGATGACTGTTTCGAGGGAGTCGCGGCCGTGTCTGGGGAGAGTGTTTTCGGGGGGAACTGCCCTGTCACAGGACGGCGGTGTCGGGGGCCCGGCTAAGTCGGCGATGGCGTGTCACACAGAGTCGGTTTCGAGGGTTCCGGCCGTGTCGGGGGGCCCGGCCGTGTCTGGGGACAGTTTTTTCGGGGGGAAGTGCCCTGTCACGGGACAGTGGTGTCGAGGGGCCTGGCCGTGTCAGGGGACCGCGGTGTGGGGGGCCCAGCCGTGTCACGGGATGATGGTATCGTGGTCACCGCCGTGCTACGGGACAGCGGTTTCAGGGGGCACAGCCGTGTCAGGGGACGTCGGTCTCGGGGAGCCCGTCTCATGTGAAGGCGGTGTCGGGGGGCCCGGCTGTGTCAGGGGACGGCGTTGTTGGAGGGCACTGCTGTGTCGGAGCATGGTGGTGTCGGGGTGCACTCCCGTTTCGGAGCCCGGGGGGGGTCAGCGAATGCGCCGATGTCAGGAGACCTTCACTTGGTTACAGATCGCGATGGCTGCTTTATTGCTCTGAGAGCTGAGTGGCTGGGAGAGACTGTGTCCCTTTAGGCCCAAAGTATTTACCGTGCAGCCTCTCGTGAATAGTTACTGACCCCTGTTCTGTTTCACAGGATGGCTCTATGGATACAAAGCTCATGGAGCCGATCAAAGACCACGGGGAACACACCTGCAAACATGGGAAGTCTACTGCCCTTTGTGCAGCAAAGCATATGTTCCCTAGAGAAAAAGCACGTTTGAGTCCCGTGGCAAAGGATTTCTGTGCCGAAATGAGTAAAACACCCTGCACAAACCACACGCGGTAGTAACAGCTCCAAGGCCACGCGTTCAGATTTCTTCATTTCACCGAGTACCTACTTAGTAAGCAACTACTACGAGTGTGGCCCTGATTGGGGCAGTGGAAATCCCAGGGAGGTTAGAGTAAGGTTCTGCCGCTTCTGGAGGTCAGGATCAGCTCGGGGGACCAATTAAAGAGGAGAGAAAGTTATCTGAAGCTGGGAAATATAGGTGCACTGAGGAGGGTTTGCTTCTGTACATCTTGGGGATTCATCCCTGAGAAGCGCACAGCGTGGGTTGTGACACAAAACAGTGATGGGCTAAGAAAGAGCCTGGCTTAGAGTGTTGGAAATCAAAGTTAGAATGAGCTCTTTCAGAGAAATGTTTCCTGGTGGAAGGAAGGGAAGGGGAAGGGGGAGGGAAGGAGGGAGGGAGGAAGGAAGGAAGGAAGGAAGGAAGGAAGGAAGGAAGGAAGGAAGGAAGGAAGGAAAGGAGAAAGGAAGGAAAGGAATGTAAAGAAGGGAAGGAAGAAAAAAGAGCCCTTAAATTCCATTCCCCAAGCTAACGTATCACTGCACTGCATTTGCTGACTCCGTATTTCCCATACAAAGTTGATTAAGTTTTCCATTTCGGGCCTCGGCCCAGGCGTTGGATGTATAATCTTCGTACTTTTGTGAAAAGCTATCTGTATTGTTTTCACGATACATGGTGTTTCAATGTCCTTTTACTTCCTTTCTTTACAACTACAAACAACGCCTATAATGAGAAACACTGTCCATACCTCTTCTTTACACCGGAGCACCTTTCTCACCGGGTGAGTGTATACTGACCAGCGATTACGTTTAACACGGAAGTCACAACGTTGTACGTTTTTGCAGAGGAGCAACTTGGGAAAACCAGGAAGAGCGCGGTGCACATCCAGCCGTCTTTCCAAAGACGAGGGCCCGCCCGCCTGCTGGAAATCGGAGCTCCCTTCTATCAAGACCACCAGCTGCAGGTGAAGGTCTACTGGAAAAAGACGGAAGGTAAGCCAGTGCTCTTGGGTGACCCGTCATCTGCATCAAGTGGCTCAGTGGTGTCAGGGTGCTGGTGAGAAAGTCCGATTGACATTGATATCAAGGACCGCGGCACCTCAACAGAGCACTTTAGGCTTTTTTGTTTGTTTTGTTTTTTAATGCCTTGCTGTCGTGAGGTCCGGATGGGCCGCCCCATCTTTCCTGGGAATCTGTATCACATTAGGAAATCAGTCAGCTGCTTGCATTTCATCGTTCTGGAGAGGTTAGCCTGTCTTCACTGTGCTCCCAGAAGGCCGCTCTGGTCTCCCAAATACTCCTTATTTGGCACTGTAAATTTTTGTTCTAAATTAGATTTTTGTTCTAAATTAGGTTTTTGTTAAAAAAAAAAGGCCACCCAAATAATTTGGAAATGGAGAAAAAAGTTATCTCAGTAGTATTTCAGAGACAGGATTTAGGCGGCCACCCTTCCGTCGTTTGATTCATGTATATGTACTCACATTTATGCTATTCTCTGTAAAGCATAGACATTTTCATGTCATATCTGAGCGTCCACATCGTCACACGTGTGGTGACAGTTTGGGATCGCGGCTGGGTACGGGCGCACCGCAGTACCACGACGCGCCACGACGGCAGACCACGCGAGTGCCTTCGGAATTGCCATTGTGGATTCATTCTGCAGGGATGGTTTCCCTCAGAGAACATTCTCTTCGTTCTGAGTCTCTGCCCGAGGGGTTCTCTTTAGGACCAATTCACCTTGTTTTCTTTATTTGTAGCGTATTGATCTTGTGGTACTGAAATCGTACTTTCGGAACGCTTTGTGCACTTTTTTCTCTCTCACTCCGATGCATTTTGAAAACATGAGGGAGGTTGTTTCAAGAAGTCAGTGTTTAGAATTTTTCCAGTTCTTCTGGAAGTGCAGTGTGACTCTGATATTCACTCATGCATCATATACGAGACTGTGCTGGAGTTCTTGTTCCAGAAGTTTCTTCAAAACTGCTGACATCCATGGTGCCTGGGAGGCTCAGTCGGTTAAGTGTCTGACTTTGGTTCAGGTCGTGATCTCACAAGTGGGTTCAAGGCCCACGTAGAGATCTGTGCTGTCAGGGCCGAGCCTGTTTTGGATCCTCCATCCCCTTAGCTCTCTGTCCCTCCCCTGCTTGTGCGCCCTCTCAAAAATAATTAAAAAAAAAAAAAAAAAA
>NW_027528610.1:5318394-5348737 GCF_008692635.1 Crocuta crocuta | reverse complement strand
ACGCGCCACGACGGCAGACCACGCGAGTGCCTTCGGAATTGCCATTGTGGATTCATTCTGCAGGGATGGTTTCCCTCAGAGAACATTCTCTTCGTTCTGAGTCTCTGCCCGAGCGCTTCTCTTTAGGACCAATTCACCTTGTTTTATTTGTAGCGTATTGATCTTGTGGTACTGAAATCGTACTTTCGGAACGCTTTGTGCACTTTTTTCTCTCTCACTCCGATGCATTTTGAAAACATGAGGGAGGTTGTTTCAAGAAGTCAGTGTTTAGAATTTTTCCAGTTCTTCTGGAAGTGCAGTGTGACTCTGATATTCACTCATGCATCATATACGAGACTGTGCTGGAGTTCTTGTTCCAGAAGTTTCTTCAAAACTGCTGACATCCATGGTGCCTGGGAGGCTCAGTCGGTTAAGTGTCTGACTTTGGTTCAGGTCGTGATCTCACAAGTGGGTTCAAGGCCCACGTAGAGATCTGTGCTGTCAGGGCCGAGCCTGTTTTGGATCCTCCATCCCCTTAGCTCTCTGTCCCTCCCCTGCTTGTGCGCCCTCTCAAAAATAATTAAAAAAAAAAAAAAGACTTTTCCCCAAAGCTCTGAGCTGCTACCTTGGCTCTAAATCAAATATTGTGGGAAAGTTAATTTTTTTAACTTTCTGTACAGTCATTTGGCATATTTTCCCAACTTTCTGGCATTACCACATTGTTTTAACTGCTGTAAATATTTTTAATAATAGTCCCTCAATTTATTTTTACTTTTTTTCAAACTGTCTTGACTATTCTTGGCCCTTTGTATTTTTGTATAAAAATCTGCATTAGTTTCTCAATTTCTACAAAAACTTTCTGCAATCTCTATTGAAATCATAATCCGTCTATGTGGTAATGACCAGAGAATTCACAGCTTAAAGATCTGCATGCTTGACACATCACTGTATTTATTCAGGTTTTAAAATGTCCTCTTCAACAAGGATTTTTCATATATAATGTAGAAGTTGTAATAGTTCTTAAGATGACTATCCTAATTTGTTTGTGTTTATTTGGATCCTATTATAGACGTGCATACATTTCTTTCCATTTTATTCTCTAACTTGCTGCCATCTATAAAAATGCATCTTCAAGACACCTGGGTGGCTCAGTCAGTTAAGTGTCCGACTCTTGGTTTCAGCTCAGGTCATGATCTCATGGTTTGTGAGTTTGAACTCCATGTTGGGCTCTATGCTGACAGTGTGGAGCCTGCTTGAGTTTCTCTTGCTCTCTGTCTCTCTGCCCCTCCCCAGCTTGCACGCTCTCTCAAAATCAGTAAACTTAAAAAAAAAAATACATCATCTCTGTGTTTTTTAAAAATTTTTAAATGTTTTTATTTATTTGTGTGTGAGAGAGAGAGGACGTGAGCAGGGGAGGGGCAGAGAGAGAGGGAGACACAGAATCTGAAGCAGGCTCCAGGCTCTGAGCTGTCAGCACAGAGCCCGACGCGGGGCTCGAACCCACGAATCGTGAGATCATTCCGAAGTCGGACACTCAACTGACTGAGCCCCCCAGGCACCCCATTCTCTGTATGTCTTGATGGTGAATCCAACTTTATCGAATCCAAAGTTCTATTACTTTGCTCTTTACATTTCATCTGATGATTCTTTTCCATTCTTCTATAAAGGCAATCATGTTACATGCAAATAGAATTTTATATTTTCCTTTCCAGACCTTTGCCATTTTGCTTGTCTCTCTTGCCTTGACAAGGATCTTCAGTACAACCACCAAGGAGTCACTTCTGTCTTGAAGTGCACGCGCGTGTGTGCGTGCGCGCGTGTGTGTACATGCACCGTCTGTACACGTCCCTTTCCGTGTATAATCCTGGAGCTCCGGAGGTAGCTTTGTGGTAGAAACGTGGATTGAACTGGAGCCACTGTGCAGTGCGGTTACTTTGCTGTCAGATGTAGGTTGATTTCACCAGATCACATGGCCACGTAGGAACTAAGAACAAGTCAGGCTCTAAGAGAGTTTTGTCTTCCTCCAAAAAGCTTTTCCTGAAATTATATCCATCCCATTTCCTTTTTGATTTTAAATTTGAAAGGCAAATTAACATGTAAAACACAGACAAGCTCCACGGTGCCAGAGCCCTCTGTAGAAGGAGACTGTGGAAAGTTCCGGCGAGTCCAGCCCTCTCTGAGGTGGACAGCATGTGTTCCAAACTTATTCCACATTTGGTCTCCTTCTAGAAGCCTGTTAGGCGCCATGGGACCTACAGAATTCCAAACCAAAGTGCCCCCAGACACTTAGAAAGCATGTGTATATTCATAATTATCACAAATGTAGGAAAGGAGGCGCCTTTTAAATGAAAACATAGTGCTACTATTGTACAAATTCTGTTTAGAAGGTGAACATGAGCTCTCTTCCTATCATGAAAAGGACACTTTGGCTGGCTTTCTGGACTTTTTCACTCTAAAATTATGATCGTGTGCACTGAATACAACTCGACAGACCCATCTCAAATGGTTTGAAAGCCCAATGCATAAGTACCTGAATATTTTTGAATCATAACTAATTTCCACCAATGGATACACTGAGTTGAAAACCTTAAAGAAACTGAATGTTTGTGACAAATCAGAGGAGAAGAGAATCTTGCTCACTAATGAAGACAAAATTGTAAGTAGAAATTGGTTTCTAGGTATCTGTCCCATTTCGTAAAAGCGATGGTGCCCAGCCCATTGGTTTTACAATTGGAGTTAGGAATTCAAAAGCACCAATCTGTTCACCTACATTGAATATTCCCAAGGAGATAGCTTCAGGTTTTTTGTATTACTCATGCTGATGCAGCGTATAATTTTGTAGGGAAGTGACTCAAACATCAAATACTAGCCTGCCTTAGTGTGCACGATAGTTGGGTTTTAACAGTGAATGCTCTGGAAGGAAACAAATAGCGTCAACAGTGAATTTATAGAACAAACATTATTTTAAAAGGAACAGTCCACTAGGTAATTGTATTAATTACTTCTTTTAGTCTACAGACATTTGTTCAGTTTTACTGTGTGATCATAGAATCTATAATTGATGATTTTAGGCTTTTTGGTTTAGACTTAAGTGTTTGCACTCAAAATATGAAAAATTAGCTCAGAAAGAGACAGAAAACATACTTCTTCTTTGACTAGAAATGTCTTCTACCTAGCAGGTGTTCAAAATTCTTTTACAGAACTGTAAAAATCAGGAAGTCTGTCTCACTGAAGCATTTTTACAAATATAAAGAGAATGAGGCATTATTGCATGAAAGGATGTCATTCAACCAGCATTTACTGAGCACGTACTACCTGCCAGGTGCTATGACTGGTGTTAGAGCTGCTGCAGAGAACACATTCCTGCCCACGCAATGGGCATTTTCTGACGCCCCCCCTTGCAGTCGGTGTTGAGAATTCCCCTCGCTGCAGCTATTCCATGGTGCTCCGAGATGGCCTCTTTGACACAGCTCTGATTTCAGTCACCCCAGCATTCTTGATCATTAGACATTTGGAATTTCGACATTCACACTGAATTAAAAATTGGGCAGCCTTTAATTTTTGCCAGACACGGTTAGATCCATTTTACTTTTTTATTTTTAGACAAATTAGAGACATGTACTTTTTGAAGCGTAGTTGAAGCATGCTGACAAGAAAGTTCAGTATTTAAAAATACTTCTCAAGGGTGGAAGGAAGAACTTGAGCTCATGAACCAGAGCTGCGAGGCATTTACACAGAATTTTCATAGGTATCCCCTTAGGAAACATTTGATTTAATGACACTGTTTTTAATATTACAGTTATACACTGGGTCCTAAAGTTACATCCTAAATACGAGCTTGCAGTGTTTTCATACTTGGCAAGATGGAAGTTCAAGACAAGATTATCTATTTCTCAATCTTTTTCTCTCTACCTACCTACCTACCTACCTACCGGTTGGTCAGTCTTTCTATCTATCATCTATCTACCTACTATTTATTTTTGAGAAAGGGTGTGTGAGCAAGTGGAGGAGGGACAGAGGGAGAGAGAGCATCTTAAGCAGGCTGCATGCTCAGTGCAGAGGCCAACAGGGGACTTGATCCCATGACCCTGGGATCATGACCTGAGCCGAAATCAAGAGTCGGATGCTCAACCGACTGAGCGACCCAGGTGCTCCAATGGTCATTTAAGTTTGAACCCATTCTTTGTTCCTCTCCACTCCCCATGTTAGGTATGTGGTGTCATACTTTACATCCTTTTATTTTGTGAATCCCTTTATAGAAAAACTTAATTTACTGCTTGTGTGCTTACTACTTTTATTTCTGCTTATGGTCTTTCCTTTCCACTCAAAGTGGCCCCTTTGACATTTCTCGAAAGGCCGGTTTAGTGGTGATGAATTCCTTTAACTTTTCTATGTCTGGGAAACTCTCTCTCTCCTTTTATTCTGAATGATAATCTGGCTGGTGATTCTTGACCTCAAGCCTTTTTTCTTTCAGCACTTTGAATATATCATGCCACTTCCTTCTGTGCTGCAGTTTCTTCTGAGAATCAGCAGATAGTCTTCTGGGGTTTCCCTTGTATGTAACTCTTTTCTCTTGCTGCTCTTAAAATTCTCTCTTAAGCACTACTTGCTGCTAATTTAATGACTATTTATCTTCTGTTGACCTCACTGGGTTGATATTTTGGGGGCTCTCTGTGCTCCCTGGATGTGGATTTCTGTTTTCTTCCCCAGATATGGTTTTCAGCTATTCTTCCCTCATCTACATTTTCTGTCCCCTTTTCCCTCTCTCCTACTTCTGGTAGCCCTGTAATGTGAATGTTACTACATCTCATGTAGTCACTGAGCTCCCTCAGTTGAGTGTCATTTTTTGTTAGTAGTTTTCTCTCTCCTGTTCAGCTTGATTGCTTTCCATTACTGTGTCCTCCAGTACACACTGCATATATTCTTCTCTAGTCTCCTATTCTCTCTCGTTTATTCCTAGTTTCTGTTACTGAGTTTTTCATCTCTAATGGGTTCTTCTTTATGTTTTCTATCTCTTTGTTGGTCCCACTGAGATCCTCCAGTCTCAAGCGCAATGAGTATCTTTATGACCATTACTTTTAATTCTCTCTCGGGCACATTATTCGTCTCCATTTTGTTTAGCCTTCTTGCCGTGACTTTGTCCTGTTCTTTCATTTGGGACATATTCCTCTGCCTCCTCATTTTGTCTGACTCTCCGTGTCTGGAGACTCAGCAACATCTCCTGCTCTTGAAAGCAGTGTCCTTCTGAAGAAGAGTTCTGTAGTGCCGTGCAGTTCAGTGTCCCCTGGTCACCAGCATCCGGCGCCTGAGAGGAGTCTGCTCTGTGTGTTGTGTGCATTGCTCTCTTGTAGCTGAGTTGTGTTTGCCTTCAGTCCACTTGTCGTCAATGGCTCTCTGCCTTTGGTGGGCAGGGTTTGCCTCCTGTGGTGTTGGGGCCAGTCTGGGGTCACCTCGGGCTTGATTAGGGTGACACCAGGCGTTTGCAGGGCATCCTTCCTATGGTGTCGTCTGAGAAGCTTATGTTGGTGAGTGGGGCCTGCAGGCAGACCGGATGCCTGCTCCCTGCCCACTGCTGGGGCTGCAGTTGTGATTGGCCTGGCATGTCGGTTACCTTGCCCTCACCCTGTGGCAGGTGTCGCTTTGGGGTGATGTTGGCCCCTAATGGGACTGTTTGCAGAGACGGGCTCTGGCCCAAAGTGTATCAGAGGGGGTGGGTCCCACAGGAGGACATGGGGGCAGGGTGTGCGGAGTTAGCAAGGCGTGTGAGGGCCGCCTGCAGCCCAGATGTGGCTTCGGGGGTGTGTGTGCAGAGGAGCACTGTTAGCAAGCAGGTGGGGAGTATTCGTGTGTCCAGGTTCCACAGGTCCCTGTATCGAGGCGAGGGTGGTGGGGAGAGGGGGTGCCTGCCACTCCTTTGTTCTTGAGAAACTTCCCAAAGATCCCTGTCCCTGGACTACACACTAAGATTAGTGAAGAGAGCTCCCCTCTGTGTACGCCAGGTGTTTTCCATACTGCTGCTTCTGTGCTGTATCTCAGCACGACTGTTTGTTATACTGTCTCTTTAAGGGTAAGGGGTCCATCTCCTCTCACCCTCCAGCTCTTTACAGTCACACCTGCTGAGTTTAACTTTCCAGGTGTTAAGCTCCACTGACTGTAATAACTCAAGAAATTATGCCCCTCTAGTTTTCTTTTTTTTTTTTTTTTAATGTATATTTCTAGGAGACAGAGAGAGACAGCGTGAGCAGGGGAGGGTCAGAGAGAGAGGGAGTCACAGATTGAAACAGGCTCCAGGCTCTGAGCTGGCAGTCAGCACAGAGCCCAACGCAGGGCTCGAACCCACAAACCGCGAGATCATGACCTAAGTGAAAGTCGGACGCTTAACCAACTAAGCCACCCAGGCACCCCTATGCCCCTCTAGTTTTCAAAGCCACATGTTGTGGGGTCTCATCTTCCCTGTGTGAGTCCCCTGTGCCTTGGGTGCCTTGTGTGAGGGTCCACACCCATGGAGTTTTCTCTCCCAGGACAGTTCTGGGGGGTCTGGTTAGTCCCCAACCACGTGTCTACCCTTTCTACCCTCTTCAAAGTGGCCTTTTCTCTGCACGTAGCTGTGACGAGGCTGCTCTGCCAGGCTGCAGATCATTTTCTGGGTTATTTACACTGACGTGGGTGTTCCCTTGCTGTATCTGTGTGATGGTAGGAGCTTGGGGTCCTCCTCCTGTGTGTCTGCCCTGGATGTCCAGGAAAATGATACTTAGAGCCATGGGACCGAATGAAATTATTCAGAAAGGGGACCATGAACTCAAGGCTCAGCTCATCTACAGCTGATGGGGGGGATGGAGTCAAAAGGCGGTAGCCAATGGCATTTTTCAATTTTTTGAAAGAGAATGCATGTGAATGGGGGAGGGGCAGAGAGAGGGTGACAGAGGATCTGAAGTGGGCTCTGAGCTGACAGCACAGGCCTCGAACTCACCGCGAGTTCAGACCTGAGCCAAAGATGGATGCTTAACTGAGCCACCCAGGTGCCCCCACTGTGTCATTCTTAGTGCCTCCTCTTAAGAAAATGTAACCATGTTGTAAACAACGCATACAATTCTCCCTGGAATACTCGGTATTAACCGTATGCCGTACCAGCGTATTTCTGCAGACCACAATCAATCCCCGCAGCAGAGAGTGTCAGGCCCAGAGTGATCAAGACTCTGTTCGCATCTCACAACTTTTTTTAAATAATTTTTTTTAAGTAAGTTTTCATTTATTTCTGAGAGAGGGAGACAACATGAGCAAGGGAGGGTCAGAGAGAGAGGGAGACACAGAATCTGAAACAGGCTCCAAGCTCTGAGCTGTCAGCACAGAGCCCGACGTGGGGGCTGAACCCACAAACTGTGAGATCATGACCAGAGCCGAAGTCGGGCGCTAAACCGACTGAGCCACCCAGGCGCCCCACCATCTCACAACTTTCTTAACGGCCTCCCTGTGGCCAGAATTCACCATCCAGTAGGGCAGCCACGAGCCACCAGTTGCTAGTTGCATATAAATTGATTAAAATGAATTAAAATTAAGACCTTGATTCCTCAGTCACACTGGCAACATTTCAGTTGCTTTACAGGCACGAGAGCCTGGGGCCACCACACACGGAATATTTCCATCATCACAGCCTAGCTGTGCCCACACTAACCGCCAGGCCTCCTTCCCACGTTCACTGGAAAGTTCTGTCTCGCAGAGATACGCCAGTGAATGGATCTACAATTGTAACCTTTGGCAACATGCCTGCCCTTGTCTTCTGTATTTATCTGTAGCAAACTTACCTTCTAACCTGATGTATATTTATGTGCTTTGTTTATTGTTTATGTAGCTCTTTTGGCTTTTAAGTCCACCACAGCAGCAGTTCCTATATCTGGAATGGCACCACTTGAATGAAAGCCTCTGAATTCATTCATTGGTTCACACTTGTGTATAATGTACAATTCTCCCCCTGAAAAAAAGCCCTGATGCCTGTTGTGTAACTCTTAAAGTCTCTGGTAAGTGTTTCCTGACACCGAAGGTGCCTGCTTGATGTCCGCTCGTCCCCTCTGATTTAAAGCTCTTCTTTTCTCGATCCAAAGTGCTCTGAGCAAGTTCCCACTAGAACCACCCAGTCCCATCAAAGCATTTTCCCCTCTGAAAACTTCCATCAAACACTTGGTGTGAACGGCAGGGACACGATGTTAATCGGTAGCAGAGTGCTGCCTTTCCACACCCCTGGGCATGCGGGTTGGTGAATAAACCTGACACTGGCCAGACTTCCTGTTCCCACACTCAGCAAGGGGCTGGTCATCAGTCTGTCTTTTATCTGAGCGACTGCCCAAAGTGAAGCCAGGTGAGGAGGCCATACTGTGCCCCCGGGGGCGGACGTGTCTACAGGGCCAGGATTCTCAACTGCCTTAGCAAGTCACAGTCCCGCAGGGATCAGACACAGGGACGTGTAGGGATGCACCTGTGCGCGGTGGAAGGGAAAGGTGTCCACTCGGGTCTCTGCTGAGGTCCCCTGGCCTCTCTATCAGAGAGCTGTAGGACTCACACTTGGGATGCTGATTCCCTCGCCCAGGAACGAAGACTCCTGTGGCTGAGTGTCGCCCCTTCCTGTGGGAGTTCCACTCAGCACAGACACCGTACGAGGTTACTCCCAAGACCCCCTCACGGTCATGTGGCTGTGCCTTCCCCGTGCTTTCCGGCTGCTGCTCACATCTCACCAGGTTTTCTCCCAGACTCTCCTCCTGACATGGGTTTGGCAGAGCTGCCTGCCTCCTTTGCTCCGCGTGTGCATCTTGGCGCCACCTACAGAGCCTCATTTCCCTCCTTCCTGTTCTCTCACGATCTAAGAGCCACAGGCCACGTGGAACGTGGCTCCAGGCCGTCCTCTCTTTGTGCGTTCTGAAATTACAGATCCTGGCGTCGACCGATACCACGTGCAGTGGCTCCCGGAGGCCTGCGCCCACAACGCTAGCACCCGAGCGGAGACGTCTTCTGGCCTCACCCAGGTGAGAGAGGGCCACACGGCCCGATTCGCAGCCGCATTCGGGTTCCTTGGTGTGCGTAAACAGCGGGCAGAAAGCTGTGCGGGGTGGATGGCGAACACTGCTCGTTCTCACAGGGTAGCCGTTGGGTGATAATGAGGCTGAAGTGAAAACAGAACGGTCCTTCCGTTCAGCCGTTTAGTGTTCCCCCGAGGGCACAGTCCGTGTCGCACAGGGTACGGCCTGAAACGCAGAGACAAGAGACACGGTGCGTGAAGGACTCCCAGGTCACAGGGGAGACGCTTATGCAACCCTGGTGCGTCTGGTGTTAACTGGACAGAAGTTTTGAATCATCTTCTGAATCTTGACTTGGCCACGGGAACTACAGGTGGCATTCCGTCTGCGAATTTCTGTGCGACCCTGCACTGTCTGCAATCTCGCGGGACGGTTTAAAGTACCCAAGGCCAGGGCCCCACACGTCTCGAATGTTGACAGATGATATTTAAGCAGAACATTTTTCTTGTGGCGATTTTCTAAAGCACCAAGTCGGGTATTTTTAGAATCCTATCTTGATCACATCACTTTAAGGCACGTCGGTGGGTCTGCGGAAACACGGTTTTTCACTGGATTTGACTTGTCCTGACTCATGCTCACCAAGGCTGTTCCTTTTATGTTTTCCTAAGTGGTAAAGATTGTGGCCTTCACTGGAAAAGGAAGAAAGAAAGAAAAAAAGAAGAAACATTTTTAAAAAGGGAAACCTTTTTGAAAAGCAGACAAAGAAGTGACCAGAAGTGGGGCCTATTGGATACTTTGTTGGCAGGGCCAAGGCTTTTAGTAGTTTTACTCACGATGCCTTGGAATCGTGGGAAGTGTGGCTTATTTGGAGAGACGGCCAATCCTGGGCTTCGCCTCTCTAGGGACTCTGGAGGTGATAACGAGCATTTGCTGAGCGTGGATGGTGTGTCTGGTAGACACATGAGAATGAAATCTCCAGAAAGCACTCTGCTAAAGGCGCCCACCTTGTCTGTTTCCATCTGTAAATGCCTCTTAGACCCACTGGTTTTCAAGCGCTGTGGGAGCACCGGTACTTTGCCTGTGGCCGTAGGGGCCTGCCTTCCACGCCAGGCAGCGGCACTCTTCACAGAGCTGCGGGGGGCCGTCCTCAGCGGGCAGCGTGGGCTTCCAGCAGAGTCCCGTACACAGGGTAGCCTTGTCCCCACGGGGTGGCATTTCAGTCAGGCAGCCAAGGGGATGCCCAGGCTCGCATGGGTCCCGCTCAGCCTGTGGCCAGCATGGTGCCCTGGCCTGGCCTGCCCGCCCCCTCTGGGCACAGGGCCAGGTTGCTCCCCTCTCTGCGCTGGTCTCTGGCTCCGCCCACCGCAGTGGCCTCCATTCTGACCGTGACAGAGGCCACGCGCTGAGCCCCACTGTGTGTTGTACTTCCCATCCCGAGTGTCCCACCTCAGGCTGGACGCCATCCGGCAGGGAGCCCGCCCCCGCAGTGGCCTGGACAGGGACGCCCCTGCGTCTCCTACACGTGTGCGTCAGGCGCTGGTACACACCGGACGTCATTCAAAAGTGAGAGTCGTCTTTACAGGCTTGTGCTCCCACCTGCATGGCAATGGGTCGCATCAAGCTGCTCCGGTCCTGCAGCGCCGTGGTTCTGTTCAGTTCCAGGGTGCCTCCCACGCCGTGGGGCGGCCCACAGTCCCGATCACTCAACACACGGACAGTGTCTCCTTCGTAGGTTTATAAAAGCCACGTTGCATGCTGTCCATATATAGGAAACTATCCTTCTTGGAACAGAATTCATTTCCTGCCACTTCTTTATCCCTAATGAGACATATTGCTAACATATTCCATCTCTCTCTCTCGCTCTAGGAAAATTATATAATTCTTCAGGATCTGTCATTTTCCTGTAAATATAAGGTGACTGTGCAACCGATACGGCCCAAGGGCCGCTTGAAGGCAGAAACTGTTTTCTTTACGACTCCTCCGTGCTCTGCCCTGAAGGGGAAAAGCCACCGGCACGTGAGCTGTCCTGGTGAAGCAGGTGCGTTTCAACCTGAACCCGCCAGTGTGTGTCTGTAGGGCTGGCCACACTCTGAAGACATTTCCAGATCGCATTTCATGAGATCTGAGAAACTGAACGTACCCCTCTTTCTAAATTGTAGTCTGATGGCCCAGGCTGGGAGGTAAAATACGGTTCACAGTCCAGGCTGGGTGGTAAGGTCTGGTTGATGGCCCAGGCTGGGAGGTAAGGTACGGTTGATGGCCTGGGCTGGGAGGCCTGGGTTGGGAGGTAAGATCCGGTTGCTGGCCCTGGCTGGGAGGTAAGATACAGCTGATGGCTCAGGCTGGGAGATAAGATCTGGTTGACAGTCCGGGTTGGGAGGCCCCAGTTGGGAGGTAAGATCTGGTTGGTGGCCCAGGCTGGGAGCTAAGATGGGTTGATGGCCCAGGTTGTGAGGTAATATACGGTTGTGGGCTTCATTCGGTCATTGTCATGGCATGGGAGGGGTGTCCTCTTCTGCCTACATGTATTGTCCCTTTAGAACCGACGCCAAAGGTTTCTGTGTTGCTTGTGCTTTGGCGTGTTCTACGGAAATTATTTCATGTTTATCCGCCTACTATGCCATGTGACCTGCTTTTATGTACTTTCCATGACACCCCAGCCCCACATCTTCTCCTGTCCCCGCTCCTTGCCAGGGCCTGTCCCCCTGTCCTGTGGTGGAATGAGTACCCCGGGGCTCCGGAAACACAGCCCACTGAGCAACCCTGACTCGGGATTCCTTCTCATAGCCTCGCTACCCACCCCGGTCACGGCGTTCACCTCTGCTCTCGAAGAAGTAGCCCAATCTTCAGGAGGCAGAACTCCCTCTCCTTCTCCCATACCCACAGCTGGGTCCTAAAAAGAATCCCCAAAGCACCCAGGAGAGTTGCTGCACCCAGATGGCCTCTGGCTCGCTGACTGTCCCCACAGGTCATGAGGTGATGGTCCAAAGCCATGTGTGAAGACCGAGGTCAGACCGCACGTGCCTCCTCCGGGAAGCGGCTGCCCCAAGTGCCCACGATGCGTGCAAACAGCTGCCATGCCCAGTCCGTGTCCCGCAGCCTCACTCGCTCTTATGTCCTCTTGCTACAGCGCACGTGCCTGCCAAGGTGCTCACCAAGCCTGAGAACCTCTCTGCCTCGTTTGTGATCCAAGATGCTAACATCACAGGCCACTTTTCTTGGAAGATGGCCAAGGCCAACCTCTATCATCCCATGACTGGCTTTCAGGTGACCTGGGCCGAGGTCACGACGGAGAGCAGACAGAACAGCCTGCCCAACAGCATCATTTCACAGTCGCAGATCCTGCCTTCCGTAGGTGCCGACTCGGTTTCTCTGTGCGTGTGGCCGGTGGAGGGGAGGGGGTGCTTGCGCCATGATGCAGGCAATGTACTGAGGCGTCTTCCCGCATCATCTTCTGGACGCATTAGTTTGCAAGTATTAACGACATATCACAGGTGCTGCTGTGAGCAGGGTAAACAAACAGTCGTAACTAACTTCAGTCTGCAGTTACTTCAGCAGCCTCAAGCCGGGCTTGTGTGCTGGTGATTTAACAGTTTCTCTGCTAACCCCATGTCGCTCTGGTCCAAGTGGACGTGCCTTGTTTGAAGTGTTAAATTGGGGGAAAATAGCTCAAAGAAGCTTGTTGTTTCTCTCTCTTTTCCCCCCTTCAAATTTGGCCTGAGACTATAATGAATTGGCCTGTCTTCCAGGCCACTTAATTAATTCCTTGGCTTGAAAAAAAAAAAACCCATGTGTGGGCTTTTACCCTCTCTAAAAATGCCCTCAGGATAGCCAACTCCTGCTCCAAAAAGAAAGAAAGAAAGGAGAGAAAAAACTTAAGTCCGGAAGGAAAAATTCCTTGGAATTAGAAAGTAGTTACTCTATGAATGTATTAGGTTTTATTGAATTTTGAAAAGAATGTGTTGGCATAAAAATAAACATTTTCGGTTATGGGCAATGACAGATATTGTGTTTTAAGGAAAACAGTTGGCTCCTTCACTGAAATTTGGATGATCAAGAATTCACATCACAAGTTGTCCAGATGAAAACTATCAACCATGGGAAAGTCTTATGTTAAGGAATAAAAAGTGAAATCTCAAGGGTGAGCCCTGAGAACTGGCACCGCGGCACACTTGAACCCTGCTAAGTGTGCCAGGCTGCTAGGGTAGAGAGAGGTGCTGAGAGAGGACGGCGCCGCAGGCTCTGGCCAGGGGGAGCTGCCGCGGTCTGTGAGGCTGCTGTGGGCGCCCACCTGCTCTCTGCGCTCACACCTCTTATCTGACTGCTCACACCCATTCTCTGACTGGGGCATGCCCGTGGGAGAACGTGTCCACACTGAGCGTACCCCTTTGTGGCCCCCACAGGATCACTACGTGCTAACAGTGCCCAATCTGAGGCCATCTACGCTGTACCGACTGGAAGTACAGGTGCTGACCGCGGGAGGGGAAGGGCCGGCCACCATCAAAACCTTCCGGACGCCCGACCTCGTGCTGCCCTCGGTGCACAGTGAGTGTGGGACACGGAAAGTCAGCAGGCGCGGGGACCCTCCAATGAATGACTGGGTTGTCTCAGGCTCCTGTGATGCCAGGGGGTCTCTTGATCTGAAATCCTTCCTCCCCGTGCATATGTATTGCTGGACTTGATTGTAGACACCATTAGCATCATCGTGTGCTTGGTGACAAACTGCTCCCTCCCTGCTTGCATCCCTTTCCTTCCTTTTGTTTTCTACACATATCCAGCTTATTACTTCCCTTTTACACCATAAATATACGAGGGGGAAAATCTATAACCTCATAGCAGTCTGAAATTGTTTGAAAAAATTGAGATTTTCAAATATGACGATACAGGAAATACTTTGCTAAGGATTATTTTCTTATTACAGTATTTTACTGTAATATATTACATAAATGTTCTTCATAGTACGACCCAAATCTACTGGATTTACTGCAAAGTCAAGTTTTTTAAAAATTGTCACCCACGGTTTCAAAACATTGAGGCTCTTGCTGATTTTTAAGTTAATGTACTTCATCTTTTTCCAGCTTAAACTTACAAAGGAGTGCCTACAGATCTGTCTGGTGCTGAGAAAATGGGGCAGGAGCCCTGGATTTACATTTACAGTTGCACTAGTAAATTTGCCCTGATTACTGTCCATGCCTAGAACTGTAGCAAACACCACCCAGCCCGGGAGAGCTTGGCAGGCTCTTCCCTTCGTAAGGGTTGGGTGAATGCTTTCCTGATACTCCTTTGAAAATGGGTCTCATCCAAGTACTGGTTACACTTTTACCTTCCCAGGAAATAGAAGGACCTGGAGGGGCACCTGGATGGCTCAGTGGGTTGAGCGTCTGGCTCTTGGTTTCAGTTCAGCTCATGATCTCACGGTTCGGAAGTTCGAGCCGCACTCGGGGCTCCGTGCTGACAGTGCAGAGCCAGCTTGGGATTCTCTCTGCTCCTCCTCTTCGCGTTCGCTCTCTCTCAAAATAAACTTCAAAAAGAGAAGGAAGGGCTTTGGTGTGCTTGGGTAAATAACTGTAGGATGCAGGAAACGAGGTTCTACCCCTCTTGTGAGTTTATGGATTTAGGGAAGAAAGCAAGGAGTGGGGAAGAGGAGGGAAGCTGATTCCCAGCAGGGGAGCTGTGGGTGCAGGAGGGAAGACCCTGGTTCTGATGCTTTCACCACCAGTACCTGGCTGCCTGTTGAGCACCGGTGACTGACACGTATGCCCTGTCACCCTTTAGGACCCCACCTCAGACATCGGCATCCGCATCATTACAAGCCTTCTCCAGAAAGATACTGAACGGCCCTAGAAGATGTCTAAGAATGGAAGGGATGTGCCGGCATGCTGAGCTACCTGGTCTACACTTACAGGCAGGCACCCCCCAGAACTCCCTACCCGTCGTCATCTGCGCCCGAGGAACCTCTGCCCATCTGGGACACATGTGGAAACCAGCGACACACAGCCCATGGGGACAGACAGCGGCTTCCTACGGGGAGGAGGGAAATGAAGAGGCAGCCTGTGGAACCGGGCATTTAAACGTCCACATGTGAGTGTCCGCTGAATGACTGCAGAAGGGTGCTCTTCCTGGATTCACAGCAGCACATTCGCAAGTTAGTGTAGCCAACACACAATTTGTCCACACACCAGGCCTCACGCGGATCCACACAACATTTTCAAATTAAACGATGGCTTTGATTTGCAAAGTCAACTAAGATGATGCAGTGGTTAGGTCCTATTCCAATCTATCTTTCATAAGATGATTTATATCACGTATAATTTTTAACTGAAAAAAATCTAACCTCAAATACAGCAATTAATTTAAATCTCTGCCTGTCCTTACGCTACATTCGCACAAAGGCGAATGAGCACTGCATCTGTCAATCGTGCTTTTCGAAAGACTCCAAAGCAGGAGAGATTCAGCTAATCAACCTGCTATCCAGAGTCGGCCCCGGAGAAGTTAAAATTCATTCCTAGGGATACTTTTTAATATTTCGTCCTGCAAAACGAGAGATTTTCCTTGTTTCCTTAGTGCAGGAAAGAGCTGCTGATATACTTTGTGTTTCCACTTCATGCATCTAAAAATTTACAAAACGTCTTGTTTAAAATGAAAGAATCCCAACTATTGGATATCTTCCAGTCTTTACTAAGTGTTGCCTTTTCTTAATCACAGTAAGCTACTTGTGTGCTAGAATATTGTCTCTTCTTGGTGATATAGGAAACATGAGGCCCTGATTGATAGAGAGCAGCTATTTACTCTTTCAAATCCATTATATCATACTGTTTGGCTCTAAACTACCCCCTTTTCGCATGAACTTGGGTCAAACACCTCAACTATATATAATGTCGCACTGTACGTTGGGGCAGCCTTCCACCCAGAAATGTTTAGTTTAATAAAGTTGTTCTTGAGGAAATATCCACATTTATGGTTTGAAATATGCAGATATGTTTTTGTGTCTATGTACTTATAAGTATGTGTGTGATACACATACACACATCACAGACCTTGAACATGACTCCCTAAAGAAATGGTTTTCACAGCTACCAATGGTGGATAAAGATAAGTTCTTCTAGAGAGGGTTCTAGATTTTCCCCATCAGTGTTTATTCTATGAGGAAAGAGCAATGTATCAAAAGTTAAACATTGGAAAGAAAAGGCTTCCTCATTTCACTGTGTACCTTGCTAAAATGGGGGAAGTTTCAGTACCGACTTCTTGGGGTTTGATGGCAGCACTGGGTGCTTACCGTGTCGTGGTTCCTGAGAGCATGTGGACGCCCAGACCGCTCCTGGAGGGGGCGGCTCAGGACTCCTTCACTTCCTGCGGCTCCTCCACGGTGTCAGAAAGCACACGCACTACAAAATGGAGAGGGACTACTTTTATTATTACATCTTTAGGAAACGCAGCCCAGAGGCATGGATATGTGGCAACAGATCTTGAAAACCGCTTCCTGTGTGGTGGAGACTTTTAAAGGTCGATGACAGAGGCAATGTTTCGCAGCCCAGCACAAGGGACACTCCCGGGGTCAGCAGGGTCAGCAGGGACGCGCACGGTGCTTCCTGATGATTTTCTAGAGCCCTCAGCATGGTCTGGGACACTGAACACACGTGCTGTGAGGTCACCGGCTTGTAGGAGACACATTTGGAATGCACAGCTCAGAACCACCCCTCATTTCAAACAGCCCCAATCCTGACCCAACACCACAGAATCTTCTAGGAAGCTCTGACTTGTGCCCTTAGCGGCATCCGAATTTCAGATTGTCAAATTTTCACAAATGAAGGTGTCTAATACTGGCTACCAGTTTCTCTGTTACTTTAATTTGTCACGAACAAACCTAGCACTGATGCCAGCACATTTTTGTCCAGTTGTGTAGTTCAAAATGGAGGCACGTATACATAGATACGAAATATTATTAAATTATTGTGTAAGTTTAATGTTACAAAGCTTAATTATGTTTCCTTTATCCGGGTAATAGACGATGAGCAAATCTATCCTTTGTGTGGATGAAGGTCCTGAGGCTTACACCTCCCTTAGGAAATCAGAAGCACTTCGTAGGAGTGTCTACTTTTGCAATAACATTCATAACTTAAATATTATTCACATTATTTGAAGAAAAATGCTATTGATTAGGTGATTAAGGAAGCATGAGTTTCTTTTATGAATTGCAATAATATGCAAATCGGCCAAATTATAATTACATTTTTTTAATATAAAAAATTTGAGTGCCCTAATAAAGGGACATGACCTATGGGGTTTTTTCCTCTAAACACAGCTACGTGGCTAAGTCTCTAATATGTCTTATTGAACTAAATGCATCTCTCTTATCTGAGGACATACATATTCAGCGATAGTATTTACTCGTCAAAGTGTAGCCCATCAAAAATAGCAAGTCCTCGGATCCTGGCGGCTCACTCGAGAGTTACGGCACCTGCAGGGGGTCCCTCTACCTGTTTGCTCTCTGTCTCTCTAACGGGAGCCCTGTGGTGTGATGTTTATAGGTGATCATGTGCCCTCTGGAGCCATTCGTTGTTTCAGTAGGATATATTAGAGGCAGGAAAATGGATGGCAGGTAGTTTTTTTTAAATGATTATTGAACAAAACTCAAGTTTAAAGATGCATGTATATCCTGGGAACCCAGAAGAGCCCATCACTAAGTCTACAAAGCAGGCTTTCTGCAGCTCAGCCCGACGGGCGTGTGGGACCGCTCGCGCTCTGGGGTGCACGTCCAGCATAGTGTACGGTGTTGTGCGGCGTCCCTGGCCCTTACCCGCCAGATGTCCCCAGGTGGGGACAAGCAACGATTCTTTGCCTTGCATTGGGACCCGAGTAAATGACAAGAGTAAGTCCTGGGAAGTTACAGCATTCGACTCCAAAGCCCCGTGTTGTGTCTTTTCTGTCCGCTGAATCCTGTGATGGTAACACTGAATTGTGACTTGTGTCTGTATTGTGCAAGTACAGATGGGAATTCTGTCCTGTCTACCAGTCAGCGTCACTTATGATAATGACTTATTTATTTAATGCCCTTTCTTACACCTTCTGCCATGGATTTACTAAGTTTGCTCATTCCCATGATGCAACTATGTCTGAATCTTGTGCTACAAACCTTCCCACTGTAACCAGAACACAAGGCTCTCTATCTGTTGCATGTGCTTAATACTCACGGAAAATAATAAATGCATAAAGATGGTGACTCTTACCTACGGCTGTGCATGGCCAGACTCCGTTTCTTACCTCTCCTGAGTATTTTAGCAAGTTATACCATTTCCAGAGTGATTAACAGAGGTCTGTATGTAAAGTTACTATATCTTAATTATACTGTAGTGAGCAGATAACAGAAGACCTACCTTCTCATCCAAATGGCCAACAGAGTTCAAGCCTCTCAGACTGGTCATTCCAAGTCAATATTTATTTATGTCTGTAATTAAAAAAAAAGTGTTTGATTTTTGTGTGTGTCTGTCATGTTAGTTAGAGAGAAGTAATCCTGTAAAAAAAACCATTTTGTAAAAAAAAAAAAAATATTGTAAATAGTTGGATATTCTGTGACTCATTATTTTCATGTTAGAGTTTGTACATACTGATTCAGTAATAAAGCATCCTTACACCCACCCGGTGGACTAGACTCATTTATTAAAAAAAAAAAAAAACAACAACACTTTTTTCTTTTTTTTTTTTTCTCCTGTGTTCCCACAGAGAGTCAAAAAGTCAGTATGAATGGAATTTGAGGTGTGGCAAATGTAACAAGAGGCACTTCATCCTGATGAAAGTATTCTGGGGTCTGGCGACTGACACTTGGGAGGTGGTTCACAGTATTTACTTAGGACTGTTACTGCTGAGGGCTGTGGTGGCATTTTTTTATCCATAGTCTACAAGTTAAAGTGGCCCCTCCCACACGTATCCATAAAACGCTACTCGTAGGACGTGCTCTTAAGTGTCATCCCTACCTCTGTGGTCCCCCACACCGCGCACTCTATTCAGAGCTCCCCATCTCCGGTATCCAAGGAGAGCTTCCCGCACTTCCCACTGGGACAGCAGTGGGCCGGGAACAGATCTGCTGATGAGCGAGCAGAATGTCGCCCCATAAAGCTTGAGGGAAAACGTGGTGTTCTCCAGGGGAACCTCAATCTTCTCTTTCCTACATGAAATCACCCACTTAATGTACACATTCATTGAACGAACATACCCTCGGTTTGTGCCGTGTCCCTGGTCCCGTTCTAGAGGTGGGACATTGCCCACAAAGGGAAAGCCCCCTGTTTGCTTTCTTCCTTCCAGTAGGCAGAGATGTGGTAGGTCAGCAAGTGAACAATGAAAGTGTGCAGAGGTGGGGAGTGGAGATGCCATGAGACGCGGTCAGAGAGGGGCCAGGATAAGAAGTTCAAGGTCTCGTGAATATTTTTAAAGGTCACTCTGGCTGCCATGGGCAGAAGAGACTGTGTGAAGAAAAGGGAGGAGAGCACGCAGAAGACCGTGGTGTTTGTGCACGCAGAGACAGGACTGTGGATTAACATGCAATGGCACGGTAGATGTGCAGAGGAGCCAACAGACTGGGGGTACGTTTTAGAAGCTACACTGATAAGACTCCTATGAGAAGGTGAGCCAAACACAGAAATACAAACCTGTTCTGAACAGCACTCAGGAATTCCCAAAGATGGTTTCCTTAAAATCAATTAGCAAGAACACAGATGAATCCAGACCTCAAAGGCCATATACTGCATGACAGCATTTTAGAAATATTTTTGAGACAGCGTGAGTGGGGGAGGGGCCGAGAGAGAGGGGGACAGAGGATCTGAAGCGGCCTCTGTGCTGACAGCAGAGAGCCCAACGTGGGCCTTGAACTCATGAACCACGAGGTCATGACCTGAGCTGAAGTCGGACCCAGCCAGTGCCCCTGTATGACTTTTTATCAGAAGTCTGGACTCGGAAGTCCATAGACGAAGAAGGCGGGTTGCCAGGAGCTGGGGGCGGGGCATGCCAGCGACAGCCCTATGGGCACGGGGCTTCCCCATGGGGGGCATGGGGCCTCCCTACAAGCATAGGACCTCCCCACAGGGGGCACGGGGCATCCTCACGGGCACGGGGCCTCCCTCCAGAATTAATGGAAATGCCCTGTAGCCACATTCACACAATGCTGAGAATGGACCAAATGCTACCGGACGGCACACTTCAAAACGGTTCGTGTCTGTTTACGTGAGTCTTACTCCAAAAGAAAACAAGTATCAGCAATCCCATCTGAAACACATACACCTATATACCTAACCCACATACCAACATGCACAGGCATCCATCCTGCTGACTTTTAATGTAAATACCACTCACTGGCTCTTGCTGGTGGGGGAGGGGGATTCGTGTCTTTATGTGCAAAGCAAATCATCCCTCTGATCTTCAACTGGAAAGTATGCACAAATGGTGCCAGAGAGAGAGCAGTGCTGGTCTTGACCTTGGGGAGGAAGTGCCTGGGTTATTCTCAGGTCCTCCTGGGCACAGCACAGAATATCAGGTGAGGCCAGGCCTCAAGATGCAGCTGTGGCTGCCCTACCCCCGGCCCGAGGCCCCGCGCCACCTGCCTGAGCTACCTTGACCGCTAACTCGCCCCCATCTCCTCGTGCCTTTGATGCCCACGTTCCCCGAAGCCCTCAGACCACCGAGTCACCTCCCCGTCAGCCACCAGGTCATGTCACTTCCCACCGCTGTCCCTCCTCACCCTCCATTCTTCTCTCCACCCCTTCACACCTCTTCAGCCTCCACTGCTGCCACGCTCTCTCACCCCTTGAGTGACACCACGGGGACTACGCATTGCCGGGCTGGGTGGGACACCACGTCAAACCAATGTATGTTTTCAGTATCGTTCCCAGAGGGGACATGTTCACACAGCTGTGTCGTAAGAACATGACTTTGCCAGCAGTGCCTGGCAGCTCGGTTGGTTGAGCGTCTGACTCTTGATTTCAGCTCAGGTCATGATCTCTAGGTTTGTGGGATTGAGCCCTGCATCAGTCTCAGTGCTGAGCATGGAGCCTGCTTGGGAATCTCTCTCTCTCTCTGCTCCTTCCCTGCTCATGCTCTCTCTCTCTCTTAAAATAAATAAACTGAAAAAAAAAAAGAACATGACTTTGTAATAACTTGGACAATGCTTGTACTTTGAGCAGGCACTTGTGGGTGAAGGCGAGGTGGCTGTGGGTGACAGAAAAGACTTTAAATGACTAAGGATTGGGTCCTCTCTATACAAAGCCCTGTGCAGCATGCCTGTCCCCTCCCTGCAATGGCTTTCCAACTCAACGTGAGGATTTCACCACCTGATGGTGACTTAGAAGTTGGGTTTAGTTACGTACGAGTGGTGTGCAAATTCCAAAGTGTGCGTGTGCGTGTGTGTGTGTGTGTGTGTGTGTGTGTGTGTGAAAACCCCACGTACCTGGGGATCGCAGTCCCTAACTAACAGGAATGTGCACTGCTGTATCTGCTCTAGCACTTTCTGACATCTGGCCCAGGGGAGTGATGTAAGGAGAGTAAGCAGTTCGTGTGAGATCTGCATAATGACAGGTTCTGATCTATAGATGATATACGGAGAGGAATTCAGAAAAGTAGACGAAGAGCAAACAAAATCATAATTAACGGGCAGACAGCAAGTGAGCAAAGCAAGCAGAAGCACTCTGCACATGTGCAAAGCAAGGGGCAAAGGGCACAGAAAGAGGGAGACGGGCGGAGGCGGGAGGGACCACGCGGCCCAGGGCATGATCCCTGAAGCCTGCGCTGGCCCTTCTGCACAGTAATGAAGGGTCAGAGGTCGGCCTCGGACACTGCCAAGCTTTAGGAGGGGAACATGCTGGTGGAAACACAGCCGGGAGGAGCATGAAGCAGGCTTCCTGGGCTCCGGGAAGAGCACGGTCTACCCTCCGACTCTCACCAGGTACAATCTAGTTTTACCAGACTTAAGTGAAAGCCCACACCCTCGTGGATGGCCCACCTTTCTGGTAGGAGTCTTCTTTCCATTTTTTTAACTTACTGCTTTGACTAAATTGTAGACTCACGTGCAAGTTGTAAGAAATGGTAAAGAGAAGCTATTACCCTGGACCTTCATCCAGTTCCAGCAATGGTGACATCTACCACAATGAAAGTCCAGCATCCGAACCCAGGGAGTGATGCCTGTACCAGCCACAGAGCGTATGCTGATGTCACTGGCTTTACATGCACGTGTGTGTGGATTTACTCCCATGTGAGTGTTACATGTGTGCGTGCTACTCTGTTAGAACATCTAGAAGACACATTACTTTTAAGGAAGGATTATATACTTCTGCACATTTCCCTAAGGCCAAATGCCATTTGTCCTACGCTGACTTTAAGTATAATTCTATCGATATGATTAACTCAATATGCATTTGATAACCATCTTGAATTTCAGTCAATGCATTGTATTCTGAAGCAGCTCCAAATTTGACAGATCTGTCTTTAAAAAAAAAAACCCATCTTGTTCAATGAAACTAAATTTAAGCGTAATTAAAATCTACAGATTTGAAAAGTCATTTCATGGACTAACAGTAATCCGGGTGCATCTCTCTGGTCTAGAAGTGGATTTGAGAAAGGAAAAAAAAAAAAAAGGAAACTGAAATTCATTCTTCTTTAGAACAGTAAACACTGCCCAAAGTAGGAAAGTTTCCAGTCTCAGATTAATGTAGCCCTTAAAGATTGAGTTTTGAATGGTTATCGCCTCTGGTTATTAGCATGACCCTGGGTCAGCTGCTCTCAAAACTGGCTGCCTCACTGAATCCCCTGGGGGGCTTTGAAGCCCAGGGTCCTCTGGTACCTTCAGATCTGGAGTGAAGTGTGAACGAGGGAGCTGTGTGAAAGCGTCCCCAGCTAATTCTCAGATGTGCCCGGAGTGGGGGGCCACTCTTCCGGACGATGGGAAGATGCGAACGAACGATAAATGGTATAAACATTGCTGCTCACAGGGCTGAAGGAGTGCAGAGTCATACTGTAGCATACGACTAGATGGCACTGGATGGAAGTGAAGTTTTCCGACAACATTTCACGCTTCACAGAATCCTATGAGAAGGCATAGACGCAGACGCTAAATGCGCAAGCAGATACTCCCGTGTGTAGACAGATCTCTATACATAGAGATTGCCCAGTCCGCCTTCTCTTGGTGTCCCTGGGGATTCACTGTGGGACATTCCGATACAACATACGGGTGGCCAGACGTAGTGTGGATATTCCAGTGTGCTGTTAGTGGAAATTATCATCTTTTCTGGCCTGGTGAAGTCGCTTTCAGAGAGGCAGCTTGTAGTGATTTAGATGCAGCCACAACGAGCCAATTAGAATCGATCTGTCAGTGGACTCCCAGCGCCAGACTGTGTGCAATCCCAAACTCATTGTGACTGACCTCTTTGTCCAGATATCTCCTTCCTCATCTCAAACAAGCCCACCAAAAGCAATTGGCTCCATTACGAATAATGGAAACCAGCCCTCATGCCTTTGTTGAGTGCCCCCTCTGGGTATTGCGCCAGGTCGATCATACAGCCCTCTCCGTGGTTTACAAGGGAAGCAGCTAATAGAATTAACCCCCGCAGCTAACATGTGCTGAGGGCGTGCTAACGGCGAGGCACTTGGCTACGCGTGCTGTTTGCATGAGTTCGTTCATTTCTACAATCATCCTATGGGGATACAGTGTGTGAAAGCTGAGGAAAGTGAGACACAGGTTAGGTCAGCCCAAGATCAGGTAGCTAGTGAGCTACAACGTCTGAAAATGAACCCGGGCCATGAACATCTGGCCACTAGACTCGTGTGTGTCAGCCTGTCCTCCATAGCCTCAAGGTACTAAAGGTACTGTGTACAGCATGCCTTGTCCCAGTTACAATCACAGGAGCACACCCACATCAGTGTAAATAAGCCCGAACGTGACCCGAGGACTCTCCACAGCTACATGCAGAGAAGGGGCCGAACTGAAAAGAGGAAGGGCCAAGATGTGCCTGAGAACCAAACTCAGCTGCAGGACTCTCTGCAGGAGGGAGAGGGGGACGCTGCGGGCACAGGGAAGGAAGAGGAGTGGGAACCAGAGCAGCCGCCTGGCACTGGGCACCCACACGGGGAAAAAAGACCCCATATCGTTTGGCTCTGAAAACCAGAGGGACTTGACTTCTCAAGCTCTAACAACCGGTGGGGCTTAACACCTAGAACTTTAAAAACCAGCAGACTCTGTTCTGGGAGAGCCAGAGGGTAAGAAGAAATGGAGTCTCTGCCCATGACGATGCAGCATAACAAACAACAGTTGAGGTACAACATAGAATCAGCAGTTTGGAACACACCCGGGGTATATGGGAGGGAGATTTGTTGACTAGTCTCACAGCATGGGATAGGAGGGCATGGATCCTTGGGAGATTCCTTCAAGAATGAAAGAGCTAGTGGGCACCATTCCCACCACTAAACCAGCCTTACAAAAAATGTTAAAGGGGTATTTTTGAATGGAAAGGAAAGACCATAAGCAAAATAAGTAAGAAAAGTAAGAGCACAAAAGCAGTAAAAAGCAAGTATAGCTATAAAAATCAATCAAGGGATTCACAGAATAAAAGGACATAAAGTGTGATACCATATACATAAAACGTGTGTCGGGGGGTCGGATAAGAGTAGAGAATGGGTACAAACAGGGCCGCCTTGGTGTCTAAGTCAGTAAAGCATCCAGCTTGGACTCAGGTCATGATCTCACAGTTTGTGGGTTTGAGCCCTATGTCAGGCTCTGTGCTGACAGCTCAGAGCCTGGAGCCTGCTTCACATTCTGTGTCTTCCTCTCTCTCTGCCCCTCTCCAACTAGTGCTCGGTCTCTCTTCTCTCTCTCTCTCAAAAGTAAATAAACATTAAACATAAAAAAAAAATGGGTACAAATGTAAGCAACTACCTATACAATATACAGTGCTAAACACATAAGATGTTATATATAAGCCTAATGGTAATCACACATCAAAAATCAGTAACAGATATGTGAAAAATCGAGAATGGAATCCAACTATGTCACTAAAGAAAGCCACCTAACTGTGAGAAGAGAGTAAGAGAAGAGAGGAACAGAGGAGAACCAGAAAAACCATAAAGCAAGTAATAAGATGACAATAAATACAAATCTACCAATAAATACTTTGAATGTAAAGAGACTACATGCTCTTATCAAATGACACAGGATAGTGGAATGGATAAAAAAAAATCCATTTATACGCTGCCTACATGAGACTCATTTCAGACCTAAGGACACATGAAGATAGAAAGTGAAGGGACAGAAAAGCATTTATCATGCAAATGGAAGTGATACGGGGATGAATAGAATGAAAGCCTGGGTAGCAATGCTTATAATGAACAAAAAAGACTTTAAAACAAAGACTGTAACAAGAGACAAAAAAAAAAAAAAGACACTTTCTAATCATAAAGAGGACAATCCAAGAAGATATAACAATTGCAAATATTTATGCAACCAATATGGAAGCACCCAAATATATAAAACATCTAATAACAAACATAAAGGAAGTAATCAATAATAATAGAATAGTAGGGGCCTTGAACACCCCACTTACATCAATGAACAGATCATCCAAACAGAAAATCAACAGGAAAACAGTGGCTTCGAATGATACACTGGACCAGAGGGATCTAACAGATATATTCATTAACATTCCATCCTAAAACAGCAGAAGACACATTCTTTTGAAGTGCACTTGGAATATTATCCAGAATAGATCACATGTGAAGCCACAAAACAAGTCCCAACAAATTAAAAACAGCTAAAGTTATGTCATGTGTTGTTACTGACCTAATGCTATGAAACTAGAAATCAACCACAAGAAAAAACCTGGAAAGAACCCAAACACATGGAGGGTAAATCAGATGCTGCTAAATGATGAATGGATCAACCAGGAAATCAAAGAAGAAATTAAAAAAAAAAACAAAAAACACAGGCAGACAAATGAAACGGTCCAAAATCTTTGGGATGTAGCAAAACTGATTCAAGAGGGAAGTTTATAGAAATACAGGCTTACCTCAAGAAGCAAGAAAAATCATAAAGAAAAAACCTAACCTTACACCTAAAGGAGCCAAAAAAAGAAGGACAAAGAAAGCCCAAAACCAGAAGAAGGAAGAAAATAATAAAGATTACAGCAGAAAGAAAGAAAATAGTAACTAAAAAAATCCAAAAGAACAGATCATGAAACCAGAAATTGGCTGTTTGAACAGATCAACAAAACTGATAAACCTTTAGCCAGATTCTCAGGAAAAAAAAAAAAAAAAAAAGAGATGATTCAAATAAACAAAATCAGAAATGAAAGAGAACAACCAACAGCATAGAAATACAAAGGATTAGGGGCACCTGGGTGGCTCAGTTGGTTAAGCGTCCAACTTGGGCTCAGGTCATGATCTCACAGTCTGTGGGTTCAAGCCCCACGTCGGGCTCTGTGCTGACAGCTCAGAGCCTGGGGCCTGCTTCTGATTCTGTGTCTCCCTCTCTCTCTGCCCCCCTCTCTCCCTGCCCCTCCCCTGCTTGATCTCTGTCTCTGACTCTCAAAATAAAAATAAAGACATAAAAAATTTAAAAAATAAATACAAAGGATTATAAGAGAATATTATAAAATATTATATGCCAACAAATTGGACAACCTAGAAGAAATGGATATATTCCTTGAAACATATACCTCCAAAAACTGAAAGATATAAATATGTAAGTGAGGAATCACTGAATTCTACTCTTGAAACCGAAATTGCCCTGTAAATTAGCTAAAATTTAAATTTAAAAAATTTTTCATAAAAATATATTTAAAAAAGAAGTAGATCATTTGAACAGCCTGATTGCCAAAAATGACATTAAATCAGTAATCAAAAAAGTTCCCAATATGACCCTAATGTAATGTTGTATGTTAATTATACTGAAATTTTAAAAATAAAATTAACACCCCCCCATAACCCAAAGTCCAAGACCAGGTGCCTTCACAGAGGAATTCTACCAAATATTAAATTTTTGCAAGCTCTGCCAAAAACCAGAAGAGAAAGAAGAGCTTACAAATTTATTCTATAAGGCCAGCACTACCCTGATACCAAAACCAGATAAAAACACTGTAAAAAAAGAGAACCACAGGTCAAGATCTCTGATAAACCTAGGTGCAAAAATCCTCAACAAAATAGTAGCAATGACATCCAACAATACATTTAAAAAATTTATTCACTATGGCCAAGTGGGATTTATTCCTGGGATGAAAGTATGGTTCAATATTCACAAATTAATCAATGTGATAATATCACATCAACAAGAGAAAGAGTAAAAACCATAGGATCATTTCAGTAGATGCAGGGAAAGCATGTGACAGAGACGAACATCCATTCGTGATAAAAACCCTCAACAAAGTAGGTTTAGAAGGAACAGATCTCAAGATAATAAAGGGCATCTGTGAAAAACCAACAGCTAACATCATACTCAGTGGTGAAAAAATTAGAGCTTTCCCAAGATCCAGAATGACTCAAGGATGTCCACTCCCATCACTTCTATTCAGCACAGAGCTGCAGATCCTACCACGGAAGTCAGACAAGGAAAGGAAATAAAACATATCCAGATTGGAAGAAGTAGAAATCTCTTATTTGCAGATGACATGACATTATCTAGAGAGAACACTCGCAACTCCTCCAAAAAGCTAGTAGGAGTAATAAAGGAATTCAATAAGGTCGCAGGATAAATATCAATATACAGAAATCCTTTTCATACGGGAACCCTCTTGCACAGTTGGTGGGAATGCAAACTGGTGAAGTTGCTCTGGAAAACAGTGTGGAGGTTCTTCAAAAAATTAACACTAGAACTCCCCTAGGACCCAGCAATAGCGCTGCTAGGAATTTACCCAAGGGATACAGGAGTGCTCATTCATGGGGGCATATGGACCCCAATGTTCATAACAGCACTTTCAACAATAGCCAAATTATGGAGACAGCATAAATGTCCATTAACTGACGAATGGATAACGAAGATGTGGTTTATATATGCAATGGAATACTACTTGGCAATGAGAAAACATGAAATCTGGCCATTTGCAGAAATGTGAATGGAACTGGAAGGTATTATACTGAGTGAAATAAGTCAGTCAGAGAAGGAAAGATATCAAATGTTTTCACTCATATGTGGAACCTGAGAAACTTAACAGAAGACCATGGGGGAAGGGAAGGCGGACAAATAGTTACAAGCAGAGAGGGAGGGAGGCAAACCACAAGAGATTCTTAAACACAGAGAACAAACTGAGGGTTGAAGGGGAGGCAGGGGAGAGGGGAAAGTGGGTGATAGGCATTGAGGAGAGCACTTGTTGGAATGAGCACTGGGTGTTGTATGTAAGCAATGAACCACAGGGGGAAATCTATCCCCAAAGCCAAGAAAACATTGTATATGCTGTACGTTAGCCAACTTGACAATAAATTATACTTAAAAAAAAAAAAAAGTCTGTTTCATTGCTGAACACTAACAATGAGAAGCAGAAAGAGAAATTAAGAAAACAGTCCCATTCACAATTGCACCAAAAATATAAACACCTAGGAATAAACGTAACCAAAGAGGTGAAAGACCTATACTCTGAAAACTATAAAGCTTTGATAAAAGAAACTGAAGAGAGCACAAACAAGTGGAAAGATACTCCATTGTAATGGATTGGAAGACAAATATTGTTAAAAATTTCCATACTACCTAAAGCAATCTACAGATTTAATGCAATCTCTATCAAAATACCAACAGCATCTTTCACAGAGTTACAACAGATACTCCTACAAATAGCCAAAGCAATTACAAATAATAAGAACAAAACTGAAGGAATCACAATCCTAGATTTCAAGATATACCACAAAGCTGTAGTAATCTAAACAGTATGGTACTAGCACAAAGACAGACATCAGTAGAACAGAATAAAGAGCCCAGAAATAAAGCAACAGTTATATAGTCATTTATCTTTGACAAAAGAGGCAAGAAAGCGAAACGGGAAAAAGACAGTCTCTTCAACAAATGGTGTTGGGAAAAGTGGACAACTACATGCAAAAGAATGAAACTGGACCAGTTTCTTACACCATACACAAGAATAAACTCAAAACAGAGACTTAAATGTGAGACCTGAAACCATAAAAATACTAGAACACAACATAGGCTAGTTTCCATGACCAGGGACACAAAGCATTTTCGTGTCTTATTATCAGAGTCACACTTCCTTCATCCAAAATGGCGGGCTGTGACTCCGGTGCCAGGTGGGAGGGAAGATGGCAAGGAGCCTTCATTCCCTGCAGCATCATGTATCAGATTGTCCCCTGGCACTGTCACAGAGGTTCCCAGAAGCGTTACCAAACCAAAGCCCCGGCCACATTCTGTTGACATGCCAGTGAAGACACAGGCTGGCCCCGCCTCGGCCTCCCACGTGCAGACATGAGCGCCCCAGCGCCGTGTGCACAAAAGCAACTTTGTACCTTCACTGCTGAGCTTTACAGGTGCTGTACTGTCATCTGGCCAAATGCCAGTTTCCTCGAGGAAGGCCCGGAGCCAAAACACCAGTATTTATCCAGTTGATGACAACCCAGCACCTGTAAAAAGCAAAGGAAAACACCGGGGAGGAGTGACGGAGACAGAGTCTACACCCCGCCAGGGGCCTGGCCTCTGCAGGAAGCCAAGGCAGCCCACCGCCGCACGTGAGCTGAAATCAACGTGCATGTTGCTGTAGCAGAGCACAGCGGAGCCTGAAACGCGTATTTTAGGGAAATGTACGGCCCTTTCTGTGAAGTCCCTGGAAAAGTCTTGAAAAGGTGAATCTTCTGCATGAATGTCTTACTGCCTTAAGGAATCATTTGCGAAGGTCGCTTTTTGTTGCAGAGTTGTTGTCTATTGCCTTCTCTTCCCCCAGAATATTCGGACTTGGCTGCACACATACTTCTTGATGTCTGTCCAGATTCCAAAGGAAAGAAATCTTTAGTCACAGAAACAAAGACTGGGCTCTGTAGCTGGGAGGGGGGCCTTCCAGTCACTTCTGGCATAAAGGAAGAGAGTTTATCTGTAGCCAAAAATAAAGCTTTGTCAACCTAGTGGTGCCTGCGTGAGCTGACGGCCCCATTCAGTGATGGAGCTGTTAATTAGGGGTGCGGGTGGGAGCTGTAAGTGGACTATCTGATTGCAAACGCAGGAGGATTCAATTCTGAAGCAAGAGCCTACCTGGGAAGGCAGACGATGGTGCTCATGCAAATGGCCTGGCAGCACGCTCCCGGGGCCATCCAGGGTAAATGTGAGAATCCAGCATGGTGACCAATCCAGGAATTCTTCCCCATGCAATGCCTTTTTTTTTTTTTTTTTAAGAAACCAAAGACTG
>NW_027528610.1:5276566-5318312 GCF_008692635.1 Crocuta crocuta | reverse complement strand
TTTTTTAAGAAAACAAAGTCTGGGGGCACCTGGGTGGCTCTGTTGGTTGAATGTCCTTCAGCTCAGGTAATGATCTCATAGTTCGTGGGTTCGAGCCCTGCATCAGGCTCACTGCTGTCAGCACAGAGCTTGCTTCAGATCCTCTGTCCTTCTCTCTCTCTGCCTGTCTCCTGCTCACGTGGTCTTTCTCAAAACAATTAAGCTTAAAACAACAAAAAAAGAAAGCCAAAGTCTGTGTGTTATCCTTAATGGCCACACTTCATCATTCCATTTAAAATTTGTATGGATTCCTATGAACTTGCTGAAACACCGGTGTTCACAATTCCATGGTCTTGCAGATCTTCCTGTACAACAGATGGAACTGGGGAAGAATTACCCTGAGTTAGTTCTCTCTCCCCCACCTTCCCGTTCACTTCCCTTCCTCTCCCTCTCAATGCAGCACAATCTTTGTGCTTGGCATGCCCTAAACTCTATGTAAAGACAGCCTGTCCTTGACTCAATAGGCCCAGAAAACCTGGGGACAGGAGCCCAATCCTGGAAATCTGTTTTCTGGGCTGGTCCTCCGCTTACAGCTGCCTGCATGCTTGGTGTGAGGCCCCCCTTCCCGCCGCCTGAGCCGCCCTGCCGCTGAGGGCTTCCCACACCGCGTTACTCTGCCTTCTTATCTGCTTCTCTGGTCCACAGTCTGGGTCCAGTATTGACACTGGGCCATCCTGATGACCCAGGCTAATTTCCCGATTTCCAAGTCAGCTGAGGAGCAAGCTTAATTCCACTGGCAAGTTTAATTCTCCCTTGGTACCAAAGGTAATATTCACACATTCCAGGGATTCAGATGTCGACATGTCTGAGAATGACTGCTCCGCTTCCCTAGTACCTGAATTTCAGGTTCTCACATTAAAACAGTAACACAGTAGATGAAGATGGACTCAATATAAAAGTTTCTCATTCTTTACCCCTTGCCTCCGCAGCATCTGTGCTCATTACGGACCAAAGTTTTCCACTTAACACTGTACCCTTCCCTCCATGCTTCTACAGAATGAAGCCTTTTCATGAGAACTCAATCAAACAACAGGCATTGTTCTCCAACGTGCCTTCTCATTCACTGATGTCTTATTGATCTCTCTACATCCATGCACGTAAATCCAGACTTTCTTTGTAATTGGAATGTCAGTGATTGGAAAACCATAAATTGTATAACCTTTTTCCTACGGATTGAGTTTGAGGGTTGATTTTTCCCAAATTTGTCATTATGTTCTTGTTCATGTATAAGTCCTTGTACTTTTATCTGTGTTCATGTGCAGATCCCCACCCCATTATTTGTGTGTGTCTTACTATTTAACTTTACATTTAAATATAAAAGTATTTATAAATCATAAATTTATTTAAACTTATATTTCAAGTTTTTATTTATTTTTGACAGAGAGAGAGAGAGAGAGACAGAGCATGAGAGGGAGAGGGGAAGAGAGAGAGGGAGACAGAGAATGTAAACCAGGCTCCAGACTCCAAACTGTCAGCACAGAGCCCGACGTGGGACTCGAACCCACAGACAATGAGATCATGACCTGAGCTGAAGTCGGACACTTAACCTACTAAGCCACCCAGGTGCCCCTAAACTTACATTTAAATATGAACATGAATATATATCTCTCCTTGTACATATAGGCATAGGTGCCCCGTAGCTATTACTGGAACAGACATTTAAAACAGAGTTCAGCATATGTGCAATTTATTTCAGAAGCTCATGGTCATACCACAATTTTCTGTGCCACCCCATTTCCCCACCTCTTTGTCAACACTGTCTAGGATAACGTTTTCAGAATGTGAATACACTGGTTAAGAAATCATATCTAATGTTGCTTTCATTTTATATCCTATCTTACCCGAGAGGTCTAGCAATTTTGGCCAGCCTTTATTGTTAATGTCCAGTGACACCGCGTGCTAACTTCCCCCCTTTACTATTTTTTATACAGAAACAAAGGAACCAAACCTGGCAGTGTGCAAACAGACCCTCAGGGACTGGCACCACTTCAGAGTGATTCCTGCCCCAGGGAAAGGGCAAGATAACCACACACATCAGTCTGAACATGGCCTAAGGAGTGGGCTGGGGGCAGACATCTGGCCTGACTCTAGTCTCTGCCCACCAACAAAAACTTCCCCGGGGACAACACAGGGAAACGGCCTTCCATTCTGTGCTACTGTGTCTCTAGCAAACACCTGGTCCGACTCACCTGAGCCCAAGGTGGACCCAGGCTGGCCCACACACAACACAGCAACCAAACTGCCCACACCAGGTAGGAAACCACTGCAGACGACTGCACTGAAGGAAAACGTGGCTCAGCCAGGACAGCAGGTTACAAGCAAAATGCACAGGAGACACCCCTGAAGGGCCAGGTCCTGGTGCACAGGGGACACTATACTGCACAGCCCTACAGCACCTCTTCTTCATACAGATGCTACTTTCAAGAGCAAGAGACATACCTGAGTGTCCTAACATATTCAAACACACACACACAGAGTTACACAAAATGAGGAGACAGAGAAATATGTCCCAAATGAAAGAATAGGGCAAAACCACAGCAAGAGAAATAAGCAGATGTAAGCAATACACCTGATAGAGGATTTTAAAGTTATGGGCAAAGATGCACTGGACTTGAGAAAACAGTGGAGGATCTCAGTGAGAAATTCAACAAAGAGACAGAAAACTTAAAAAAAAAAAAATCCAAAACCAAAACCGACCACAGATGAAGAACTCAATGACTAAAATTAGAAATATGTGAGATGGAACAAATAGGAGACTAGAGGAAGCAGAAGAACAGATCAGTGGCCTGGAGGAGAGAGTAATGGAAAGCAATCAAGATGAGCAGGAGAAATAAGTACGAGTTAGAAAAAATGAGACCCGACTTAGGGAACTCAGTGACAACACCAAGCATAATAATATTGACACTATAGGGATCACAGAAGAAAAGCAACAAAAGGTGGCAGAAATATTATTATTTGAACAAATAATAGCTGAAAACTTCCTGAATCTGGGGAAGGAAACAGAAATCCAGATCCAGGAGGCACACGCAGCCCCAGCAAAATCAACTCAGGGAGGTCCACGTCAAGACATACAATAATTAAAATGGCAAAGAGCAGTGATAAGGATAATGTTTTTAAAGCATCACAAGAAAACACTTATATACAAATTAAATCCGATAAGGCTATCAGGAGATTTTTCAGCAGAAACTTTGCAGGCTAGAAGGGAGTGGCATGATATAGTCAAAGTGCTGACATTAAAAACTGCAACCAAGGTTATTCTATCCAACAAGGCTGTCATTCAGAATACAGGGAGAGAGAAAGAGTTTCCCAGAGAAACAAAATTTAAAAGAATTCATCACCACTAAACCAGACTTACAAGAAATGTTAAGGGGGACTCTTTGAGAGGAAAGGAAAGAACATAAATAGGAGTAAAAAAGTAAGAGGCACAAAAGCAGTAAAATTAAGTATACTGATAAAAATCAGTCGAGGGATTCACCAAATAAAAGGAGGCAAAGTATAACACCATATACCAAAAACATGGTGGAGAGAGGAATAAAGAATGGGTTCAAACTTAAGCAACCATCAGCCACAGCAACCAGAGAACACAAAGAAATAAAAGGCATCCGGGTTGGCAAGGAAGAAGTCAAACTTTCCCTATTTGCAGACAACATGATATTCTATACAGGAAACCTGAAAGACTCCATAAAAGAATTGCATACATAAATTGCATAGATAAGAATTGCATACATAAATACGGATACATAAATTCTGTAAAGTTGCAGTATACAAAATCAACATACAGAAATCCTTTGCATTTCTATACACAAATAATGAATCACCAGTAGGAGAAATTAAGAAAATATGCCATCTACAATTGCACCAAAATGTAAAATACCCAAGAATATTTTGGGTACCTAGTTAAGTTTAAACTAGGTCAAAGACCTGTACTCTGAAAACTATAAAACACTGATGAAAGAAATTGAAGACACGAAGACATGGAAAGATAGATATTCCATGCTCATGGATTGGAAGACCAAATATTGTTAAATTTTCCTTATTACCCAAAGCAATCTACAGACCCAATCCAATCCCCATTAAAACACCACCAGTATTTTTCACAAAATGAATACAAACAATCCTAAAATCTGCATAGAACCACAAAAGACTCCAAATAGCCAAAGCCATCTTGAGAAAGAAGAACAAAACTGGAGGTATCACAATCCCAGGTTTCAAGATATACTGCAAACCTGTAGTCATCAAAACAACAATATGATATGGGCACAAAAATAGACACAAAGAGGGGTGCCTGGGTGGCTCAGTTGGTTGAGCGTCTGGCTTCGGCTCAGGTCACGATCTCACAGTTAGTGGGTTTGAGCCCCGCGTCGGGCTTTGTGCTGACAGCTAGCTCAGAGCCTGGAGCCTGTCTTGGGATTCTGTGTCTCCCTCTGTCTCTGGCCCTCCCTACTCATGCCATATCTCTCTCAAAAATAAATAAAACATTAAAAAAAATAGACATAAAGATCAGTGGAACAGAAGAGAGAGGCCAGAAATTAACCCATGATTATATAGTCAATTCATCTTCAACAAAGGAGGCCAGGATATAAAAAGATAGTCTCTTTAACAAATGGTGTTGGGTACATAGAACGGCTACATGCAAAAGAATGAATCTGGACCACTTTCTTACAACACACACAAAAAATCACTTAAAATGGATTAAAGACCTAAATATAAGATCTAAAGCTACAAAAATCCTAGCAGAAGGCACAGGCAGTAATTTCTCTGACATCAGCTACAGCTACATTTTTCTAGGTCTGTTTCCAGGGGCAAGGGAAACAAAAGCGAAAATAAACTATTGGGACTACAACAAAGTAAAAAGCTGCACAGCAAAGGAAACCAACAATAAAAGTAAAAAACAACTTAATAAATGGAACAAGATATTTACAAATAGTCTGTGTGATAAGGGGTTAGTATCCAAAATATATGAAGAACTTCTACAACTGAACACCAAAAAACAAATAATCCAATTAAAAAATGAGTAGAGAACATGAACAGGCATTTCTCCAAAGACATCCAGATGCCCTACAGTCACAGGAAAATATGCTCAACATTACTCATCATCAGGGGAATGTAAATCAAAGCCACCACAAGATATCACTTCTCACCTGTCAGATGGCTAAAATCAAAAGCAAGAAGTGTTGGTGGGGATGTGGAGATAGAGGAACCTTAATGCACTGGTGGTGGGAATGCAAACTGGGGAAGCCACTGTGGAGAGCAGGATGGAAGTTCCTCAAAAAAAAAAAAAAAAAAAAAAATATAATATAATATNCCTACTGTATAATCCAGTAATTCCACCCCTGGGTATTTATCCATGGAAAACAAAGACACTAATTTGAGAAGCGATATGCACCCTGTGTTTACTGAAGCATTATTTACAATAGCCAAGACTTGAAAGCAACCTAAATGCCCAATAGTAGATGAATGGACAAGGAAAATGTGGTTGTATACACACAGTGGAATAGTACACAGGCATAAAAAAGATGAGATTGTAAAATCTGAGGTAATACAGATGGGCCTAGAGGACATTATGCTAAATGATAGGAATCAGAGAAAGACAAATACCATAATATTTCATTCATAAGTAAAATATTAAAAAATGAATAAACAACAAAATGCAGAATCTGAACTATAAATACAGAGAACTGATGGTAATCAGAGGGGAGGGGGGTGGGAGGTTGAGCAAAATCAGTGAAGGGGAGAGGGAGACATAGGCCTCCGGTTATGAAATGAGTAAGTCATGAAAGTAAACAGCTGAGCATAACAACTGCGGTTAACGATATTGTAAGAGCAGTGTCATGGGTAGATGGTAGTAGCCACGTCGCGGTGAACAAATCATTAAATTGTGCACCCGAAACGAAGGCAACATTATGTGTCAACTCTACTCAAACGAAAAAAAGACGGACCCATTCTAAGTGCCAGGGATTGGAATGGGAGTGCACATCAAATTCAGGTGGGGTGAGCGGGGTAACGGTGGATGATGTGTTGGGATTGAGGATTTGGGGGCGGTTTGTAGNGGATAATGTTGTCTGAAACATGGCGGCACGTGGGCTTTGCTCTCACACTCTCACAGACCTCCTTCCCCAGCAAGCACAACCATGGGCCCCAATGGCTCTGTGTTCACTTACTCCTTACAAGTAGAAAGTTTTAAAGCTTGCATCTTCAGGTTGTTGGCACGCATTACATTCTAACTTACAGGCATGCATTACTGTAGTCACATACCATTTCTTTGTAAAACCAACACAGAGGGGCGCCTGGGTGTCTCAGTTGGTTAAGTGCCTGACCCTTGATTTTGGCTCAGGTCATGAATTCACAGTTTGTGGGCTCAAGCCAGTGTGAAGCCTGCTTGGGATTCTCTGTCTCTCTCTCTCTCTGCCCATCCCCAGCTCATGTGTGTGCTCACTCTCTCTCTCTTAAATAAGCATAAAAAACCAAAACAAACAAAAAAACCAACACAGAAGCAGAAAAAGGATGAGACTGACATAAACTACAAGGTAAAAATATTTTCCATGTATCTTTATGTATAAATGATGCATATTCATTTTTATTCTCATTACAATATAGATCATCTCTAATATCAAACTGTCTTGCTCATTACGGCGGATTAGTAATATAATTAGTAATTATTTCAATATGTAATATATAATAGGGGAAGGTTCATAGCTCACAATATTGTATATAAATTCACAATTCAGGGGCACCTGGGTGGCTCAGTCAGTTGAACATCCAACTTCGGCTCAGGTCGTGATCTCATGGTTCGTGAGTTCAAGCCCCACATCGGGCTCTGTGCTGACAGCTCAAGCCTGGAGCCCGCTTCATGTTATGTGTCTTTCTGTCTCTGCCTCTCCCCAACTCATGCTTTCTCTCTCAAAAACAAATAAACATTAAAAAATTAAAAAAACTAATGCTCTTGATAACTTCAGATCTGGCAGCGATTGCGCCTCTGATCTCATCAGATCTCACTGTGTGGACCTCCTCATCGTGATAAGTTTCTGCTAGGTTAAACAGGAGAAGACCCAGCTGTGCTCTCATCCAATTATTTGGGACTTGATAGCTGGATAAATATATTCAATCGACAATACTTTTACAGGAGAGTTTTAAGCTACATATCGATTTGTGGGGGCTAGATTAGTTAAACCCGCATGAAATAATCAACGAAATCTACTCAACTGTGCATATGCCACATCATGCAAAAAGCTGGCAGTTGAGGAAAAGCCCACTCTGGGCTCCTCCTGCCATGCAAACGCCCAACTCGCCCTCAGGACATCTCGCATTCCAAGCCCAGACACATCCCATCTGTCATGTGAGGCATCCACATCAAGCCAGCTGTCATGGATCAATACATCTTAATCACTCTCTTACTCAGGTAGACATACACGTCAATGCGAGTTCTCCTACATCCTGCCGACACCCAGATCGATTGTGTTAGGAACCCCACCCTGTGTTGAAGAGCATCAGCCCAACTGGGGCTGCCTGTAGAATTACCTCCAGAAAGGAATTAAAAAGAAAACACACCACACACACACACACACACACACAACTTTTTCCACACTTTGCACTTAACTTGGTGGATGGGAGGATACTTCCTGGGGTGCCAAGAAAGGAAATACATTTAAGTAGCGTTTTCGTTTCCACAGTGGACACCAACTGTACTATATGGACATCAGAGTTATCTGGGGTGGTCCTTATTCTGGTTATACAATGCTCCAGCCATGTGCCCCAGGAAATAAGCATTTAAGGAATGTTTATTTAATGAATTAATAAATGTGGAATGAATCGAGGATTCATGAGGAGATAAAAGAGGTTTCTGCCTGAATCCTTACATAACCCCTGAGATTCCAACCTTCAAGATGGTGGCCACCAGCATCTGCCCCGGGGGACCAGGAACTGGTTAGTGCTGAGGCTGATGCTGGCGGACATTTTNCACACACACACACACACACACACAACTTTTTCCACACTTTGCACTTAACTTGGTGGATGGGAGGATACTTCCTGGGGTGCCAAGAAAGGAAATACATTTAAGTAGCGTTTTCGTTTCCACAGTGGACACCAACTGTACTATATGGACATCAGAGTTATCTGGGGTGGTCCTTATTCTGGTTATACAATGCTCCAGCCATGTGCCCCAGGAAATAAGCATTTAAGGAATGTTTATTTAATGAATTAATAAATGTGGAATGAATCGAGGATTCACGAGGAGATAAAAGAGGTTTCTGCCTGAATCCTTACATAACCCCTACTGAGATTCCAACCTTCAAGATGGTGGCCACCAGCATCTGCCCCGGGGGACCAGGAACTGGTTAGTGCTGAGGCTGATGCTGGCGGACATTTTAGGCATCTCCTTGATGTGATATTCAAATATACTATGTAGCAGCAAAAAGCTTTGTTGTGTGCAGAAAGCTGTATCCCTGGTCATCTTTTTCTGTCCTGAGCTATTACAGAGTGGTCTACTCAGGAGGAATATTTCTTAGTGACTCTTAAGGAGGCCAATAAAGCATTAAAACTCAGAGAGACCACTGTGCTCCCCTCCTGGTGCTCTACTGTCTCTTCAGTGTGGAATTGGTACCACACATGTCAGGCAGCATTTGAATGAACTGGTCGCATTTCCTCTGTGGCCCAGAAAACCAGAGGAAGCAATAAAGACAGAGAACAAAAATCATGCTAATTTCAATGTGGACATGGGAAGTTTCTGAAATACAGTTAAAGAGCAACAGACAGACTACAGGGAAAACTAATGAGAGCTTATTGCAAATGAATTCATTTGTCTGCCCAGTCTTTTATTGTTCATAAAGTCACAGATATATACATGTTATCTATTTAGCTATAAATGTATATGTATCTCTATATCTCTATGCCTCTGTCTCTCCCTATACACCTGCATCCATCCATCCATCTAATCTATCTATCTATCTATCTATCTATAAATACATATATAGTCCTTTTTTAAAAAACTAAATTTGCAAAAGGCGTTTTGACAAGGATTGATTTCCACCTTCCTGATCTTGTATTGTTAATAACACAGCAGATATATATATCTGCAATGTCTATCTACAGACACACACACACAGACACACACACACAGTCTTTTTTATTTTATTTTATTTTTTTAAAACTAAATTTGCCAGATGATTGCTTTGATCAACATTAGATAAAAACGAAGAAGGGGGAGAATATTGGTTCCTGGAAAAATATGCCCTTTCTCCACTAGTGGCATGTTTATTTCAGTGTTATCTGTATTCTGCAGTAACTTATTTTGCAATTCATTGCTTAGCACGAAAAGCAACCACAATAAACAATCTTGATACCTCATCTGATTGAAGGACTCAATGTTTTTCATTTATCATTGTAAAACCAAGGACAGTTTTATAAGTTCTTTGGACGTGGTTGTTACAAGCGGGACAATTTGTCTTGAGTGGAAATAAATCCTAGTCAGTGTTTGCCTACAAGTGCTTTATTGTTTAAATATATTTGTTTTACTTTTGAGGCAGTGAGATACAAACACAAGCTATCCAACAAAACACAAAGATTGGAATTACGTGCCAAGTGAAACGGCATAAGAAACTCACTTTTCTTTGCTAGCTTGTATGAAAGCACACGGCCGAACACTGGGGTCCTATTCTCTCGCAAGCGTTAGCCGAATTATAGTGGCATCATTACCAATCCATCACACAGAACCCAGGTTCCTTTCCCTGCTCGGTTTTCGGGAGTTTCTGCGTTAGGACGTCTACAGAGTTTTGCAGTGAGCAGGCGGCATCAGATTCCAGAGCGACGGCGGGCATGTGCGAGCCAGTTCTGCCAGGTGACGTGCCCTGAGGGCTGTCATCTGAGACGGACTAGGGGTCCTGCCATGGAGAAAAGCCTGCTGACTGCAACAGCTCAGATTTTTTTTAAGCAACCCTTTGCAGACCAACTAGTCTTATGTAACCTTCACCAAGTGGGTATCCACAACACCGAAAGATCCAGATAACTATCTAAGTGCTCTGTTGACAGAGGCCCCTTGATGTTCTGATGACTTGCCCTTGATGACTTCAGTAAATTTCATTCTGAAATCCTCGGTCAACCCCGAGCCACTGATCTATCAAGTAGAAACACAACCTGTCAAAGGCAAACTGGCCACATGCTGGGAAATGAGATGTCTTTCTTGAGTGTCTTTTGAATCCTGATTTTGGCATGCACAAAACTTTAGGTCTGCTATGTCTGTAAACAGATTTTTTTTCATATTCAGAACATAAAACTTATTAATGGCATATAAGCTCTGAGGCAACAAAGAGACTTCTGAGGTATCCTGATGTTTAGCAGGTTGACAGGAATCCATGCTAGATGTCGGTTGAAATTGGCTGGTATCGGGGCGGCTGGGTGACTTCGTCAGTTGGATGTCCAACTTTGGCTCAGGTCATGATCTCACGGTTCGTGGGTTCGAGCCCCGCATCGGGCTCTGTGCTGACAGCTAGCTCAGAGCCTGGAGCCTGTCTTCAGATTCTATATCTCCCTCTCTCTCTGACCCTCCCCTGCTCACACTGTCTCTCTCTCTCTCTCAGAAATAAATAAAACATTAAAATATTAAAAAAAAGAAACTGGCTGGTATCAGCCAAACATTCCTAGACTCAAAGAACATGTCTATTACATACAATGTGTGGTTTCTATCCTAGATAGCAACATGAAGTGATAATTAATCAAATTAAGATCTCTTGTCCCATCATCTATGTGCAAAGTTTAAATATATAGTGTAAGGCTGGTCATTTAAACTACTGTTGAGAAACAGAATTATAAATGTGATTCTATGTGCAAAAAACATAGATCATTTATCTGAAATCATTTGCACGTCTAGGTTTTTATACATTTTAAAATTTTGCTTAAGTGTGGAATTCTTATTTACATTTATATTCTTTTATTTCTCTAAACTGTGCTAATTATTTATGTTGAAGCATAATGATTAAAGTTACACAATGCATTTAGAATACTGTGGATTATGTTTTAGAGAAAATAGTATGCTGAAGTGTAGTGGAATATCTAACTAATATTTCTAACATTTTAATTGGCTGTTGGAAAAACACCTATGAGGAAGAATGAAAGCAGAATCTATCACCTTTTCTCACTAACCAGCACTCATGAGTAACAAGATGGTTCAACATTAATGAAGCACTGATTCGTATTTTAATGTACGCCATTTGAAACTTACCAGAAAACTGCTTTCCTGCAGTCTGTTTTATCTGTATGCCTTTAAAACACTGTTTCAAAAAAATTATTTTTTCAGCAACTGATTCATGCTGTATTTAAATGTTTAGCATAGAACCATGACCTTTTTGTCATTACAAATCCAATCATCTCCTTCATGTGATCCAAGTACTAAGAAGCTTCTCTGCAGGTATGGAATGGACAGGACGCCCAGCTAGACTTATGTGATAAATATTTTTCGTGTTTTGGGAATATTTCAGGCAGGAGTTATTGTCTATTTTTTTTTTTTAAAGTCTCTAAATAAAACACCTAGGAATAAACTTAACCAGGAGGTCAAAGACCTGTACTCTGAAAAGTATAAAACACTGATGAAAGAAACTGAAGACACAAAGACATGCAAAGACATTCCATGCTCATGGATTGGAAGAACAAATATTGTTAAAATTTCCATAATACCCAAAGCAATCTACAGACACCCAATCCCAATTACACCACCACCAGTATTTTTCAAAGAACTAAAACAAAAATCCTAAAATTTGTATGGAACCCCAAAGACTCCAAGTAGCCAAAGCAAGCTTGAGAAAGAGGAACAGAGCTGGAGGTACCACAATACCAGATTTCAAGACATACTGCAAAGCTGTAGTCATCAAAACAGTATGGTGGGGGCACAAAAACAGACACAAGATCAGTGGGACAGAAGAGAGAGCCCAGAAATAAAGCCACGATTATGTGGTCAATTAATCTTTGACACAGGAGGCAACACAAAAAATGGGAAGAAGTCTCTTCAACAAAATATGCTGGTAAGAGTGGAAAGCTACATGCAGAAGAATGAAACTGGACCACTTTCTTACACAAGACACAAAAATATACACAAAATGGATTAAAGACCTAAATGTGAGATCTGAAACCATAAAAATCCTAGAAGAGAGCACAGGCAGTAATTTCTCTGACATGAGCAACATTTTCCTAGGCCTGTCTTCTGAGGTAAGGAAAACAAAAGCAAAAATAAACTATTGGGGCAACATCAAAATAAAAAGCTTCCGCACATCAAAGGAAACAATCAACAAAAGTAAAAGAAACTTACCGAATGGGACAAGATATTTGCAAAGAGCCTAATAAGGAGTTAGTATCCAAAGTATATAAAGAACTTCTACAATTAAACACCAAAAACCAAGTAATCCAGTTAAAAAATGAGCAGAGGACATGAACAGGCATGTCTCCAAAGGCATACAGATGGCCAAAGACACATGAAAAGATGCTCAGCATCACTCATCATCAGAGAAATGGAAATCAAAACAATGAGATATCAGTTCACACCAGTCGCAATGGCTAAAATTAACAACACAAGAAACGAGGTGTTGGTGAGTGTGCTGAGAAAGGGGAGCCCTTGTATACTGTTGGGGCGGGGATGCAAGCTGGTGCAGCTACTCTGGAAAACAGTATAAAGCTTCCTCAAAAAGTTAAAACTAGAGCTACCCTACAGTCTAGCAATGACAGTAGTGGGTATTTACCCAGAGAATATAAAAAAGCTAATTTGAAAAGCTATACGCACCCCTGTGTTTATAGCAGCATTATTTACAAGAGCTACGTTATAAAAGCATCCCAATTGGTGTTGATATTGATGAATGAATCGATAAAGAAGATGTGAAATAGGAGGAGGTGTTGCTGAGTGGGGATGAGCACTGGTTGTTATATGGAAACCAACTTGACAATAAATTATTAAAAAACAGAATTATTTGTGTACCCCCCAAAAAAGTCCTATTTGGATTCGTATCAAATTCACATGCTGATTTTGGAGCATCATTTTTTTTTTTCATTCTCTCAGGAATATTTACCAAGGAAATGACTGTCTCCTTTGATATAAACACAAAACTCCTGAATTTATATTTTATATACATATGTTTATAAGTATAATATGGAATACATAGAAATGCTACACTATACTCTATATTACAAACCTATATAATGATTAAATATATATTTGCATATAATATATATTATACAAGGTATTTTTCTTTTTTTTTTTTTTTACATTTTTTAACATTTATTTATTTTTGAGAGACAGAGAGTGACAGAGTATGAGCGGGGGGAGGAGCAGAGAGAGAGGGAGACACAGAATCCGAAACAGGTTCCAGGCTCTGAGCTGTCAGTACAGAGCCCAGTGTGGGACTTGAACCCATGAACCATGAGATCATGACCTGAGCTGAAGTTGGTCACTTAACTGACTGAGCCACCCCGGCACCCCTATAATGTATTTTTCTTAATCATTGTGTAGTTTCTGCTATTAAGAAACAAATGTATTTTTTCTAACTTCCTACTGGATTTGGCTAGAATAGGGAGATAGGTTTATATATGATTTGTATGTTTACCTTACTAATTTATCTTGTGAATTCTTTTAAGTTTTTTAGATATATAGGGTGAGCATCTGGATACTAAACATTTCTGTAACTTAAAAAATATACATATAATGATTAATTTTTTTTGGTCTATGTACTTTAATGAGAATTTTCAAAGCAGTGTTTAAGTGCAGGGAGTAGGTACATCCCTGTTTTCTCTTTGATTTTAATAGAAATAGCTCATAGGTTCTTTCTTTATCATAATAATTGGTAATAACCAGTCCATTTCATGATTACATCATTTTGTTCTAGTTCTTAGACTTTTTTTAAAGAGCAGCTATTGAATGTATCAAATGCCTTTCTATCATCAGCCACCGTGAATATAAACAGATGGTTTCCTCCTTTAATTTCTCTATTAATTTAATTTTTCCTTTAATTTCATGGTTCTCCTAGTAGAACAAAAGATCTTCAACCATCGTCCATCCTGGATTAAAAATATCAGTCACCTTGGCTATGTTAGATTCTATTGACTAAAGAGAATATTTAGAAGTTTAGATATCATGCATCTAGTCATGCATGATAATCACAATTATTCTATACTTCTTCAATTATTTTGTACCTTGGCACGTTTCAGCACTAAAATTATGCTAACATCATGACAGTGGGCAGTGTTCCAGCTTTTTCTGTAGCCCAGAAAAGTTTTCATTTCATAGAACTGATTTGGACCTTAAAGCTCAAATAAACCTCAGCTGAAAAGGCATCTGAGCCTGATGTATTGTTTTGTAACCTAGCATCTCTTTTAAATTATCTTTTCAACACCTTCCTTACTTATATGTAGATTCAGTTTTCTGGCTCTTTGGAAACCAGGTTTGGATTTTTTGCAGGAAATCAACCATTCCCTTCAGAATTCTTGTATGTAGAGCAACAGCAGTGCATCAAATACGCTCTTGGAATTCTTTTAATCTCTGTAGTTAGTGTCTGCGATCACACAGTTGTTTTTATTCATAATCCCATTCCATTTTTGTCTCCTCTCATTTTCCTTAATCCAACTTTCAAAATGCATATATATTTATATCAATTTATAATGATTGCATAATTACATAACATAAATATGTCATGAGAGAGTGTTGGATTTTGTTGAATGCTTTCCTGTGCTGCCAATATGATTATACGATTCTTCTTTTTCAGCCTGTTTATGTTCTCGATTACATTGATTTTATTTATTTATTAATATAATTTATTGTCAAATTGGCTAACACACAGTGTGTAAAGTGTGCTCTTGGTTTTGGGGTAGATTCCCATGGTTCATTGCTTACACTCAACACCCAGTGCTCATCCCAAAAGTGCTCTCCTCAGTGCCCACCACCCATTTTCCCCTCTCCCCCACCCCTCATCTACCCTCAGATTGTTCTCTGTGTTTAAGAGTCTCCCATGGTTTGCCTCCCTCAGCCTCCCTCACTGTTTGTAACTATATATATTTCTCCTTCCCTTCCCCCATGGTCTTCTGTTAAGTTCCTCAAGATCCACATAGGAGTGAAAACATATGATATAATACATTGATTGATTTTAGAATGCTGAACCAGCACTTCTGGGATCATTCCACCTTGCTCATAGTGTACAATTCTTCTTACGATTCTTATACTAATATTTCTTTGACGATTTTGGCATCTATGTTCATGAGAGATTTTTGTAGTTTTCTTATCTTTGCCTGATTTTGTTATTAGGCTAATGGTGGGCTCAGAATGAGTTAGAAGTATTTCTTCTGCTTCTATATTCTGAGAGAGACTGTAAACTACTGGTATAATTCCTTCATCACATGTTTGCTGGTATTCACTAATGAACCCATCTGGGCCTCATGCTTCCTGTTTCGGAAGTCTGTTAATTTTTTACTCAATGTCTTTACTAGTTTTGGGCCCATTCAGTTCATCTCTTTCTTCTTGTGTAAATTTAGGGAGATTATGTCTTTCAAGGAATTATTCTTTTTTTTTTTTTTTTTTTTTGTAACACAGAATGGGGACAGGACCNTTGTGTAAATTTAGGGAGATTATGTCTTTCAAGGAATTATTTTTTTTTTTTTTTTTTTTTTTTCAGAGAGCAAATGGGGGAAGAGACAGAGGGAGAGAGACAGAATCTTAAGTAGGCTCCAGGTTCACCACAGAGCCTGCATGAGCCTCAATCCCCCAATCCTGGGATCATGACCTGAGCTGAAATCAAGAGATGGGCACTCAGCTGACTGAGCCACCCAGGCATCCTGGAATTATTGTATTTCATCTAGATTATCACACCTGTGAACACAGAGTTGTTTGTAGTAGTCTCTTATTAGCCTTCCAAAATCTATGGGATCTGTTATTATGTCCCCTCTTTCCTTTCTGACATTATTAATTTGTGTCTTTTTTTCTTAGCTGGGCTAGACGCTTATTGCTTTTATTATTTTTGAAGAACTAGCCATTGCAGTAGCATCACTGATTTTATCTATGGATTTCATTTTCAAATTCACTGATTTCTTCTCTTATTCTGCTTTGCTGCTCCTATTGGATTTGATTTGCTGTCCTTTTTGTAGTTTCCTAAGGTGAAACTTAGATTACTGACTTGAAATCTTTCTTCTTTTCTAATATGTACATCTAATGTTATATATTTCCGACTAAGCACTGCCTTCACTGCATCCCATATATTTTGATAAGTTCTGCCTTCATTTTTATTTGGTTCAAAATATTTTGTAATTTCTATGACTTATCGTATAATTTAGATGTGTGTTGTTTAAGCTCCATGTATTTGGAGATTTTCCAGTTATCCTTTTATTATTGATTTCCAGTTTGATTCTGTTGTCGTGAATGAAGACACTGTAGGGTTTCTATTCTTTTAAACTCATAAAGGTGTGTTTCAGAGCCCAGAATGCAGTGTCCTTTGGTGAATGCTCCATGTAAGCTCGAGAGGAACATGTGTTCAGCTGTTGTTGGGTGGAGGAGCCCATCGATGTCACTTATATCCAGCTGACTCATGATGCTGAGCTCCCTTTCTCCTTCTACTGGAATTACGAGGGGATTTTCCTCCAGTATTTACTGTGAGAGCCCAGTCATGCTCCTGCAGGCAAAGCTCACAAAAGTCGAGGATCCTGCAATCCCCTGGAGTTTTTAACTCTCAGACTTGTTACATGGAGTTGTTTACACTGAGTCTCCATCAATTACAGCTCAGGTTTTCCAGCGTGCCCTTGGCTGTTTTCTTCTGTGAGTTTCTGCTCTAGTTAGGTAGGACTCCCTGTATTTGCTTGTCTATCTCTGCAATCTTGGGGGCGGCATTGGTGTGGCCTCCCCTCTCTTATGGATCCAAGAAGAGTTGGCTTTTCTCCTTACATGAGAAACCAGAAGTCTTATTGTCCTATTTTTTTAATCGAAATTTTTCTAGTTTCTTATATTGAAGATGTAATTCATTTACTCTCAGTCTTTTTCACTTTAATAAAGAAAGCTTAGGTAGATATAAATAGGTTTGTCCTAGGCTTTGACATATGGAATCAAGCTTTTCATTACTTGTTAGATAGCTGATAGTTCTGGCATGATTTTCCCATTGATCCACATGTTGTTTCACATAATATTTTTTCAGCTGTAGTTCAATTTACATATGAATCTATCAATTTACAAATGATTGGGTTTTGGCGCCATTTTGTACTGTTGATAAGCAGCTTTGTTTATGAAAGCGTTTTGTAAAATCTGGACACTTAGATATAATTGGGATTTTGTTTTGCAAAGCCACAATGAGTCTGTAGGTAAATATATATGCATACACACATGTATCTACAGATATAAATGCATAGCTATAAGTACAATAGCAAATACATACATAGATATGGATATATAGACAGATATACTGATACAGATGATAAATAGATGCACAGATGTAAATACAGATACAAATACAGATAGAGACAGATATCCTATGCGTATTACCTTAAGCCCTTAAGATTTTCAACCACACTGCTCTAGTTTGTTTTCCGGTGTCCCAGCTCCCAGCAGCTGTGTCTCCTTGGCTGAGGGCCTGCTCTGGTGGAGCCCAGAGCATGCCGGAAGGGCCAGGGGATTCATGCCACCCACACGGGCCCCACCCTATGGCTGATGGGCGTGGATGGCCAACAGCGTCAGCCCCCTCTCCTCCTGGGAGGGAGAACGCCAAAGCCTGTGCTCTGCACTGCCTCCCAGACGCCGTCAGAAGTAAGCTCCAGTTGCCTACCCTGGGAACTTGCTGGAAAAAAACACCCTTAGCTTCTTCTCTTGTCTTATCTCCCCTTTATCTATTTGATATTTCTTAAGGTCACATTGCAAATAAATTGCTTACATTCAAATCATTGGCTCAACATCTGCTCCTATGATGGATGGACACACGCGCGCGTGCGCGCGCACACACATACACACACACACACACACACACACCCCACACCCAGTGGGGGAATAAAACAGATTTCTCTTCTGCTGTACTCCAGTCCAGGGGCAAGGAATTCCATTACTTAATTTGGCCAGAAGAGAAAGATATGGAAGGTTCTGGTAATACTCTTTGGTGGGTAACACATATATTACAGAATTTAAAATCTATATTCTCATTAGGATGGCAACCCATCACCTTTAATGAAGCGAGGTGACATTGAACTTGGCATGCTATGAGCAGAAAGTCTTTGCCCAGTCTGGTAGTATGTAGCAGCAAGTGGGGTCACTTTTCGTCTGATAATCCTTCTCAAAGCAATTTGGCCAACCGATATTGGGTATTCCCACCCTCAAGATTAGGATTATTTAGACCTGGCTAGAAGATGAGTTTGTTTCAGTGCAGTGTCTTCTTCCTGAACAACAATAACAGAAATCCGAGTTGGGGCAATCCAAATCGGTCCCTGAGCAACCTCTATTTTGAGGAAAAAAACAACTAGCGTTAAAAGTCTGGCACACCCCACAGTCTATGGTATGATCTGGCCTGGGTCTACATGCAGTTGCTGGTTTGAGAAAAAACCTGACTGAAACAAAGCAAGTCAATATGAGACGTGCTGCTGACTTAGAGTTCTGCAATCATGTCAAACTAGGGGCAGCTAAAGTTGGCAAACACTCATCAGCGCTTCATAGCTCTGTCTCAGTCAAAGTGATGCAAATTGAGGGGTTCCTGGAGAGTAATCCTTTCTAAAGTTCTCAAATAATGGGTTACGGTCCTGGTGTAATAAGTGAGAGGTGGTTAAACAGAGGATGGTACATTATCCCTCCATCTCCTCCACATGATCTGCTCACACGGACCCTAAGTCTGGTAATGCATGAACTGCTATCAGAGATTAAATGTTTAGAGAGGAAGGAGACAGAAATTGAGATGAGACCCACATTACACCATCTGGTCTTTCTCAGATGGTATTTCAAACAATCACAAGCGCATTTGTACATTAAATCATCAAAAGCCTCTTTCGGGCTAATCGAATCATCCACTGTATACAAGGTTCTCAAAAGTTCTTCATCAAGAATGATTTCAGAGGTCCTGAGTTCACCTGTATGTCAACCTATGTAATCTGATAAAGTTACTAGTTGGATTCCATGACAATTAGTAAAAATTATTAATCAGCTTCCTCTTTGGGGTCATGTTGGTGTTTGAAGTACTCAAACTATTTTGCTTATGCAACTGAACAGTTTCCAACCCAGTTTGTGTCATTATGTAGACAGAATCAACTACCTGAATTTAAATGCTGAACAGCCCTGATAATGTCACATGCTTTGTTATTTAGAGAGCCATGAGTTTTCAAATGTTTGCTCTTGTTAATGGCTAGGTTTTGGAAGATTTCCTTCTTTCCCCCCCCCCCCCTTTTCTTTTTTTTTTTTCTTAGCATTATTGTGGCAGTTGCTCTGTAACAGATGACATAACCATGGCTTTGCTCTATAACTACAACTTGCATTAATTTGGCTAAAAGTGTGGGAGTTCAAACAAAATCATTACCTGGCGCAAACTAGGTGTTTGCACACGACCGCGCCCCCTTGTGAGGAATGCTCCTTCATCCAAAGCCCCGAATGAGCAGACACACTCGGAAGGTTTCTTGCATGTAAATTCACGACCCACGGTTTGGAAATCTTGGCAAAGGAGAAAGCCATTGTATTGGAAACAAGTGAAAATGCAACAGAGAGACCAAAAACAAAAGTGGTGAAAACTAGTAACTTTTGAGAGCCAGGAGAACAAAGAAATGGTTTATCCAAATGGTTTTTAACTCTTTTCTCCACAGTTCTGGCTCTATTTGGGTCCCGGTTTTTCCAAGGGGGTCTCCAGGGCCGATCCCAGCTGAATGCATCTGCAGCATGGTGGCCTCTGGATGGAGACGCTATAGTCTCCTGCAGGAGATTCTTTACTCTCAACTATTCTCATGGTTTGGGGTAAATGGAATGACTTTCTGACTTTAAAGCAGGGAGAACCTAATGAACGCGCTTGTCAAGAGGAGGCCGCTCGTCAAGCGGCTGATGCTCTCTCTCTCTGTTCATGTTAATGCCTTCCGTGCAAGCTCATAACACCACCCAGTCGCTTCAGAAATGTGTGTGCTATTGTTATGGTCAGTAACAGAAGCATATGTTAGAGTTGCCGGTGGGAGTGGGGGAGGAGTTGTTTACAAAGCTCGAGCGTCTGGTCAGGGCCAGGCACTGCATTCTGTGCTGGGGCATAGAGGATGCTGAACGTGCCCTCCAGCTATGTGCTTGGACATATCGTCATATACAGGATCATTCCAATGAAGTGGGTTCAATGCTAGTATATACTGCGTGTTGTAGGAACTATGGACACTGGACACAGTGAAAGCTTCTTGGGGTTCACAGGCTTTAAGTAACTGGTTTGCAACTTCTCTTTATGGGCGAAAGGGGGGAAAAGTGCCCACGTTTTAGTCCTTTAGTCTAGAGCACTTAGACTGGCATTTCTGGAGTGACTATCCTAAAGTGTAAAATACACACAAGGTTCCTTCTACGACAAACCCTTGTGTCCATTTCAGACATGATGAAACCCCAACAAAGAAGGCAAAAGTAGGGAGAGGTTTGTTCAGAGGGGTAGACGAGGTGGTGGAAAATATGTGCTTTGCTGGAGTCCAGCCTCCCCTGCTCTGTGTCATGACTGTGGTTTAACTGTCGTGAATTCCTCACATATTAGGGATACACCTTCAAATAAATCCCCAAGCACATTCAAATTGGATCTAAGTTAGCTTTTCATTCTCTGACTTTCACGACAATCTACACCACCAAATACTCTCTCCACACAGTGCAGGAATAAAAGTTAAAATTGAATTTGAAAAGTCTGCCCTTTAAAAGCAGAATCATAACATTCATATTAATAGCGTTTAAACTGTGGAGTTAAAATATTAACATTTTCCACTTAAAATGAAATTTAATAATGTATAGAAAGGTAATACATACATTAGTGGTTCAGAAGTATAAACGGTAAAAGATAATGACGCTCTTGTCTCTGTAACATGACTAAAAGTCAGAATATTCTAAAGTGGATCTTATAAGCCTTGATTCTGTCATCATTGGTGTGCAATTTCTAGGTTGATCTTATTGAAAACCTCAGGGGAACGTATTTTAAAACTTCCTAGTCTAATATTCTTTGTCACTCATGAAAAGTGACTTTTCACAGAGTTGAAGTTTGAATTGTGCACTCTTAAAATGTAAAACTAGTGGTTTATTTTTTCAGATTATATTCTACACACACATACGCACACTTTTTTCTCACATTTATTTAAGGTTTTCAAGGAGTGGCTCAGTTGGTTGGGCGTCCAACTTCAGCTCAGGTCATGATCTCACAGTTCATGAGTTCAAGCCCAACATCGGGCTCTATGCTGACAGCCTGCTTTGGATTCTGTGTGTCCCTTTCTCTCTGCCCCTCCTCCACTCACATTCTGTCTCTCTCCCTCCCTCCCTCCCTCTCCAAAAAAATAAATAAACATTAAAAAAGTTAAAGTTTTCAGAGCTGGAGGTCAGGATGTAGTGCAAGCTCTTTCACAGTGTTGAAATCTCAATAGTGGTTGGCAACCAGACAAAGTGCTTACTTAATTTGCATAAAGCCCAGGTTTATAGTAAATATCTAAAAAAAAAAAAAGACCTTGCAAAGAATATGCTTTTGTATTATTTAAAGGTATTTTTATAGTTCTGCTTAAGAGGCAACTTTTAATGTTGCCTGTTGGATGCGAGATGGAATTACAATCTCTCAAAGAATTCACCCAACTCTTTTATATACGGTACACTGCAAATGTCCGGTTCTAAACAGTCAGCCCTCTCTTCATTTACTGCCTTCTTCCGTCTTCTTAAACAAATATTTATTTATTTCTGGGAGACTGCAAGTGGGGAAGAGGCCGAGCAAGGGGCGCAGGGGATCTGAAGCAGGCTTTATGCTGACAGGCTGACGGAAGCAAGCTTGACATGGGGCTCGAACTCACAAACCGCGAGATCATGACCTTAACCAAAGGGAGATGCTCAACCGACGAGCCACCCAGGTGGCCCTGCAAGCAGCCTTCTGAGATGACCACCAGGGGCCCCACTTCCTCACCTTCAGGCCTGCATAATCGCTTCCTGTTGAGTATAGGCTGGAAGTGACTCCTTGCTTTTAAGGAACAGATCACTGCCAGGTGTTAATGAAACACTGTGAAGATTCTCACACAAGACACAGTTCCATTTTGTGGCCTTCTCTGTTTGGGTCTCCTCACTTGTTTGTTCCGATGAAGTAACTAGTGGGCTGGGCTACGGAGACCCCCACATGACAAGGAACGGGGGCAGCTTCCTGCTTAGAACCAACAAAGAACTGAGACCTTCTGTCCAGCAGCACATGAGAAACGGAATTCTGCCATTCTTGCAACAGTCTGTGCCTGAAGACTCATGAGTGACCCTAAGTCAGACAACCCAGAGATCAGCGTAGACTTGATGAAGACACACGAGTGACCCAGTCAGACAACTCAGAGATCAGCGTAGACCTGATGAAGACTCATGAGTGACCCTAAGTCAGACAACCCAGAGATCAGCGTAGACCTGATGAAGACGCACAAGTGACCCTGAGTCAGACAACCCAGAGATCAGTGTAGACCTGATGAAGACGCACAAGTGACCCTGAGTCAGACAACCCAGAGATCAGTGTAGACCTGATGAAGACGCACGAGTGACCCTGAGTCACACAACCCAGAGATCAGCGTAGACCTGATGAAGACACACGAGTGACCCTAAGTCAGACAACCCAGAGATCAGCGTAGACCTGATGAAGACACACGAGTGACCCGAGTCAGACAACCCAGAGATCAGCGTAGACCTGATGAAGACTCATGAGTGACCCTAAGTCAGACAACCCAGAGATCAGCGTAGACCTGATGAAGATGCACAAGTGACCCTGAGTCAGACAACCCAGAGATCAGTGTAGACCTGATGAAGACGCACGAGTGACCCTGAGTCAGACAACCCAGAGATCAGCGTAGACCTGATGAAGACGCACGAGTGACCCTGAGTCAGACAACCGAGAAAAACTATGGCAGGATTCCTGACCTACAATAATGGCAAGGTAAGAACTGTTTTGTGCCCTTACATTTCAGGACAAGTTGTTACACACCAAAAGATAACTAATGCATTCACTATACCATCTCTGAAAGTGAAACTTTGTAAAACTTGACTAATTTACTAATTATTAGTAAATAAATAGAAAGCACTGTGTCCTATATTTTGGTAAGTTAACAAACTAGATATGTGTTAAATAATGGTGAAATTATCTTAATTACAGACTAAACACTGATGAGCTTCTGAGAAGAGAAGAGGAATACACATGATCCATGGTGGTGGCTGAAATGTCTCCATTGGTGATTCTCCCAGAATGTGTTTCAAGTCTGAAATTAACTATGGATTTGTGCTCTGAGCTTGAGCAGGTGACTTGGTCTTTTTGATCCTGTGTTTCATTAACCAAATGGAAATGATAAAATCTATCATGCCGTATTATTGTGAGGCTAAAATCACATGTATGGAGAATTTGACACATAAAGAGCCTTAATCTAATGGAGATATCTTTTATATCCCCAGACACCAAAGAGCTTGTAATTTAATAAGGAAGGTAGAAATGACTACAAAAAAATATGGTATGTGCCTTTATTTTTCTAAATGTTTATTTTGCGAGAGCAAGAGAAAGTGAGTGAGCAAGCAGGGGAGTGGGGGGGGGGGAGAGAGAGAGAGAGAGAGAGAGAATCCCAAGCAGGCTCCACATTAGCATGGAGTCCGACATGGGGCTCGATCTCATCACCACAAGATCACGACCTGAGCCGACCGAGTCACACAGGCACCCCTGGTACATGTTTTAATAGAGGGAGATTCAATGCACAATGAGAATACAAGGTAAGGAACAATCACTCCTTCTTCCAAATATTAAGAATATCTTTAGTTGGTGGCCTCTGAAGACGGGAAAGAAAAAATGGATGCAACTATGATTTTTCCTCCCAGCTAGCGTCGAAGCCTTATCAATTTATGCAGTGGTTTTCCTGAGCCAGGAGGAAGAGAACATCTCACATCTAGTTTAGATCTGTAAGTCAAGTATATGCAATACAAAGAATTTATTTGAGATACATACACACATGCATGCACACATGTACACCTTGCCTAATGAATGGCTGTCCTTAGTTCATTGTATAGTGCACAGTTTCTGATAATAAATGCCAGCTCTGCCTAATATAAAATGCTTCATTAAATGTGTCTTCAGTTTAACCTTCAGGAAATGGGAATTTAGATAAGGTCCGAATACCTCATAAAAATGTCTAGCTGCAAACTGCTTTAACATCCAATTAGCTTTTACTGAGCTGTATTTCCGCAACTTCTCTGGGCTGCTTGAGTTCTGTGCCTTCTACCTTGTTCCAAAAATATAAATATCTAGATAGTTACATTTACACCTAAGCCCTTCATGTCTATAGTGGGGAAATTTGCCTTTGCTTCCATTTCTGGCCTGGCTGCCCGACTGTGATCCCTTATAAGCACCGAGCTTCTTGAACGGACTGAGGAGAGTCAATGCCAAGGAACTCATTTAGAGCCCAGGGCTCTTGGCGGGAGACGAGCTGAGCGCCAGGCTGTTCCTGGCATCTTCTGATGGAAAGCCACCTCGGAGGTGTGACGCAGGACTTTCCCAGAAGCTTGGCCCACCTTCTCATCCCTCAGGATCCCCATGCACTGTAGGCGCCCTGAAGGGGATACAGCTGTGCGCTACCCTCCCGCCATTCCATGGATGGAAAATTCTATGCCAACATAAGCTATTGGTTTTGTTGTTACTGCCTCCTATGGACTGTCCACCTCTGCGAGAATTGTAAGGAGTCGTGAGGGTGAGTTCTTCTTAGTACCCAGCCCTCCTCCATGTTAGGGGAGGGCCACTGAGAGGAGGCAAGGGTTCATTCTTTTTGGGTAGAATTCACATTTCTGTTGAACGGACGCAGCCTGGGCCAACCACCTCTAGAGATTCTCCTATAAAGAATATTGGAATTTTTATGATTTATTAAAATCATCATGAATATTTTTAATTACAAAGCCGTGGCTAGCTGTGAAAAGAATTCATTTCCCAACAGAACCATGTCAGCTTTGGGAGGCCGGGGCTCTTCGGACAAGGATGATGACATTCCCGTGAGTGAATGCTTTAAAATAGGAATGACATGGAATGTGCTGAAATGTGAAACTGTTTTGCTCTGGGGAAACCAAGGCCATTTTCCCTCCGGCAATGTCTACCTTGATTTTATACTCTGTAACAGCTTCTGTGTTTTGCAAAGTGATCATCATACGCTACACGGTGGCCACAGCTCCTGCTTACTGTTCCATCTGAAACATGTTCAAAGGCTTCCACACACCTGTCACACTTGAAGCAAGTATTTATTTAATCAAAGAATAAGCCTCTGAAAGATCTTTTCCATTAGGTTAAATGTTTACAGTTCTGCGGTTTGCTGTTTCTCCCGTAAAAATTGCTTCATTCACAGTAGTGGCTGGAGAAGCACATGGAATGAAAAATAAATATGTGTGTTTTTAGGACAGCAAAATTTCATGAAAAATGTTAGCAGAGAATTGTTTCATGTTTTCTGCGAGGTAGGCATAAGCTAAAGATTAAACGTGCAAACAGATGCAAAAACACAGCTTTTGCCTTTGCAAATCCTGACATATTTTCCTATGTTTGAACACACTGAAAATGATTCTCACATGAACAAAAGTGGATTCAATTCTCACCTATTCTGCAGTTCTGCATAATAATTTTGTGAAAGCTAAATAGAAAGCTGACATTTATTTTCCTTAACCTCACCTCATTATATTTATCCTCAATTTGACCAGTTGGGAGATTTTCCAAGCCTTACAGCAATGCATCCATTATATAATAAGCCATGATCCAAAAAGCATGTTATGGGGAAATAAAAGCTGTGACATTTACATTGACAATAAAATTGTTCTAAGCTAACAATGTGATAAAATCTAACTACTTTTAGAGATTGGCATATTAGAAGAATAATTTCATTTTGCATAGAATGTCAAGTACGCTACCTCATCTGAATATCACACGAAAGCAGTTTCTATTTGCAATTTAGGATGGGGACTAAACACTATCTTCTTCCATGTAATCCTGGCAGACCTCAGCGGTCAATGGCAACATTGTGCAGAAGAGCCTGAACGTGATCTATTTTTTCCTCGACCACAGTGTTCCAGGTGGTCATAAGAATTGATGGGCATTGGTACCTTTTGTCATAGAGATTGCACAGAATGTGCTAAGTACAGCAGATCAATAGGGAAACCATTATCTTTGGAAACAGGTGGGAAGTGGGGATGTTTGGCCAAAGGATGACAGATTCAAGGGAGAAGGACTGTCTTCAAGTACCTAAAGGTCTGCTCTAAGAAGAGAAAGTAGACTCATTGTTACAGCTCTTCAAATCAAAACAAAGACCAACACAGAGAATTTCAGGTAGGGTCTCTGCTCATAATAAATAGGAAATGCCAGCTAATGAAATTAGTTTAAAAGATGATAGGTACAGGGGCGCCTGGGTGGCTTAGTTGGTTAAGCGTCCGACTTTCGCTTAGGTCATGATCTCGCGGTTCGTGGGTTCGAGCCCCGCGTCGGGCTCTGTGCTGACTGCCAGCTCAGAGCCTGGAGACTATTTCGGAGTCTGTGTCTCCCTCTCTCTGACCCTCCCCTGCTCACGCTATCTCTCTCTCTCTCCTAGAAATAAATAAAAATATATAAAAAAAAAAATGATAGGTACAGGGGCGCCTGGGTGGCTCAGTCGGTTAAGCATCTGACTTTGGCTCAGGTCATGATCTTGCAGTTCTGAGTTTGAGTCCCGCATTAGGCTCTGTGCTGACAGCTCAGAGCCTGGAGCCTGCTTTGGATTCTTTGTCTCCCTCTCTCTCTGCCACTCCCCTGCTCATGCTCTGTCTCTCTTTTTCTCAAGAATAAGTGAAATTAAAAAAAAAAAAAGATAAAAGGTACTGTTGAGGGCTTCCAGTGAAGATGGAAGAGAGGGATCCTGGGCTCAGTGTGTCCCACTGACAGCCCCAGATGACCCCCACATCAGTGTAAACGACCCAGAAAATGACCTGAGCCTGCTAGAGGAGATGCTCTCCAGCTATGTGTAGAGAAGAGGCCATAGAAAACAGGGTGGAGACGTGGTCTGGAGACACACAGATCTGAGGACACCCCTCAAGAGGGACGGACACCACAGCATGGGGGAGGGAAGGAGCAGACCACATACTGGGAACGTCAGGCATGTACATGTGAAGATGAGTCTCTATAGCACTGGGCTTTGAAAACCAGAGGAACTTGAGTTTGCCCATTCTTATCAGTGGGGCATAACACCTGCAACTTTAAAAATGAGTGGGCTTGGCTATGAGAGAGCCAGAGGGTCAGAGGAAACTCCGTCCCCACCCTTAAAGAGACAGCACATAACTCAGAGTCCTGAGATTTAGTGTAAAAGCAGCAGTTTGAAAAATGCCTGGGGCATATAGCAAGGAGGTTTATTTACTGATCTCAGAGCTGGAAGGGCAAGGATCTTCAAGACAGGTCTCCAAGAAAAAAGTGCTGGTGGGCAACACTTCCTCCACCTGCACTCCTGTCCAGATACACAGACACCTGCTGGAACCAGCGTGGGGTGGATGCTCTGCACCTGGCTTGCTAACAGCTACTCCCAGCCATGAGCTCGTCTGTGGGACAGCTCCCTGCTACGCCCAGGGAAGGAGTCTTCCCTGGTGGGGCCACCAGTGAGGCAGTGTCCAAGCAGCCCTGAAATGAGCCAGCACTACTCCAAAGAGAGTCCTGTCCTGGGGAGAGGGGAAGATAGCACACATAGCAGTCTGACTGAAGCCCCAGCAGTGCGCTGAAGGCAGACATCTGGCTGCAGTCTCTTTCCAGCAATAAAAGCTCCTTGGGGGACACGCAGGGAAAGTGCCCCGCAGGCCAGTGCTGTTGCATCTCTGGCAAAGGCCTGGTCTGATTCAACTCAAGCCCAAGGCAGACCCAGGTTGGCCCACTAGCCACACAGGGACCAAACCCTACCCACAAAAGGTAAAGGGAGCCATTGCAGAATTCTGCACAGAAGGTAAACACAGTTCAACCACAACAGAAGGGCACATGCAATGCACACAGAAGACACCCCTGAAGTGTCAAGTTCTGGTGAACAGGGACACTACACTGCAGGGCACTAGAGGACCTCTCCTTAATATGGCCACTACTTTCAAGAGGATGAGATGTAGCTGACTTTCCTAATACAGAAAAACTGATGCTGAGAGTTAGACAAAATGAGAGACAGAGGAAAATGTCATAAATGAAAGAACAGGACAAAATCAAAGCAAGAGACCTAAACAAACAAATTTAAGTAATATGTCTGATAGAGAATTTAGAGTAACGGTCATAAAAATACTCACTGGACTTGAAAAGATAGTAGAGGACATCAATGAGACCCTTAACAAAGAGACAGAAAACATAAAAAAGAACCAATCAGAGATGAAGAACTTAATAACAGAAGTTAAAAATAACATCAGAAGGAATAAACAGGGGACTGGAGGAAGTAGAAAAACCGATCAGTGATCTGGAGGACAGGGTAATGGAAAGCAATGAAGCTGCGTAGGTGAGAGAAGAACAGTAATAACAATACATGAAAACAGATTAAGGGAAACCAATGACATCATCAGGTATACTAACATTTGCATTATAGGGATCCCAGAATAAGAATAGAGAGAAAAGGAGGCAGAAAATGTATTTGAAAAAATAATAGCTGAAAACTTCCCAAATCTGGAAAATAAAACAGAAATCCAGATCCAGGAGGCATACAGAGCACCCAAAAAAATCTACCCAAGGAGGTCCACACCAAGACACATAGTAATTAAAATGGCAAAAAGCAATGACCGAGAATTCTAAAGGCAGCAAGAAAAAAAAAAAAAAACAGCTCCATATACGGGAAACCCCATAAGGCTGTGACCTCAGTTTTCATCAAAACTCTGTAGGCCAGAAAGGAGTGGCATGATATATTCAAAGTGCTAATGTAAAATGTGCAGTCAAGAATATTCAGCAAAGATAGAAGGATACAATGAGAGAGAGAGTTTTCCCGGATATACAAAATTTAAAGGAATTCATCAGCACTAAACCAGCCCTATGAGAAGTGTTAAAGGGGGCTTTTTGGGTGACAAAGGAAGACCATAAAGCAGAAGTAAGAAAAGGATGAAGCACAAAAGCAATAAAATTAAGTGCATCTAAAAATTAGTCAAAAGATTCACAAAATAAAAATACCCATGATTCCATATACCTACATGTCAGGGGGAGAGGAGTAAAAATTTATGGTTGGTACAATGGGTTCAAACTTAAGCGACCATCAACTTCATATAGACTGCTGTATGCACTGGAGGTTATATATAAACCTCATGGTAACCACAAATCAAAACCAGTAATAGATATGCAAAGAAAGAGAGAAATGAATCCAAATTCATCACTAAAGAAAGCCAGCAAACCCTGAGAGAAAATAGCAAAAGAAGGATGAGGGAAATACAAAAACACCCATAAAAAAACAAGTCACAAACGGCAGTTAAGTACATAGCTGTAGATGATTACTTTAATGTAAATGGACTAAATGCTCGATTCAAAAGACACAGGTTGACACAATGGATAAAAATGCATGATTCACCTGTAAGCTGCCTACAAGAGACTCAGTGCAGACCTAAAGACACATGCAGATTCAAAGTGAAAGGATAGAAAACCATTTCCCATGCAGATGGAATTGAAATGAAAGCTGGGTAGCAATGCTTATACTGGATAAAATGGACTCTAAAACAAAGATCGTAACGAGAGACAAAGAACGACACTACATAATCATGAAGGGAACAACTCAACAAGAAGATGTAACCATTGTAAATATTTATGCACACGTGTGGGAGCACACAAATACATAACACAGCTAATAAAATACAGAAAAGAAGTAATTGATAATAATACAACAATAGTAGAGGACTTGAACACCCCAATATACCAAAGGACAGGTCATCCAGACAGAAAATCAACGAGGAAACAGTGGGTTGGGATGACACCCTAGAGTAAATGGATCTAACAGGTACATTCAGAACATTCCATCCTAACACAGAATACACATTCTTTTCAAGTACACATGGAACGTTCCCCAGGGTAGATCACTTATTAGGCCAAAAACCAGCCTGAACTAATTCAAGAAGATGGAAGTCATCCAATGTATCTTTCCTGACCACAATGCTATGAAACTAGAAATCGACCACAATGCTATGAAACTAGAAATCAACCACAAGAAAGATCTGGAGGAGCACAAATACATGGAAATGACATGAAATGCTACTAAACAATGAATGTATCAACTAGAAAGTCAAAGAGGAAATGAGAAAATTTACGGAGAGAAGTGAAAATGAAAACACAATACCTATTCTTCTCAAACGACTCCAAACTCTTTGAGATGCAGGAAAAGGTGTTATAAGAGGGAAGTTTATACCAATAGAAGCCTACCTCAAGCAGCAAGAAGAAGATCAAATAAGTAACCTAACCATACACCTAAAGGAGGTAGAAAAAGAACAAACAGAATCTCAAACTAGTAGAAGGAAGGAAGCATTAAAGATTAGAGCAGGTATAACTGAAATACGAACTAAAACCACAATAGAGCAGATCAGTGAAAATGGGAGCTGGTTCTTTGAAAAGATCACCAAAAAATGATAAATCTTTAGCCGAGGAGAGAAAGAGAGAGGACAAAATCAGAATGAGAGAAGAGAAGTAACAACCAACACCACAGAAATGTAGAAGATTATAAGAGAACATTGCAAACAATTATATGCCAAATATTTGGACAACCTAGAAGAAATGGATGAATTCCTAGAAACATATAACCTCCAAAAACTGAATCAAAGAAACAAAAAATCTGAGCAGATTAATTACCAGTGATGAAACTGAATCAATAATCAAAAAACTCCCAACAAAAGTCCAGGGCTTCACAGAGGAATTCGACCAAACATTTCAAGAAAAATTAATACCTATTCTTCTCAAACTATTGACAAAAACAGAAGAGGAAGAAAAGCTTCCATATATTCTTTGAGGCCAGCATTGTCCTGATACCAAAACTAGACAAAGACACTATATTAAAAAACTACAGATCAATATCTCTGATGAACATAGATGCAAAAATGCTCCAAAAAAATCAGCAAATCAAATCCAACAATGCATTTAAAAAAAAAAAATCATTTACTAAACTCAGGTGGGACTTATTCCTGGGTTGCAAGGGTGGTTCAGTATTTACAAATCAATCAATCTCATACATCACACTGATAAGAGAAAGGATAAAAACCATGATTATTTCGGGGCGCCTGGGTGGCTTAGTCGGTTAAGCGTCCGACTTTCGCTTAGGTCATGATCTCGCGGTTCGTGGGTTCGAGCCCCGCGTCGGGCTCTGTGCTGACTGCCAGCTCGGAGCCTGGAGCCTGTTTCAGTCTGTGACTCCCTCTCTCNAAAAAAAAAAAAAAAAATTAAAAAAAAAAACAAAAAAAAAACCATGATTATTTCAATACATGCAGAAAAAATATTGAGAAAGTACATCCATTCATGAAAAAATCCTCAACAAAGTAGTTTTAGAGGGAACATAATCACAACATAATAAAAGGCCATCTGTGAAAAACCCACAGCTAACATCATCCTCAATGAGAAAAATCCAGAGCTTTTCTCCTAAGGTCAGGACGAAGACAAGGATCTCTACTCTTACCACTTTTATTCAGCATAGTACTGGAAGTCCTAGCCACAGCAATCAGACGATAAAAAGAAATAAAAGGTATCCAAATTGGAAGGAAGAAGTAAAATGTTCACCATATGCAGATGAAAAGATACTGTATATAGAAAACCCCAAAGACTCCACCAAAAACCACTAGAATTCATAAAGGAATTCAGTTAGGTCGCAGGATACAAAATCAAAATACAGAAATACACTGCATCTTTATACACTAATAATGAAATAACAGAAGGAGAAATTAAGAAGATACTGTTTATAACTATACCAAAAATAATAAAATATCTACGAATAAACTTAACCAAAGAGTTGAAAGACGTGTAGTCTAAACACTATAAAACACTAATGCAAGAAACTGAAGATAACACAGAGAAATGGAAAGATACTCCATTCTCCAGTATTAAAAGAATAAATAATGTCAAAATGTCCATACTACCCAAAACAATCTATGGATTTAATGCAATCCCTATCAAAACACCAACAGCATTTTTCACAGAACTAAAACAAATAATCCTAGAATGTGTATGGAACCACAAAAGACCCCAAACAGCCAAAGCAATCTTGAAAAGGAAGAAAATGGGAGTTACCACTAGCCCAGATTTCGAGATGTGTTACAAAGTTACAGAAACCAAAACAGTAATGTACTGGCCCAAGAACAGGCACACAGATCAACAAAAACAGAATACAGAGCCCAGAAATAAAGCCGCGATTATATACTGGATTAATCTTTGACAAAGGAGGGAAGCATATGCAATGGGAAAAACAGTCTCTTTAAACAAATGGTGTTGGGAAAAGTGAACAGCTACATGCAAAAGAATGAAACAGGACCTCTCTTTTACACCGTACATAAAAATAAATTCAAAATGGATTAAAGCTTAAATATGAGACAGGAAACCATAAAAAGCCTAGAAGAGAACACAGGTAGTAATCTTTGACACTGGCCCTAGTAACATTTTTCTAGATATGTCTCCTGAGGCAAGGGAAGTAAAATAAAAAATAACCTATTGGAACTACATCAAAATAAAAAGCTGTACAGCAAAAGAAAGCATCAATAAAACTAAACGACAACTTAGTGGAAGAAGATATTTGCAAATGACTTTTCCAATAAGGAGTTAGTATCCAAAATATATAAAGAATTACTACAACTCAATACCCCAAACCCAAATAATCCCACTAAAGAAGACATGAAGAGACCTTTCTCCAAATAGGAAGCACAAATATCTGGCCAACAGACACATGGAAAAATGCTCAACATCACGCATCATCAGGGAAATGCAAATCAAAACACACTGGGATATCACCTCATTCCTGTTAGGATGTGGGGAAAAAAAGGAACCCTATTGCACTATTGGTGGGAATGCAAAGTGATGCAGCTACCGTAGGGAACAATATGAGGTTCCTCAACAAATTAAAAATATATTTACTATAAGATTTAGTAATTTTATTATTGAGTATTTACCCAAGGAATATGAAGACACTAGTTCAAAAAATTACACGCACCCCTATGTTTACTGCAGCCTTATTTACAATAGCCAAATTATGGAAGCAGCCCAAGGCTTCACTGGTAGAGCCAATATATGTTGTTATTTGTAACAACATGGATGCATCTAGAGAGTATAATGTTAAGTGAAATAAGTCAAAGAGACAAATACCATATGATTTCACTGATGTGCGGTGTTTAAAAAACAAAAGAAATCAACTTTGTTCATGAAATTATGCAAGTATTTTGTATACAGGGCAGGTGCATGTATATGATCTGTATGTGTGTACAGAAAAGAGCACAGGAGAGAGGAGAGAGAGACAGATGACAGACACAGATGGACACACAGACAGATGACAGCACAGGACGAGAAGAGAAGAGAAAAAAAAAAGAAAAGAAAAGAAGGAATAAAGCAATATAGCTAGGAAAATGTGGCCAACAGATTCTGAACTGGGTAACAATTTTTAGCCGATTTTATACTATATTTAGACATTTCTGTATGCTTGATAATATATCAAAATAAAAAGTGACAAAAAGAAAAGTAGGGATGAAAATCAGAATAAATTAAAAATAAATCGTATGTCAACTATGCCTCCCTAATAAAGATTTTTTTAAAATCTGAACAATTCTGTATCTCTGAGTAACTGATAACTTGCATTTTAGCACATCCTGACTAAATTTTAGGATGAATTGCGTTTCAGGATGGATCTTGTTTTCTGACAGGTTTGCTCTGTCCTATCAGGCTATCTGATGAACATAAGTCGGGGTTCAGGAAAGCAGAAAGGAAGAACAGGAAGTTACAGGAAACTTTAACAAGGATACCTGTTTATATTCTCTGTAAGCAGAATGCCCAGTAACATAAAGTGTTGTGAAACTTAACATAATTAGCCAGAAACATGCCTAATAATATTTAGATTTCTCCCACTGTTTGGGAGTGCAGGATTTGATGTGTAATGTCTGGGATGCCTGAACGTCTTAACGCCAACTGCAAAATTTCTGCAAAGTCCAATGCCAAATGTAAAAGCTGGAAACTAACGAGCTTTTCTAAATTTGAACTTAATAATACACGTTACGGCATGCGTATTTATAGATGGTGAACTGTAATATAATGTGGTGTATTATATGTGGTGTATATAATGTGGTGTATATGTGGTGTATATAACGTGTGTGTATATAATGTGGTGCTTCATTCCGTGGTCATTCCCAATTTTGTGTAAAATGTTCTCCGAAGTAACATTATTAAATGAAATATGAAAACAATAATTAATTCAAACAACTTCCAGTGAGAGAATCCAAGTTTAGTTCTATGTACATAATTTGCTCGGACTGTTCACAGAGTTCAATGTCATCAGCGAACTTTCAGAAATGGTATCAGCCATTTGAGGAATTTTGGCCAGAAATACTGGGTGCCAACTATCAATGGGAAGAATGCATCCTATGGTTCCCTTGTCTGTAGAAGGAGTAGACATAGAAAAAAGGGTGACTATCATAACTGGTGATTAAGGTCCTTATCTGTATTGCTGAATGGGTTTTAAGGATATTATAAGTGTATTCACAGATGAATGGATAGAGATGTGGTACATACACACAATGCAATATCACTCAGCCATAAGAAAGAATGAAATCTTGCCATTTGCAACAACACGGATGGAGCTGGAGAATATAATGCTAAGTGAAATGAGTCAATCAGAGAAAGACAAATACCATATGATTTCACTCACATGTGAAATTTCAGAAACAAATGGACAAAGGAAAAGAACAGACTCTTAAGGACAGAGGGCACACTGATGGCTACCAGAGGGGAGGTGGGAGGAGGATGGGGGAAATAGGTGATGGGGTTGGAGAGCACATTTACTGTACTGGACACTGAGTAATACACAGAATCACTGAGTCATTGTATTTTACACCTGAAACTAACACTGTGTCAATTACACTTTAAAATATTATCAGTAGTTCTACCCACTCACTGAAAAGAATAGATGTCAAAATATTTAGTGATAAATCAGCATGGTATCTGAAGCTTAGTCTCTAACGGTTCTTCATTCTCTCCTGCAGAGAAACGCAGGGGCCTGTCTACACTGCGCCCAGAGTCTTAGATGGTGAATGTGCAGAAAGCATGTGGCCAGGGGGATTTAAGCCAATGCACTGTGGCCATATTCTTCTCAGGCTTTTGAAATCCGAGCAGCTGAGCCTCCTCAAGATGGAAAATAAAGCTCTTCTTGACGGCATCTCTATCAGCAAGAGGAGCCTCCAGGGACAGCCAGACGGACGGCCAGTTCGCAGGCTCAAAGGTTCAGGTCTGGTAACTCTGTGGGAGGAAAGAGTCTCCCCTCCACTAGCAAGTTACTGGAGGTGTCCCGAATCCACACGACATCAACTTAGAACTAAAGTCTCATCTCGGGACGTATAACCCGTGCTAGGTAGTCAGGTGTGGAGTGTTCGTGGAAGGTGACATGGCGGCCGCCCCCGTGGAAAGTTGTATCTGTCACTACCTGCTCCATCCATCCTTAGAGCCGGACAGCTGCCCAGCTACCAATCTTATGTAACGTGTGATGCAAAGCCGTCTGGAGACACATAATCTTTCCCCCTGATTCTACTCCCTGGTCGCTGCCCCAAACCCACGCCCCATTCTGTGAACGAGGGCCAGATATTAAAAAGTAACAGGTCATGGGGGCGCCTGGGTGGCTCAGTTGGTTAAGTGTCCAACTTTGGCTCAGCTCATGATCTTGTGGTTTGTAAGTTGAAGCCCCATGTCTGGCTCTGTGCTGACAGCTCAAAGCCTGGAGCCTGCTTCAAACTCTGTCTCCCTCTCTCTCTCTGCCCCTCTCCTGCTCGTGCTCTGTCTCTGCCTTTCAAAAATAAACACTAAAAAATATTTTTAAAGTAACAGGTCATAAAATAATATATATATTTTTTACTTAGGGAACTCATTTGCTTATGGAAGTCTTGCCACATTCATGCTGTATTCTCCTCAGCTGAATTCCCACTGCATCTGGATTTAACAGTACTTATGTTTCCCACCTGCCTATTTTGCATTACGCTTATTGAAAACCTGAGATACTATCCATCATGTTATTTGCATGTTGGCTCTTTCTAGATTACTATAAGCTTTTTCACCCATTACATGAGTAATGCCAAGATGGAGAAATGAAGAACTGCGTATTTAATTCTTCACTTAATTATATACGTTTTGTTAAAAAAGAAGAGCTGAGGTGGTTTTATTCCTAAGCAAATAATCCATGATGAGATAGTCATTATGTGACCCCCAAAATGTGGCTCCTTCAGGTAGGTGTATACATTTCCTGACATGTACAGAACTGGGAAATCCCAAGTGGAGGTACTGGATCATCATCTTGCTGGCTTATCGGGGCTTCATTTCCTGCATGCATTGGTTGGAAGCATCCGTAGGAGACACTGCACAAAATGGGGACTGGTAAGTGATTTTCCATACTTCCCCCCAGTGCAAAGGTAAGCACTCAAAACCCAGCACCCTTTGGTGCCTGCAAACAAGATGGTGTATTTGGTATCATCTTACAGAAGTAACCGGAGGAATGAGTTTTGAGTGCCCGTCTTTGGATCCAGGAGCCATAAATCTCGAGTGAGTTGAAAAGGCTTGTAAGGAGATTTCATGAGAGGTGGGCATTCGCGTGGTCTGTTTGCTCCATCAGACATCTGTATGCAATAGCTCACAACGACATTCGCAGAGCATTACAAGTCACACGATACCATTTTCCCCCAGGATAACGCCGGGAAGAGACTGTTCCTCCTGCCCCCTCAGCCTCCTGTTAAACTTTCTGCAAACACGTCAGTATGAATTCAGGTATGCGTATAATTTTCGTCTCCATTTTAGCAAAATATCCGTTGTCTATCAGTCAGTTCTTCACTTCTCCATCTTGGCATTACTCATGTAACTTTGGTTTAAAAAATTGCCTTTGTGGGGAAAAAAAAAGAAAGGTCAATGTTTACACGATCAGTATAAATTCTGTCAGTTTACCTAGCTTTGGATTGTAAGAACTTCCTGGAAAACACTTCAGTTTTTAAAAACTGAAAGTTTCCTTCAGCAGTAATTCAAAAACACAGAAAAAAAAGACAGAGATTAATCCTTGATTTGATCAATTCTATGCATATAAGAAACTCATAATAAAAGAGAATGGAAAACAAAAATAAAACCAGAATGAACAGAAAACAAAATTTTGATTTGTTGTAATTAATACTTCCAAAGCATTTCAAGAGACTCATTTAGGACTTCTACAAAACTTTGGTGACATTTCATCTCAGATAAATCCCTTCTCTTTTTGACTTCAGATAAAGTTATAGAAATTAAAATATTTCCAATAAGCGTAGTTTCTTTTAATGTTTATTTACTTTTGAGGGAGAGAGAGAGACAGAGAGTGAGCTGGGGAGGGGCAGGGGGAGAGGGAGACACAGAATCTGAAGCAGCCTCCAGGTTCTGAGCTACCTGTCAGTACAGAGCCCGACGTGGGGCTTGAATTCACAAACTGTGAGATCATGACCTGAGTGGAAGTCAAGAGTCGGATGCTTAACCTACTGGGGGCCACCAGGCGTCCCAGGGCAGTTTCTTCATTCAACCTCCAGAGCAGCATGTGTACAAGAAAAATATGTGTGTCGCCTGCATCTAGTTCACATTTGTACTCTTATTTCCAAACATACGAATGTACCCTTTAAAAAATTTTTGGAAGTGGGGCATCTAGGTGGCTCAGTCAGTTAAATGTCTGACTTTGGCTTAGGTCACGGTTTCGTGGTTCATGGGTTCAGTCCCCGCATGGGGAGAGAGCCTCTCTGTCTACCCCTCTCCTGCTCACACTCTATGTCTCTCGCCTCAAAATAAATAAATGCTAAGAACAATTTTTTAGAAGTAATATCTGGTGCAGGTTTTCTTCTTGGTAATTCTTTTGTAGAGCGTCACCACTGAAAGCCACTGGGCTGAAGCTTATTGCTCCTCAAGAGAATGAGCACACGAGAATCCAGGAAGGTTAGAGTCAAATGTGTGGCTTTGAGTGGCAAAGTTGAACTCTTTTTCATCTCACAGCAGGAATACTGGTCTTGAGAACACAGCATTTCTTCCAAGAAACTGGTGCTTGAGAAAATAATTTTTTTATTTCAAATTTCCCATTTAGGTACCAAGAGTCAGATCCTTCGAGAACTCAAAACCATAAGGGTATGGCTTTACATCCTCGAGTGAGAGCGAGGCACCATGAGGTATGCAGCTCCCTAAGCAAAGGGCAGTCTTCTGACTCTCTGGGGGCCCCAGAGACATACTGGGGAGCTTTAGAACAGAAGAGGCATAAGGGCCCAATATGGCGCTGACGATTCAGCTGACATGAACAACAGGCAACCTCCTGGAAACTGAGGCTTCTCTGAGAGAAGGGAGTTCAAAGGACAGAGGATGCACTGGCAAATTCACCTCCGGGAAGTGGTAGCTTTTCAGTGGGCACAATGGAGGCTTGAAACTAAGCCAAAGCCAGATCTGGGGGGCGGGAGGAAGGGAAGAATCTGTGTGCACTTGAGTCTTGGGTTCCACTTTTAACTTGCTAGAAATGATATAAAGACTAAATGAATTAACTTCTCAAAGAGTTAGTTTCCTTGCAGCAACACAGGATAAAATAATACCTAAGTTTGAAGGTTGTCGGTAGGATTTGATGCAATCACATTGTGAATACACATCTCATGTGCTCCGAAGTTGTAGATAAACTACAGTTGCTACCACTATACTTGTTAGAAAAAATTAGCCTGTAACGCAGGTCATTCGCTGTGATCACTGTGTGTGAATTTAATTAAATGAGAAAAATTTGTGCCCACCATCTTCCCTGATTAGCATACAATAATTATTACACAAAATGAAACTAACAATACATTCCAATCCACTTGGGGATAATGTTAATTTTAGACAGATTATTTTGTAATGGCAGACATGAAGATCATGACTACACATGCCCAACCAGTCCAAGTTGCCCATGATTTGTCAAATTAAGAAGCCCCTTCAAGACAAACTTGGGTATAAGAAAATAGGACTTGGTGTGAAAGCCTGTCTAATTCTGTGCATTTCATGACTATGATCTTGCAAACCATAAGGGTCATGTGATTGAATATTCCACAGGAAGTCATCAGGACCAGTTCTGAGATGGCGTATGCAGAATGGATCAGACATGGTGGCTGAGATCACTTGCTCCAAGGGTAGACGCTGGACCGGCATGTCCCCATCACCTGGGAGACAGTGAGCCCCCACCCGGTCCTGTGGAATCAGCGTCTGTTTTATAATGAGATGCCAGGTACACTGTGGGCACATTAGCATTTGACAAGTGCTGCCCTAGACCAGTCTCCATGTTAACATTCTAGCACTGGCGTTACACCAAGCAAGAGAAACAGTTTTGAACAGTGGCTTTGAAAAAAGCTTATTTTTATGGACTATAACAGGAAATAGATCAAATATACACTAATAGAGAATGGCATAGAGGAACAATTTGAGAGACAGATTTGGATAAATAAAACCTTCTGAAAATCTAGGTTAATATCATGAAAGACTAAAATTGATACTCTAAATGATTGTTTTTGTTCTAAATGATGGCACTGCTTTCAGAAATCAGTAAAATTAAGGCCACAGTTCTGAGAACAAAACATCTGTGCTCTCTTTTGTTGTCAATATTTGTCGCCCTTTGTCACCAAACCTAGACACTGTGAGTTATAACCCTTCCTAAGAAACTACACGCACAACTTCCACTTTAGGATGATTAAAATAGTTTGCAAATAGGGGCGCCTGGGTGGCTCACTCAGTTGAGCGTCCGACTTCAGCTCAGGTCATGATCTCTCCATTCGTGAGTTCCAGCCCCACATCAGGTTCTGTGCTGACAGCTGGGAGGCTGGAGCCTGCTTTGGATTCTGTGTCTCCCTCTCTCTCTCCCCTCCTCCAGTCACACTCTGTCTCTCTCTCGCTCTTGAAAATAAATTTTAAAACATTCTAAAAAAACAGTTGGCAAAAAATAATTCCAGCATCTAAGGTATAAATTCACTGTCAATTATCCAACAAAGTCATTCTGTTGCAGTTCCCTTGATCTACCTCCACGTGATGTTTGTCCTAACACGTCATCTCTCAAGATATTTAGCAAATGCTACATCACAAACACATCAGTGACCATGTGTAGTAGTGTCACTGTATGTGTGCGTCTGCTTCCTTCACCTGACAGGGAATACGTGTTCTTATTGGTCTCTACCCACAGCGTTCACTGCCTGGCACACAGCATGCGCTCAATCAGAGTCACTGACTTAAAAATGCATGGTTGCAGCAAATTCTATGTGCTTTTCTGCCTTTGTGATGATTTCTGGTAATGACCTGACTAGGTCATCAGTCAATTCATATTACAGGCATAAAAAAGGTGAAGATTTCCAAGGGAATTCAGCTTCTCACCCCTTGCTTTCATTTTTATTATTTGTATGCATGGCTTATTGAATTCAGTTAAATCTGATACAGTCAGTTAAGATCTGATACCATCTTACAGAAGTTCGAACACCTGTGACACCAGCAGCAAAGAGGTGGTGATGGTTCGAAGCTCTGAGAGAGGACACAGCTGCCATGCCACTGCCCACCTTGGCCTCCTGATGCTCAGACATCCGGAAGTCCCCGCCACCCCCAGGCTACGCTACCGGCTACAGCCCGGGCCTCTATGACCAATCACTAACCAGCACCTCCCTTAGGACTTGTCCTTAAGTGCACTGCAAGGCCAATTTGGAACAAATCATGTTCCATCCGGCATGCAGAGCGACATGCCCAAGCGGTGAGGCATTGTAAGTGGCATTTTCGGTTGTGCGGGCGTGTTTAATCTCACTCTCTTCCCTGGGAGGAATACGTGGTTTCTGTTCTCCAGGGATTTGTTAGTGCTTCGTAATCAACCAGCCTCTGTTTCTTACGGTTTTATTTTTCATCTCATGTCTCTTTTCTAATATTAAAAAAACTTTTTAAAAATATTTATTTATTTTTGAGAGAGGGACAGAGACAGGGCATGAGTCGGGGAGAGGCAGAGAGAGAGGGAGACCCAGAATTCAAAGCAGGCTCCAGGCTCTGAGCACAGAGCCTGACCCCAGGACTCAAACCTACAAACTGTGAGATCCTGACCTGAGCCGAAGTTGGACACTTAACTGACTGAACCACCCAGGTGCCCTTCTTCCCGTGTATTTTAAGGTTTAATTTTTTATAATTTATAAATTACCATTTATAGTTTTATCTTTTACCTTTGATACCTTGGGAGAATTTAACATGGCAATGCAACTGAAATAAAACCAAGACAAAGACTTTGTTTAGTATGGAATTCATTTTTGAGAGTTTAAGTAAATTTCACATATTATTCACCTGAAATGTCAGTGCTTGCTACAAAACAAGAGCTCTAAAAAAAAAAAAAAAAAAAAAAAAAAAAAAACCCAGGAAAGAGAGGATTTTCC
>NW_027528610.1:5075382-5276391 GCF_008692635.1 Crocuta crocuta | reverse complement strand
CAATGAGATGATTTGCACATTTTCCTCTTAGGCACAAATAGGTCAAAAGTCCCCCAATCAATTCTTTGTTACTTAATGGAGACAAAATGAAGAGTCTGATGTCTGCCTCTGACCCCATTGAACATGATTCCCTAAAGTGAAAATTGCCATTAAAATGTGTAACTCTTCACTGCAAATACTGCCAGTACAAACCTATGATACTTGTTCAATTTGATGCTATTTTTAAGAGTAGGACATAGAATTTTAAAACAAAAATCAGCGGATTCTAGCAAATCAGCTGTTTGCCCCTTTATTTTAAATAAACAAAAGATATTACGCAATTGTTCCACCAACTGAAAGGGATTTAAGCGGAACTAGATCAATTAGTCAAAAATGTGACTAGTGGGTTCTGGAGAAATGTCCATAGCTGTGGTGTTCATGACCATCAAAACATTGTGACACACCCAGTGCTTATTGCCACACCAAGGCCGACAATGCAAAGAATTCATTTAAGGAGGCAGTGATGTCTCTGGCACATCTACACTTTGAAAACCCTTTGGTTAATGGGATGAATTAGCCACTTAAGATCTTAGCCATTTTCTTTCTTCAAAGCTGCTCATTTGCTCTAGGAAGATGGTGTCCATCACCGCCCAAAATCTACCCAGTGGACGAACTTGCAGGTGAATAATGGAGGTCTCTCTCACTGATGTGAACTTGTAAGGAGTTAGTGGACTGAGATCCCAATTTTGAGGCTGCTTTGCAGCCTTTTTCTCTTCTTTTGAGTCAAGACCCACACTCTGAGCCCATGGAAACCATGTTCGTTAGAACAGAGTGGAGTATCCTCTACAAAGGGCTAAAAACAAAAACAAGAACAAAATTCCAAGACTGTCAGTCTATAATTCTATGTATAGTAAAAATGTCAGTAAAAAAGAGAGGGAAACAAAGGCTTTTTAAAACACAAAAGCTGAGGGGCGCCTGGGTGGCTTAGTCGGTTAAGTGTCCGACTTTCGCTTAGGTCATGATCTCGCGGTTCGTGGGTTCGAGCCCCGCGTCGGGCTCTGTGCTGACTGCCAGCTCAGAGCCTGGAGCCTGTTTCAGTCTGTGACTCCCTCTCTCTCTGACCCTCCCCTGCTCACGCTGTCTCTCTCTCTCTCTCTCTCTCTCCTAGAAATAAATAAAAATATTAAAAAAAATAATAAAACACAAAAGCTGAGAATTTTGTCTCCAAGAGACATGCTCCTCAAGAAATCTTCAACCAAGTTCTTCAGGCAGAATGGAAATGACACCAGAGGGGAAACTTAACCCACACAACAGGAAGGGTATGAAAGCATAGTTTATTTGGGCAAATCTGAGCCTCTTTTTTCCCATTTAAAAAAAATAATGAACAGTTTACAGCAATATTTAATAGTAAATTGTGGGTGTAATATGTATGTTGAAGTACCATGTGTCATAAAAGTAGCAGCAGACAGGGTGGGTAAGTGCACTGCTGTGGGTTTCTTACATTATTTGAAGGCGCTACACTATTATTCAATGGTGTTAGAGAGGCATTATAAACACATAACCACTAGAAGATTTTTTTTTTATTATAAAGGGGTATATCAAATACTTTAATGGTTGAGATAAATGGGATTCTAATTTTTTTTAATGTTTATTTTTGAGATAGGGAGAGAGACAGAGCATGAGCAGGGAGAGGAGCAGAGAGAGAGGGAGACACAGATTCTGAAGCAGGCTCCAGGCTCTGAGGTGTCAGCATGGGATTCTATAAAATGAATTTTTATTTCGCACATATACACCAAAGTATTTACTTTTATTTATCTTTTAATTTTTCTACTTTTATTTTTCTTAAATAATTTTAATATTCTAATACAAATAATAAGCCTAAACCAGATGGACTATCAAAATCTCCCTAAGATATCTATGGAGGTTAAATTTACATGATGATTTCATTGAAGAGTTTCAAATTGATGAACTATTGCTTTTAAATTTGTTAACCAGTTTCTTAAAAATGCCAAATTAAATATTACATATTATGCCCTCAATAACTGGAAAGCTGTGGTCAGCACTTGCCTCCTCATTCCCCCCAAAATGCACTGCCAACCTTCACCCTACCCCCACTATGACATCATACCTAATCTGGTAGGTGGGTCCTGATTTCCATAGCAACAACAATCAGGCAAGTCCTGCTCTCTCTGCCTCAGTCACTGAGGTGCCCCTTATAGAGGAAAGCAAAAGCTCATTTGTCCATGGCCATGAGATTGATTCAGAGATGATACCATCAATCAATGATGTGTCAAATTCCTGGACACGAATTTCCAGTGCTGTGGTGGGCAAGAGGTCAAGAGAGATGCCAGAATGAAGGGGTGAAGGTAAGAGAAACCAACAGTATCACACACAGCCGGATCCAGGGCCCTCCGTTTTCCATTTGGGAGCCTATAATGACTTCTTTGTGACATCAAAGATTCAATATTTAAGATCATGGGGGATGGATCTTTTGTTACTTCTGGTATCCAAGCTACAACATGAATGCCTCAAAGTGCTTCAATAAAAATTTTGGAAAAGATATATGATAAAAACCAAGAACAAAATTATCCTAAACTTAACAAACAAAAACTCAACAGCAACATATTGATCTTAAATTGTGTGCCAGGCTCAGTATCCAGTCTGATGGGGATTCTAAGGAAAGAAAAAAGCTCAATCATTGATCTTAATTAATAACAAACCAGTGGGAGATACAGAACTTCTTCTCTATGAGAAGCATAAAAACAACATAGGGCATATGGGAGCACCATCAACAATTGTCTACTCCTATTTATTTATTTATTTATAAATTTTTTAAATGTCTATTTATTCTTGAGAGAGACAGAGCATGAGCGGGGGGGTGGGGGGGGGGAGACAGAGAGGGAGATACAGAATCCAAAGCAGGGTCTCGAGGCTCTGAGCTGTCAGCACAGAGCCCGACATGGGGCTTGAACCCATACACTGTGAGACCATGACCTGAGCCAAAGTTGGAAGTTCAACTGACTGAGCCACCCAAGCGCCCCTACTCCAATTTAAAAGAGGGAAAAAAATGAGATCTCTATTGCACGGAGTAGGAGTTCAGAAATTTTCTTCTAGGAAATGGGCTTTCGTTGGGCTTAAAAGGATCAAATTTGATGGAAAAGAGAGAAGACAGAAGTCTGGAATGACGGCAAGGTGACAGAGGTAAGCATCCGGAGAACATATGTCAAAGAGAGGGAGAAGGTCAGTCTTTTGCATTGTTAAATATATTGGAATGACTTTATTACCGTTGTCATACTATTTTTTAAATGGATCCTTTGGTGATTCCTTCTTTTTAGCATCTGCATCAAGATGTCATAACCTTCACTTTGTTTTTCCCTTGGATTTCAAATGAATAGTCAGAAATAACATGTTATGTGTAGTAAGTGGGGAAATCTTCACCCAAAACCAAAAACCATTCATTGTTAACTGTGTACTTCAATAATGAGAAATACTTTATAGTTCACTGACCCTAGATAAGACAGAGCAAGAGATGCTAAGAGTAGTCCCTGCCCTTAAATAGCCTCTTATCCATAAGCAGAAACATCCACACACATGTGTGATTGTATCTGGAAGCAGGTTATGACAATAGCAGTGAGATGGAAAGTTCAGAGAAGGGGTTACTTCTTCCTGTTGTGGGGGTTATCATGAACCACAGTGGAATACGTAGTAGCTTCAGCTGCCATAACGAAAAGCATAGACCACATTAATTTTCTCACAGTTCTGGAGGTTGGGAAGTCCAAGATCAAGGGGCCAGCAAGATGGGTTTATTCTGAGGCCTCCTCTGCTGGGTGGCAGGTGGCCCCCTCGTGCTGTGGGCTCCCACGGCCTCTTCTCTGTGCGTGCGTGCCGTCTGATGTCTGTCGTGGAAGTGTGCTGATGCCATCATGAGGCCCCGACCTCTGCCTCCGCCTAACTCTTATACCCTCCCAGAGGCCCCGCCTCCAAGATCCGTCACAATGGGGGGTTGGAGGGTGGTCAGGGCTTCAAGACACGAAGTCTGGGGAGACACATTCTGTCCGTGAGCACATGGGTTTTGAAGGCTGGAGCATTGCTAAGGTGAAGGTGGTGGAATAGTGCAACTCAAGAGATGAGTGAGAAAGGCCGTAAGGTGAGGGAGCCGTGCTTGCTTCCTGTGCTCGGGCCCTGTGACTGCACATCCATGTCAGTGTTGCTGAGGCTGCTGGTCACAAGTGTCATGATAACACTGGTTCATAAGAGACTCAAGGTGAAAGGCTTGACTGAGCTGACGGGAACAGTGAGGACAAGTTGGAGTTCATCAGGGCACGAGAACACAGAGGGACATGTCCCGTGGTCTGGCCCCGGCAGCCGTTTGCTGTGGCTGCTATGAAACCCGCAGACGGAACACCCAGGGGCCACTGCGGTTTTCGTGCCCCCACTCAGGGCCGCTGACTCAATCCCACCCTGGCACGTGTCAGAAGAGTTCTTCTTACAGATGCGCATGGGGCTCTTGCCATTTACTGAGGTCCAGGGTTGGGCAAGTGAGCAAAATGGGGGAAAGAGGGGAGGGAAAAATCAAAATAGGGGACCGTTTTGAAGGGTCGAAACAAAGGAAACCGTATTCTGTTCCAATGCACTCATGCCCCCTGGGGACATTTCCTCAGACTCACGGCGTGGGTTCAGTTATCTTATACCAATAACCTTGGGAGACAAGGCTGCTCACATTCAGGGGGAAGACCATTCTCTGGCCATTTCTTAGGAAAGCAGAAAAATAATTTACTTTTGAGAAGACCCTAGAGGTATATCGAGTTTTCTCATTTTATGGTTCAATACGAACCACCCCCCTGCACTTTTTTTTTTTTTTTTTTTTGCAGGGGATGGATTTGGTCTCATCTATAATTATTTTAAAGGTTGTTAGTGTTGCAAAGTTCAGGTGACAGGTTTTCTGCATGACGTGGAAAAGAGCAGGTGATGTAGATGGACACAGGCTTCCTCCTGTTGGGTGAACAAAGCTATGTTGTCAGCAGACACGGTAGGATCTCTCCTCCCTCCTTCCGGAAGTGCAGTCCCAGACGGGCGTGTGGGTTGGAGACACTGTGTTGCTAACAGTGGTGGATACAGTTCAGTTGAACCTTCCAAAGATGGCAAGCGTTAACGGCATGAACGTTACAGTCGTGATATGAAGTCTATCGCTCAGATACGGTTATTTCAATTGCGCAAGTTAAAGAACAGTGCTCATGAATAACAGTACTGGAGCGATGAGGTGTGGGAGACCCCAGCGGCTGGTACTTAATTACTGGATTTGGGGGCAATGCCGGGAGGGATTTTGCTGTGGTCAGAGGACTGGCTTCTTCTCCCGCTCACAAACACGAAACTTCACTGCGTTCTGTCGCTCACGGTAGGCACGGGGCATGAGGAGGACCTCTTACTCCTGTCTCCCCACGTTTTATCCCAAGCATCATGTTCTCAATGAGACAGGAGACATAAAATCCTCCTTTTTTATTTTAAAGTTTATTTAGTTATTTTGAGAGACAGATGTGGGAGGGGCAGAGAGGGAGGGGGAGAGAGAATCCTAAGCAGGCTGTCTCATCAGCACAGAGCCTGACGGAGGACTCAGACTCACAAACTGTGAGATCATGACCTGAGCCGAAGCCAACAGTCAGAGGCTTAACCCACCGAGTCCCCAGGTGCTGCCCTCCGCCTTCTGAAGGCAGTGTCTCCACTGGCACAGACATCAGCCAGGATTTTGTGTCAGCCCTGCCTGTGACACCATCACCCTTGATGCAAATCACAGCATTCTATTTGAAAAGAAAACATTTTCTCTGAAGAGTTCAAGGTTTTAAACTGAACTCTTCAGGCAGCATAAAGCCAGTGTTACAAAAAAATGTAAACAAGGGGCACCTGGGTGGCTCAGTTAGTTGGGTGTCCGACTTTGGCTCAGGTCCTGATCTCACAGTCTGTAAGTTCGAGCCCCATGTCGGGCTCTGTGCTGACAGCTCAGAGCCTGGAGCCTGTTTAGGACTGTGTCTCCCTCTCTCTCTCTCCCTCCCCCACTCACACTCTGCTTCTGTCTCTCTCAAAAATAAACACACATTAAAACAAGTAAAAGAAAAATGTAAACCAGCAGAGGAAGAAAACAAGCCCCACGGAGCGGTGCGAAGGGCACTGGTGGTAGGCGGTTAGCAGGACGTGTCAGGAAGAGAGAAACCCCAGGAAAATCTGACGGACATCCCTTAATGGGTTTCCCACTACTGGATGCCACCTCCACGTTGCTGATGAACCGGGTTTTGAGCACGTGCTAGGGGCCAGCCTTTATAAGCCTCACTGCCCCCTCTGAGCTAACTAGCACGGCAGGGACAATTACCCCGTTTCCCCCTTCACAGGAGGCAGCACACCATAATGTGAGGGGCTGGGATTCTGTCAACCTCAGGACTACCCATTCTCCCCATTCTTAGTGATGCTGTGCTGGGCAATTAGTAAAAGCACGAGCAACGGTGCCTGCCTACCAGAAAGCAGTGAGGACTAAATGCCATGCTACACATAACACTCTTAGCTTCTGGCCCTTAGGAAGAGCTCAACGGCTCGGAACGTTATCATTTGCACAGAAACGGCCACTGAGGCTGCTCTGTCCAATTTTACATAGTGGCTTCTTGACCCTTGACTATAAGCATTTAACCACATGTAATAATTCAGGACCGAGAATTGCTTTCTCACTCACATGTGTAACACAGCACAGGGTAGGAGGTTAGTTTTTGATGGCTCAGTGGAATCCCACTCACCCAGGTTTCCTACAACGCTTCCTCTTTCTGTGGCCTGTTCCCATCTGAAGACCGAGCATGCCTGTGTCATGGCTCAGCCATTTCCACCGCTAGAAAAAGTGCAGATCACAGCACGCCTTCCAGTCATAGCCAAAGTGTGGGTGCGAGCTCTCTGCTCCTGCTAAAGACCCACCAGAGCACCCGAGCCGTGTCGCTGGGACACGAAGGGCAGAGCACAGGACAGGGTGTCGACGGGACCCTGACCCACGCGGGGGCTACTGCTCAGCCAGCCTGGCCACGCCCTGCGTTCCCAAGGACTGGGATATTCGGTGTGTGCATTGCTGCTGGACTCAAGCCCACTTTGCGCGTCCCTGTGGGAGGCGACCCCACTGGAGTGAAAACGGAGCGGAATGAAAACATCACACCCTCTTCTACACGGGGGGCACCAGGGTGACACAGCCGAGAAGTCCTGAGCTCAAGAGCAAGCGGGCACTCTCTAAGGGCCAGGGCTTCTTTGGGACAGCCCCTTCCTGGGACACAGGAAAGCCCTCTCCCTGCAGCAAAACAAAACGAAAACGAACACAAACCAGAGTGTGTATTTCCGATGAAGACAGTTCAGTGTGTGGAACCCCCTCTCTTTCAAACAGGCAGCAGTGTGGACACAGCTCTGCAGGAGACATAAATATATCAGTGGGATAAGGCCAGCGGGAGTGGGGGAGGGGCGCCTGCCGACCGGGCTCAGGCTCACCAGGGTCTGTCTGCACTGAAATAGCAAGGCCTGCATTTCTCCAACCTGGGCCGGGGACTGGGGGCCAGCTTCACCCACAGGAAACCAGGGACTCAGGGGAGGAGGTTCCCAGAGGTGCTGGCTCTGTCGTGTGCAGCCCGGTGGCTTCAGCTGAGTTTAAAGGTGTGGCTTAGGGCCCTGGATGATGCGGACATATGAAACCATGACTCAAAAGAAGGCAAATCAAGCAGGTCGCCGGCTTAGTATCATGAGGATCTGCCACATTCCCAGTCTCGCTAGGGCAGGGCTACCGAGCGTGACAGCCCTTTGCACGGAGGACGTCCGGCACGAGGAGCTGGGGGCTGGACGGTGCGAGGTGGACAGCACGTGTCCTGTGAATGGGCCTGCCAGGAAAATTCAGAGCCCGACACAGGAATGGACACACAGCCCGGGGAACCAATGATCGTAGGGTAAGTCTGGCCCATGCGAAACAAACCTAGAAAACGACATGTGACAAAGACTTTGGATCCCTGAAAGCATAATGTGAAAACTGAATATTTAAAAAGGGAGATTAAAAAAAAAGACAGATATAGAATAAAGATGGAGTTTAACAGGCACAGTTGAAAACACTGAAGATTGAAAATATATTCTCCAAAATGGAAAAAAGAAATCTTGAAGGGAAAGGATCAACGCGTAACTGGGAACATCTAAACAGAGAGTCTGCAACCAGGAAGGGCAGTGTGTGCGAATTTATTCAGAGTCGGCCCAGACATAGAAAGAGGCAGGAGACATGAAACGAGAAGCTGAGATAATTTGGGGAATAGATTGAGAGGTGACGACGTAAGTGTAAATTGAAGTTTCAGAAGACATACACATTTTAAGAGAAAACAGCCTTACGGCGATTGGCGTAAATCAAAAAAGGCGGGAGTCCAACCAAAGGTGCACTCAAATAACGAGCAGGATCAACAAAACTACGGGGCCGTAGACAATCCGAGGGGAACGGCACAATTTCAAGCGTAAACAACATGACAGGATCCACCCCCCTCCAAAAGCACAACCTGGTTGCAAGAAGTAGCAGTGACAATACCAGCAGATTTCTCACTTGCAAAAACAGGTCGGAAGGTAACAAAAAGAGAAAGCTATAGCTGACAAACCTGTTCTCTCCGGACTTGTTAACGAACATAAAGAAAACAAACACCATGAAGGACACAGACCGATCTGAACAGCACTCTCACGGGCGTCACCTAAATAAGTGACATTAAGGGGACCCTCCGCCCAACAGCAGCAGAAGGCAGGCTCTTCTAAAGGGACACATGGAGTAATTATCAACAGAGCTTATCTGCAGGGTCGTAAAACACCTCAATTAATTTCAAAGGACTGAAAACGTCGACACATATTCAGCAACAGGAAAGCAATTAGAAATAAGGAACAAGAGTGCCTAGGAAATCCCAGGATACTCAGAAAACATGAAAAACTGGATAAAACAACACCTCAGAACGTGTGGCATGTGGCTAAAGCAAGCATACAAGAGAGGTATTTAAAAATGTTTTTTAATGTTTATATTTGAGAGCGAGAGAGAGTGCACATGGGGGAGGGGCAGAGAGAGAGGGAGACACGGAATCAAAGCAGCTCCAGGTTCCGAGCTGTCAACACAGAGCCCGACGCGGGGCTTGAACTCACGAACTGTGAGATCATGACCTGAGCTGAAGTCAGACACTTAACCGACTGAGCCACCCAAGAGCCCCCTAGAAGAGTTTATGGCTCTCAAGACTTTTACAAAGAAGAAAGTCTGGAATCTAACACACTGAGTTTACACTTAACCTGGATAAACCATAGCAAATTAATCCCAAATTAAGTAACAACAACAACAACAAAGGAAGAACTATCAAAGGTAGTCCCAAAACCAGTGGAATGGAAAATGATGAAATAATAGCAAACACCGACTAAACCAAAACAGAATACGTTGAAGGAGGTTAAGAGCCTGGGTGAACCTGATGCAGCACAGGGCGGGGCAGTGGAGGAGGAAGGGCGCGCACAGAGAGAGTAATTTCCGGCAGTCATAAGGAAATTATGGGGCATCAATGCACGTATTACATGATATTAGGGGCAGCTGTGAAATAATTCATGTCAATAAAATTAAACACTTGGATAAAGCTGCCATTAAAAAACAGCAACCCATAAATTACTAGAACACACATAAGCAGGGGGAAAATCAGAACAGACCTGACATTGCATTTATAACTAAAGCCTTCCTCCGGGGCACCTGGGTGGCTCAGCTGGTTACGTCTCTGACTTCAGCTCACATCATGATCTCCTAGTTCGTGAGTTCCAACCCCGCACTGGGCTCTGTGCTGACAGTCTGCTTTGGATCCCTCTTTCTCTGCCCCTCCCCAGCTTGTTCTCTCTCAAAATAAAAAAGCTTAAAAAATAATAAAAATAAAAAATAAAACCTTCCTCCAAAAAAAGTTTGAGGCCAAACAGCTGTATTGATGAATTCTAGGCAACATTAAAGGAAGGAATATTAAAAGTATATGAACTTCTTCAGAAAAAAAGCAGAAGACATTATATATATGACTTAATAAATCTAGAATAACCTTGACACCAGAACCAACTAAGAACAGTTTAAGAAACAAACGCAGGGGCGCCTGGGTGGCTTTCACGGTTAAGTGTCCGACGTTCGCTTAGGTCATGATCTTGCGGTTCGTGGGTTCGAGGCCCGCGTCGGGCTCTGTGCTGACTGCCAGCTCAGAGCCTGGAGCCTGTTTCAGTCTGTGACTCCCTCTCTCTCTGACCCTCCCCTGCTCACGCTGTCTCTCTCTCTCTCCTAGAAATAAATAAAACATTAAAAAAAAAAAAAACGCAAACAAAACAACCCTTAACAAAAGATAATATATTAAGGCCAACAGAGCTTCATTCTATAAATGCGTGGCTGTATTAACATGCAAAAACCAAACAATGTAACTTCTAGTACTAATATAAGAGAAATATGGTCAGTTTAGATGCAGAAGGGCTTGTGATAAAATTCAAGACCCAGTTATGATCGTTGGAGTCTGGCAGTGAAAGACTAAACACTTTCCAGCAAAATGTGGTTAAAAAAGGATAGTCTCATGTTATTCTATGTTGTACTGAAGGTCAGGGTGGAACAATAAAGTTATTGATCCTGGGACAGCACGGGGCTTGAGCTGGGAGTGTCTACTTATACGTGGAACTTTTCCCAATCAGTACAGCACAGTACTGTAAATGTATTTTCTCTTATGATTTTCTTTATAGTATCTTCTTTCCTCTAGCTTACTTTTAATTGTCAGAACAGAGTATGTAGTCCACAGAACATAGAAAATATGCAATATCATCAAGTGCTTGTTAGTGACAAGTTTTCCAGTCGACAGTAGGCCATTGGTGGTTAAGTGTTTGGGGAGGCGGAAGTTACAGGCAGATCATGCCGGTGGTCAGCATCCCACACCCAGTGTTGTTGTTTAAGGGTCAACTGTCAATCGTATTATTTAAGCTGAGGATATTAAGAAGGTAGACGCAAGAGTCTATCAGGGCAGAAACATGATCTGCACGTAGAAAATGCTAACAGTCTACATGTAACTCTTAATTCTAATTTGTGAATTTTGCATGGGGATAGAATTAAAAGTTCAATACGCATTTATATGTGTATATAAATGTTAGTAACAGTGGACTTCTAAGTACCAAAATGCCATCTACGGTAACGTCATAAAACATAGAATATCAAGGATAAATTTAACAAAATCTGAGCAAAACCCATACCCTGAAACAACAGAATATTGCTGAGAGAAATTAAAGTAGATTTAGATAAATGAAAACATAAATCATGCTCACAGATTTTAGGATTCCATATTATCGAGATCTCAATTCCCCACACATTATGTATGGATGAAATGCAGTTCTAATTCTGTCTACAGCCAGCTTTGTCGACCACCAATGCTTGAAGTTCAAAGGAGCTGCAGAGGACCCAAAATCGCCAACACAAACTTGAAAAAATGAGCAACTCCCATTACCTGTTCTCGATCGTGCTTCAGAGCCCGAGTAGGTCAGACCGAAAACCAGGATTGCGTGGCCTTAGGAAAACACAGGCGTAGACCAGCGATGAGAAAGACACACACAACTATATGTATGGTGAAAAGGCAATGGGCCAAAGTAATTTCAGGAAAGAGGAGATTTTTCAAATTATAATAGTAGGTATAAGACAGAATAAGACAATTAAGTTAATATCCTCCTTCCATTGAGTAGAGTTAAAATCTGGGAAGAAAACATAAAAACAATCAGTGGGGAACCCCTAAAACCTGAACAGTAAGCACACGGGCGAATGGTCCAGACCGGGAAACGTCCCATGACAGAAGTGAGTTTGCCAGTCTTTCCTTCTTGGCTTCCCAGCTTTGACCAGAGGGCTGAGTGGAAGCCAGAACTTGGCAGGAAGCTTGGACAAGGCATCTTTAGGAGAAACTGTCCGGATTTTGCTCCCAAACCAGAGAAAGGGCCTCATGTGTGCCAGCCAGTGAGGAAGGAATGCATGTTTCTTTCTGCTTGGTTCTCTCTCTCCTGTCTCCTGGCTGACGCAGGCTGAATGACTTCACTGCTAGGGAGGCAGCTACAGCGGTCGCAGCGGGAGCCCTACGGGACCCATCCCACTTCTTTCCCCCAGACAGAGGAAGGAGCCCTTGCTGCCTGTGGACTGTGGGTGAATCACGACCTTTCCTCTTTCCCTGCTTTATCCCAAACGTGCCTCTGGTCACACAACAGAGTGTGTGTGTGTGTGTGTGTGTGTGCGCGCGCGCGCACGTGCACACAGATGCACAGAGTGTGTGTGTCTCTGTGTGTGTGTGAGTGTGCATGCACAGAGTGTGTATGTCTCTGTGTGTGTGAGTGTGCATGCAGAGTGTGTATGTATCTGTGTGTGTGTGAATGTGCATGCACAGAGTGTGTGTGTGCGCATGCGCACATGCACAGTGTGTGCACGCGCGTGTGTCTCTGTGTGTGTGTGTGAGTGTGCATGCACAGAGTGTGTGTGTGTCTCTGTGTGTGTGTGTGTGTGCGTGGATGCAAACAGCTGAAGTCTTGATAGAAACCTGTCTTTCTGGCCACAGGAATCAGGGGAAGAGACACTCAGGAGGCACAGAGTGTGGGGTACAGTTGGCAGATTTAACAGAAATGCAAGATCGGAATTAAAATACTAAGATACTTAGTAAAATTAGAATTTCATATAAAGAATGAAAATGTTTTAAATATAAGCACATTCCCGGTGATATTCAGGACATGCCCATACTCAAAATTTTTCATCATATCGACCTGGGCGTGCTGTGCTGTATTTTTCCTGGTCACCCTATGCAGAGCTCACTCCAGAGGGGTTGCGCTGGAGAAACACAGCCCCTCCTTCCGTGTGCGAGCCCACTGAGACCCCCGGTCCCGGTCTGGCTCTTCGGCTGGGCAACACGTGCAACAGACACAAGGGAGCACAGCAAGGGCTTTGAGAACTTGACTGCTATATACACACCACCTCAAGTGACCCCAAGCAGCCAGCACAGGCTTTGAAAATGGACGTGATGTTGGAAGTGCCACATATAGAAAGCAGGACCGAACACAGGATCTGAACCTAACACACTGTATGCCGATTAAAAAAGCAGACTGACAAAAATGGTGATTCAACATCAGGATATCTACATGGAGAAACCACAAGCTTGAATGCATCAGAGACCAAAACTTAAAATCTGAAACCATAAACAATGTCTAGAATAAAAGAAGAACATAACATATGATCCTGGGGGCGGCCAAAGACTTCTCAGGACACGGGATGCATTAACCATAAAGCAGAAGTTAAAACACCACGATTCTCTCTTCTCTTTTTAAATTAGGCTCCACACGCAGCGTGAGGTTCAAAACCACAACCTTGAGATCGAGAGTCAGATGCTCCGCTACCAAGTCAGCTAGATGTCTCCATGCTTTTCAAAATAATAATAATAATATTATTAATATTAATAATAATAAAAACAGCACTTTCTACATTTCAAATGATACTTTCAAGAAAATGAAAAGTGAAGACGCCAGATAGAAGCAAAGAAATGCAATACTTTCTTCTTACGATGGTATGTTCGTATCTTAAGAAAATAGAAATGAGTAGAGGACTTCTTGGACAGGTCACAGCTTTCTGAAGTGATGGAATTTTGTGTGTTTGGACAGGGCTGTGTTTTGCAAAAGGTGCTTGCATTTTACAGACTTCCTCAAGCTGTAACAGTATGCAAATCATTAAGACACTTATAAAAATATTGAAAGTTTGGCATTATTCTCTTCTGTTTTGGACAAGGAAAGATACCATAAATGAGATGAAAACAAACTGAGACACAGAAGAGAGGCCACATATGCCAACTCATTTCACTGACACGAGTGGCTTCCGGATATATATTTTAAAAAACAAGAAATTACTAATTAAAAAAATCCTCAAGACATTTTAAAATGGGCAAATTAGGGGCACCTACGTGGCTTAAGTACCCAACTTCGGCTTAGATCACGATCTTGTGGTCTGTGAGTTCAAGCCCTGCATTGGGCTCTGTGCTGACAGCTCAGAGCCTGGAACTTACTTGGGTTTCTGTGTCTCCATCTCTGTCTGCTCTTCCCCGCTCTTACTCTGTCTCTCTCTTTCCCTCATTGTCTCTCAAAAATAAACATTAAAAAAATCAAAATGGGCAAATTATATGGGATGCAATCTAATGAACAGCAAACCCAAATGGACAATGATCAGAAAGAGCCTGTGAGTTGAGAAGTTACAAAATATTACAAAGGCATGCGTTTCTCTCTCTCTCTCTTTTTATAAGTTTATCTATTTTGAGAGAGACAGAGAGAGCAGAGAAGGGACAGAGGCAGACAGAGAATCACAAACAGGTTCCCTGCTCAATGCAGAGCCTGACTTGAGGTTTGATCTCATGAACTATGAGATCATGACCTGAGCTAAAACCAAGTCAGACGCTCAACCGACTGAGCCACCCAGGCGCCCCAAAGGCATGCATTTCTATGCCCAAAGAGCAGCAATACCAAGTGTTGATGGGAGTATATATAATTGACATAATCTTTCTGGTGGGCAACTGGCATTATTGAGCAAAGTTAAAGATACCCTTTCCCCTTCCACCTGGACCACCTGGAAACTCCACCTCCATGAGTGTTCTAGAGCTATCTGTCACTGTACCATATAGTAAAATAAACATTCTTAAGCATCATGACTTATCCATCAGGTGCAAGAGCTTCTCCAGAGAAGGGACTGATCTAGTATCCAGTGCCTGTTAGAATCTCTCGAGGCTCTTCACAAAGAGCCATGCCTGGTCCTTGCTGCCCATATCTGATTACGATGATCTGGGAGAGGTCTGAAGAGGAGCCGAGGCTGCCCATTAGGCTCTCCCACAGAACTCAAAAATCTCGACACTCAGATTGCAATTCAAAAATCTCCAGTTTTGAGCCCTAAGTACTGTATAAACGAATTACAGTGCTGAATGTCACAGAGGAAAACTGGAATCAATTAGGTTCACCAACAGGAGAATGTATGTACATATATTTAAAGTGAAAGATAGTTTAATGATATCTGCCCTGTGTTAAAATACTTATACCATCACTGGAGAATATGACTGAAAATTCAAACGCTCAACTTTGCGTGGAAAAAAAAATAACGATAACAAAAGAATATAGACCTTGTGATCCCATTTAGAAAACTTAACCATATATTGTTTACAGATGCACAAGTGCATAATAAAAGTATAGAAGTTTGTATGAACATAATAAAAACCAAGTAAGGGTTAATAATTACATCAGGATGGGGGTTGGAGAAAGGGAAACAATATATGCAATGATTCTAATCGTTTAAAAAATATCTGAACCAAATGAGACAAAATATTAAAACTTCTGCAAGGTGTAAAATTGTTCACTTTAACATTCCCTATACTTTTCTGTGTGTTTAAAAAATATTTTATGATTGTAAAGCACTTACTATAAACACTAAAAAAATCCCTAACCAACCAGGAAGTGGTAGAACTAAGACACATATCCAAGTCTATTACCAAAGCCACTATTATCAACAATTTTCTTCTTTCTTCGGCCCTAATGTTATATATGGACTATCATTTTTTTTTCAGTATGTCTGTCTTATTTTTCTTCCTACGATTCCTTCCTTCTCCAGCTTTCCCGATTTGTTATTACCACAATCAGTTTAATGAAGCAAAGAAGGAAATAACACACGTTTCAATGAGATTGTGTTTGCAATATGGTTTATTCATCTTTTGAGAGAAATGCATATATTAGGATCCAGTTTCACTGCCCAAACAGAACACCTCAGCACAGTGCCAGAGCCTGGTAGATTCGTCATCGCTTCCAGACCCTAACACCCGAGCATGATGAAGTGTGAACTCAGGGTAGCTTTTAGGAGACTTGACTGCCATGGTCACTAGATATTTCCAATGAGAGGTCTCCTGAAGCAGATTCTCAGCTTACCAATAGGTTTAGAATGGATTCGTCTTCACCACATAGTGGAACTTTCTTCCGTGAACTCAACACACTATTTAAATAATTTATAAAAGCCTGGCCTTGTTTTCTTTTCTCGTTTGGAGATGTTGGCTTTGAGCTGTCGGACTCCTTCTCACACCATGACTGAGAAGTCCAGGGAGGTGCGGGAAGAGGTCTGGCACGGAAAACGTATTTCAAAATCGTCGCTACCTTCCACACGTGAGGAATGGCAGTTTTGCACGGGCACATCATGCTACGGCTGACGCCAGGCTCTGTGAGGACACATCTGTATCACCCACTCACCCACCTCCCTCCTCAGCTGAACTACATAAAACCACCCCGTGGATGACGGAGTTGAAATGTCGTGTGTGCCAGCCACGACGCTCTGTCAGATTCTTTCTGCAGTGATGGCAGTACAGTACCTAGATGCGTGTTCTTCCTGTGCACAATGCCTACAGAAAACGACTCAGGGATGCAGTATCTCTGCTGCACCGGGGGTTCCGTGGAGGGGAAATGTGTCCTTTGAGTCAGTCATGACTACAGGATTTATACCTGCCCTTTTAAGCAATCCCTATATGGTATGAAAGTGGTAGCCTTGGCCCCTGCTTTTACCCAAGAGGAATGTGCAGTCAGAGACGTTAATCTTCCTACGCTTCCACAGCCTGCATGGCGGTGAACACTGTCTCTTCACAGCCTGTGTCTCCAGGTCATGCCTGTCCTCCTCAGGGCTGCTGCTTCTCCAGTGACTGTTTCCGCTGTCCCAGCTGTTATTTATATAGGACAGCCCATGCTTCTCCACTCTGCCCAGCTGCTCCTTTTAAGATACAGTATATGCTTTCCACATTCCCCAACTGCCTGTTTTCTCCCCATTTCATGCCCCATTTCTAATTTGGGAGTTTTTACATGTTCTCTTGATCCTCTGTGATCTCTTGTCCTATATCCTACCTCTTTGCAGGAAACCTGCACTGGCTGGGAGGAAGCCATGAATGGGAAACAGGGGCTTTGTATTTGGGCAGAGAAGGGACAGAGCTCAAGTCGGCTACATGTAGTTGTCTATACTGGACAAGTGGCTTACCCACTGTGCGTCTAGGTTTCTTCACCAGCAACAATACATACTTCTGACATCAGAGGCTGTGCGATGTGACAGAACGGAGTTACATTTACACAATGCCCGGCTTCCATTACTCACCTGGCCAAGACCTGTTTCTCTTTGCTTCTGTTTCTTCAGGCTTCCCACCAGGAGTGTATCTTCTCGGCCTTACCTTGAACTTGCAAATCAGATTCAGGATTGCATACAGAGTCGTTGCCCGGTAAAGCTTTTTGAGTGTAAAACTTGCACATTTCCAACCTCTTTTAAAGATGCCATTTCTTTAAACTTTTTATTTGTGAAAAATTCTGGATGTACAGAAAGTTGGAAAGATAGTAAGTAGAGAGAGTTGCTATGCACCCTGAGATGTTAACATCTTACGTAACCACAGGACACTTGTCACGACTAAGAGACTAACGTTGCTACAGTACTATTAGCTGAGCTCCATGCTGTGCCTGGTTTCCTCAGTTCTCGGGTAATGCCCTCTTCCCATCCTGGATTCCAGTGAGGGCCCCACACTGCAATACTCGTCATGTCTCATTAGGCTCCCACATGCATGGCATTTTGTGTTTCCTTACTTGTCAAGACCTTCGCCATTCTGAGGAGTCCTGGTTATGCATTATGTAGAATGTCCCTCATCTGCGTTTCAGTGATGATTTTATGTTTATTGATTTATTTTTAGAAAGAGAGTGAGTGCAAACTGGGTAGGGGCAGAGAGAGAGTGAGAGAGAGAGAATCCCAAGCAGGCTCCACACTGTGAGCACACAGCCTCCATCTCAGGAACCGTGAGATCATGACCTAAGTCAAAATCCGAGAGTCGGATGCTCAACCAACTAAGCACCCCTGGCACCCCTGCTGATGCTTTTAAGACCATTAGAATTGGCCATATAGGTCTGGGGACAGAACCACCCAGAAGGAAAGTGCCTTTGCCATCACACCAGACCTGGTGGGCATGATCGGGCACTGTTTAAGAATTCTGAAGCAACACTTCACTACTCAAAAGTGCCCGATACTCGGAGGGAGTCCGCAAAGCTTCTAGAAACAACGACCTTAGTTTCAGAACGTCTTTGCTCTGCACGTCTTACGGCACAGAGTGTTCCCGGCTGCATCCGAACCGTGAGATGTCAGGCCTTTCCAATAAGACCCAGGAGCAAGCACGGGACCCATAAGAATGGAGCTATTAGGCAAACACGAGGGCAGTGGTTAGTTTGGAAGGCGCCTCCCTGCTTTCCTGGCGTGAAGAACCAGTGCCAGCCGGGCTCTGCGTCTGTGACATCTGCTGCCAACAGCCGCACCCTCCTGCGAACAGTGCCCCTCATGTGCATACGGCGGCGACAGTCCTGGGCGACCGTGGCTCCGCGTGTGGCCCGGCTCGGCCTGGGACTTAGGTCTGTGGGATCAGTAATTCAACCCACATCGGGAGGGAATTAGTGCATGTGAACTTCAGCTCGGTTGAGAGGACACACACAAGGCACGTATTTCTCGCCTACAAAAGTCATCGAGCAGATAGCATGGGGGGTGCTTCTGAGTGTACTGACCCTGGGGGCTGGGGCGGAGGTTTGTACAGAGCAGAGATGCACACCGTCTCCCTCTCCCTCCTCCTCCGCCCTCTTTCCCACCCCGCTCTTCTCTGCCACGCAAAGTGCAGTGTAACCAAAGCAGCGGTCTCCACCGTGCACCCCTGAGGGGACGCGGGGTGACGTCTGGAGACAGTTTTGATCGTCGCACCTGTGGGTGGGCTGCTCCTGGCATGTGAGGGGGGGACACGGGGAGGTGGCCCAACGCCGTGGGGCACACAGGATGCCCCGCCCGGAGGGCAGCAGAGCTGAGGTCGGGAATCCAGCCGGACGCTGATTGCCCATCCCCTCGAACCTCCCTCACAAATGATCTGGAACACAGTACATTCTTTCTCCGTTCCCGAAGCCTCCTTCACTGTCCTTCCGTGTGGGGCCACGCTGTGTCCACACCGCCGAGCGTCCACACTGAACTCCTTCACTGTGACATCTCTAACGTCCTTGAGGGGAGCGAACCGTCATCGCCAGGGCTCTGCTTCCTCGCTCTGCTGTGGCTGTACACGTGGCACCCTGCACGGCCCCGCATCTCCCGTGGACTCTGGTTGCGTGTCCCTGCGACCCCGGTGTCCCTGTGCCCCTCCCCACGTCTGTCCTGGCTTACAGGGACTCACTTTCTGGCATCGGCCAGCCCTTTCCAAGCACTTAGGAAGCCCTTAGCTTAGCTCTGCTTGGATGTCTCATCCTTTCTCGGAGTCGGTTTGTCCCACGAGGACCTCCTCCTCCACCAGCCACACTCTCCCTGCACACGACTCTGTCTCTGCAAACGACACTGCAAATCCCCGGGCACGACCCTGGACCCGGCTCTGAGTCATCCCTACGAAACATGGCTTCCGTGCCCAACGAACCTCAGTTCTTCCCCTGCAACTCCGTCCGTGGTCACTGCCTTCCCGCCGCTGCCGCCGTGAAGTCCGCGTTTCTCCCACACAAGCTGCCAGCTGCGCTGTCCTTCCTGCTCACGGCACCCCCCGATGGTGGGGGACTGCCCTGCTGCGGCCAGCCTATGTCCCCTCTTCCACCAGTCGTTTCTCTCCCCTCTCAGCACCCACCATGCTCTCTGGTTTAAAACAAACCCAGAAATGGTTCATTTTGGAACAGTCTTCGACTTACAGAAAAGCCGCCACGAGAGCTCAAAGAATACCTCGTCTCCATCGCCCTCCTAACGTTCAGCTTCACGTCACCACACTACATTCTCGGCCCCCACAATCACACAAGCCAACGCCTCATGCCAGATCTCCAAATCTTCTCCCATTGCCTCTGTTTCTCCGGAGAACCCTAAGATGACCTGGGAACGAAATCCTACCTGCACCCGGAATATTGTGAAAATGTTTGCCTCCTCCTATCCCAGACACAGCTCTTGCATTTCACTTAAGACTTTCCTATTTCTCTGAGTGTTTCTTGCCTATGTTCTAGGAATTCTTGCTTTTTTATAATGTAAGCCCTGTCTAGTGCTAAACTGTGTCCATCACAGACACACAAAAGATACCTGCTAAGGGTACTGAACGACCCATTCATCGACACCTTGTGTTTATAGCCTCACACACAATATCCCCTTTCTTGAACCAAATCAAGAGTAGTGTGGCTTTAATTAGGACAAGGCTGAAGCACTTTGGGCTGAGAAGCTGGTGCATGAGAAGCTCATGCAGCAGTTTTAACTTGCGGCAGCTACACGGTGTATAGGTATGTTTTCGCTGTAGGGAAATCAGTTCCTGGAAAATGGATACCTGGGTTTCCAGAGCAGGAAAGCACTCCATACACACCAGCAGGGGATTGGTAAACACTGGGGGTGGTGTGGCAGGAACTCAGAAGGCATCCTGCAGAGCCAGGCTCAGCTTCAGACCCTTCCCAAGGGCGTTCTTTGCTGTCTGAGTGGGAACCACTCTCCCCTTCCACAGAGATCTTACAGAAATCCTCCCTCACACTCCCTTTGACTTCTCCTGTACCGTACAGCTTCCACTCTTATTTAACATGGCACGTATGCATGATGCTTATTTTTCCTCGTCTGTAAAGGGCACACTTGCTGGTACGTCACCCTCTCCCCGTGCTTCCTTTCCTGGACATGAATGACACTGACGAGAGAGGACTCTATAGCAATACGTTCTGTGAGTTTGGACAGTCACATGTCTTCACTTTGCTTCCATCAACTCGAGATGCTGGTCTTGAATTTTTAAGAAGAAATATCAGCAGCTTTCTCTTCTGGGGTCTTTTGCTTCAGCAAAATTAGCTACTTCTTCAAAATAAAAGCCACGCAGGGGCACCTGGGTGGCTCAGTCGGTTGTGTGTCCAAATTCGGCTCAGGTCATGCTCTCACATCCGTGATTTTGAGCCCTGCATCGGTCTCTGTGCTGACATCTCAGAGCCTAGATCCTGCTTCAGATTCAGTGTCTCCCTCTTTCTCTGCCCCTCCCCTGCTCACGCTCTCTCTCTCAAAAATAAGCATTTAAAAAAAAAAAGCCATGCAGGGTCCTTAATAGAAAATGTTTCTCCTTGCAAAACATGTCATGCTGGCTACAAAACTCAATTTTTCTAAAATAAGCTGAGGATAGAGTCTTTACCCTGAGTGTATGTGTCAATGGCTACATGCTGACTGACGAGTTTCCCTATGTCGTCTGCATTCCCTGGGGTCCTCCACGGCTAATGCCCATTCCTTACTGCCCTGCTGTCTTGGAACTTTCCAAGAGCAATAATGACGCCCAAGAGAAATCTTCCTCCTACGGAAGCTCCCCTTCCCTCAGGCTTTCAATGGTACATTTCTCAGCCATAGCTCCAGAATCGTTAAAACTACCAGAAACATTTCCAATTTTGTTACTCAAAATCAAACAGAAAACACACAGATAGTATTTCGAGCATGCGCAAAGTCTGTTTTCTTTACATCCTGCACCAGCTCCTGGACTCCCCACAGACCGAAGCCCATATATTTTTATCCAAACATGACCATTCGTGTCTCACAATTAAGTGGCCTATTTCATTATTTCAAACACTATGCATGTGAAATGTGAAATCTATCTTCAGTGGCTCTTCCGGTTTTCACCTTGTGCTTTTCCAGGCTTCGTCTACTATAAATCCTCAATACGTATGTGTCAACTACAGTTGTGGATAATGCAGACCTGTCTAAAACAAGAGAGCAGCCCTTGCCTACATTCACTTTGTTAGCTCGGGGAGAATCCCGTCCCACTCAGAATACACAGTGACAGCAAATTGTTGGAGCTGTCACAGGCCTGCTTCTCAGACACACAAGTCCTGCAACTGCCACTGTGATTCTGAGTGGGCTCGGGGACATGGCCCATGTGTGAACACCTTGTCAAAACCTGTCCATTAGCAGGAAACATCAGGCAGCAGAGTGCTCTGCTTTTAACTGCTATAAAAATTTGTGTGCTTTCCATATCTAGCTGTCTATGAACAAGAAGGTAGAACATCGAGACAAAAATTCACATCATTTAAAAAATCCTAATTTTATTTTTTTTAAAACTTTTTTAATGTTTTAATTATTTTTGAGAGAGAGGAGAGAGAAAGAGCACAAGTGGGGGAAGGGCAGAGAGAGGAGACACAGAATCCGAAGTAGGCTCCAGGCCCTGAGCTGTCCACACAGAGCCCGACATGGGGCTTTGGCCCACAAACGTTGAGCTCATGACCTGAGCAGAAGTCAAACGCTTAACTGACTGACCCAATCAGGTGCCCCTAAAAATCCCAATTTTTACTGCTTATTTAAGTGCACACGTGAGGGTTTTAAAAAATAAAGAGATTTTAAATTTTGAAGTGGGCAGGGATAAGAGGTAACAGACTATTAAAATGCAATTTCCACGTATTTAAAATGTTAGGCATTAATTTTAATCTTTTAAATACAGTGAAGCCTCGCTATGATATAAATATAGCAAAAATACTGCATACAAACTGCTTATGAATCATGCAACAAACTGTTATTTGATTAAAATTCATGAATATAAAAGTTCTTGAGGTACCTAAAGTGATCAAAATCAAACATTGAATTTTCACAAATGGATTTGCTTCAGGGATAGTATATATTTCATTACTTTAAATACGTTACTAATCCTCTAAGCCACTGATATTAAGTGCTCTTTGTATTTCAATTAAAAGTATAATCTAATATTGGAAATTCACTTCCCCTAAATACATTAGGAAATGAGCATCTTGCTTCCTTTTGTCATCTGAAAACATTTGCCCACCACTTTAGGGTATGTGTAGCGCATACTCTCAATAAAAAATTGAGGCAGACAAACATTTACCAAGAGCCTGAATGACGTTTATTACATGTTTACGGCAAATGCTTCAGCTCCCCAACATGTTATCCACTTGGCAAATGACAAATGCTTTCATTACCCACGTCAGAATCAAATGATTTTAAAGCTAATAAGGACATTACGACAGCAGCCAGTGACTGAATCCTCCTGTATGCGATGAGCTTTTGGAACTGTTCAACAGCAGTTTCTTTGCCGCATTGAAAGAACACTGATCGGTGGCAAATTCCTGTTTCCGAACGGAAGAAGCTGTGTTTATGCACATTGTGCCATGGGAGGAGGTATGAAAGGGAGCTGTTGTTCTGAACAGGGAGACCTGCTGTTTTAATTTCCTAAAGACTTGCCGTGCCCATGAAGCCCACTCTTTAGGAAGTGTCCAGGTTTACAGTTCCGTTCTGGCCCTGGAGAGGGTGGGTCGTCAGATGTGTGCTGTGTGCAAGGAGCTGGACAGGTGTCGGTGTACACAGCAGGCCCCCAACACTGGTGTCCTCAACTGCTCACGCTGGGACTCTCTGTAAGTGGCAGTGACTTTGCAGAGCCATCAGTTCTAAGTCTGGGTACGTGTACCGTGCAGCTTCCTGGTGATGCCCCCAGAACTCTAGGACTTCTTCCTCATCTCAGCAGGCCTTTGTTTTTGGCTCACATCACCCTAAATGTGGTTTTCATATGAGCATTTTCTTTTTGTTAGGTAGGCTCCATGGTGGAGCCCAATGCGGGGCTTAAAACTCACCACCCTGAGATCTAGATCTGATCTGGGATCAAGTGTCAGACACTTAACCCACGGAGCCACCCAGGTGCTCCCTCAGGGGTACTTTTAGTTTACTCCATCTTTACTGCCCTGATTCTGACAAAAGACACAGACTACTGTCAATGATTTTAGGGGTTAAAGTATGCCATTCTACTGGTATTCATATCTTTGGAAGTCTGAAAAGATCTCAGAATATATCTTTTTGCAAAACTCAAGGCCCTATGCTAATAACACATATTTACATGGCTTTGTTATTCTACAAAGTATTTCCACCAAAATAATCTTTCTGAACCAGGATGGGTAACATGTGGTGCTGGGCTATGTTTGCTGTGCTATTTATCGAAGGACACGTTAAAGCTTCCAGATTAACCATCAAGTTGTGTGTGTGTACGTGCATGTGTGTACACAAACCTGCAGATCTTCATGACATTTAATTTTAAAATAAGGCATTTGCATTTGCGAACCATAATTGAGAAATAACAGTGACATAATCATGTTGAACCTGGGGGAAGCAGCAGAGCCCATGAGTCCATTTAGGAGGACAGCAATTACTAAAAATCAGGAGTGATGTTCAAATGACTTCAGGTTAATTAAAACAGGGCTTGACCTAATTGCCCTTTGGACCTCCACTCACTGGTGTGACCTAGGTCAGAAAGTCCCCTAGGTGGCCTGGCTCATCAATAAGTAACCCAGAGTGCTGGTATCTCTGTTTTCTAAACTGAAGCCTGTGCTTTAAAAATCAATGTCAAATTAATGAGTCCATAATCAAGCAAAAAGTTTACACTTACATCACCCACGCGAGACTGCATGATGGAAGTCCAATTTTATAAGCATAGAATAGGGTCGCCTGGATGGCTCAGTTAAACGTCTGTCTTTGGCTCAGGTCATGATCTCATGGTTCACATGTTTGAGCCCCACATCGGGTTCTGTGCTGACAGCTCGGAGCCTGGAGCCTGCTTCAGATTCTCTCTCTCTGCCCCTTCCCTGCTTGCGCTCTGTCTCTCTCTCTCAAAATAAAAAGATTAAAAATTTAAAAAAAAACGAACTAAAATTTAAATCAGAAGAGATTCTGTTCTTGCTCATTTTCATATCCCCCGTTAACAATTACTAAGAATTATCAGTAATGTAAATGCAGTTTAAATGTCTTCTCTTCACATACTAGAAAGCAGTAGTAATCCAAACAATATGGTACTGGCACAAAAACAGACACATAAATCAATGGAACAGAATACAGAGCCCAGAAATAAACTCACGATTATATGGTCAATTAATCTACAAAAAAGGAGGCAAATATGCAATGGGAAAAAGTCATTTCAACAACTGGTACTGGGGAAACTGGACAGCTACATGCAGAAGAATGAAACTGGACCACTTTCATACAGCAGACAAAAAACTCAAAATGGATTAAAGACCTAAGTGTGAGGCTTGAAACCATAAAAATCCTAGAAGAGAGTGCAGACCATAATTTCTCTGACATTGGTCATAGCAACATCTTTCTAGATATGTCTTCTGAGAGAAGGAAAACAAAAGCAATAATCAACTACTGGGACTACATCAAAATAGAAAGCTTCTGCACAGTGAAGGAAACAAACAACAAAACTAAGTTAACAGAATGGGAGAAGATATTTGCAAATTACGTACCAAAATAAGGGTTAGAATCCAAAATGCATAAAGAACGTAAACAACTAAACACCAAAAAACCCCAAATAATCCAATTAAAAAATGGGCAGAAGATGTGACAGACATTTGCCTAAAGAAGACATCCAGATGGTTGACAGGCTCAGGAAAAGATGCTCAATATCACTCATCATTAGGGAAATGCAAATCAAAACTACAATGGATACCACCTCACGCCTGGCAGAATGGCTAAAATCAAAAACACAAGAAAAAACAAGTGTTGGTGAGAATATGGAGATAAAAGAACCCTTGTGCACTACTGGTGGGAATGCAAAGCTGGTGCAACCACTCTGAAAAACAATATGGAGGTTCCACAAAAAATTAAAAACAGAATTACCAGAGGGTCCAGTAATTCCACTACTGCGTATTTACCCAAAGGATATGAAAACACTAATTCAAAGACCTATATGTACCCTTAATGTTTACTGCAGCATTTAAAAAAAAAAATAATGTTTTATTTATTTCTGAGAGAGAGAGAGAGAGACAGAGTGAGCAGGGGAGGGTCAGAGAGAGAGGGAGACACAGAATCTGAAACAGGCTCCAGGCTCTGAGCTGTCAGCACAGAGCCCGACGCAGGGCTCGAACCCACGAACCGTGACATCGTGACCTGAGCCTAAGCCGATGCTTAACTGACTGAGCCACCCAGGCACCCCTACTGCAGCAATTTTTAAAGTTTTTTTTTTTTAAACATTTATTTGTTTTTGAGAGAGACAGAGTGCAAGTAGGGTAGGGTCAGAGAGAGAGGGAGACAGAATTGGAAGCAGGCTCCAGGCTCTGAGCCGTCAACACAGAGTCTGACATGGGGCTCGAACTCACAGACTGTGAGATCATGACCTGAGCTGTAGTTGGAAGCTTCACTGACTGAGCTGCCCAGGGCCTCTACAGCTTTATTCACAAGAGCCAAGCAATGGACACAACCCAAGTGTCCAACCATAGATGAACGGATAAAGAAGATATGGTATATACAGAATAGAACAGTACTCAACCAATAAAAAGAATGAAATTTTGCAATTTGCAACAACATGGATGGATCCAGAGGATATAATACTACATGAAATAAGCCAGAGAACTACAAATACCATATGATTTCACTCATATGTGGAATTTTAAAAACAAAAAAAGAAAATAAAAAAGAGACGAACAAAAAACCAGGGCCTTAACTACAGAGAACAAATTGGTGGTTGCCAGAGGGGAGGTGGGTGGCGGATGGTGAGACAGGTGATGAGGGAGAACAGCGCACTTACCATGATGAGCACTGGGTAACGTATGAATTTGTTGAATCACTCTAGTACACTTGAAACTAATATAACACTGCTCATGAACTATACTGGGATTTAAAATATATATATTAAAAAAAAGTTTCTTCTAAACTAGATTGGACAAATATGTAATCTACAATATACTTTTCAGAATTGTCCTATTTTAATAAATAGCTATATAATTAAAATTGATTGATTAAACGTTGGCAATTTTGTTACTGATATATTTCATTTATTAATAATAGTTTTTAGGAGTCTTATTAAGTCCTCACATTTTTATGTGCTTTATGTAAAAAAAGCAGATTTTACACAGATTATCAGTTAGGAAACGATATTATTAAATAAAATAATGTCATTAAAATTTTTTAAATGTTTATTTTTGAGAGAGAGACAGAGTGCGAGTGGGGGAGGGACAGAGAGAAAGGGAGACATAGAATCCAAAGCAGGCTCCAGGCTCCGAGCTGTCAGCACAGAGCCTGACGTGGGACTTGAACTCACGAATCGCGAGATCATGACCTGTGCCTAAGTCAGACGCTTAACTGACTGAGCCACCAGGCATCATTTTTTAAAAGCAGGTATTTATTTCTGGGATCACAGAAATGTCTTCTGAGTTGAGTAGCAATTATATATAGATATTGTAAAACATGTTATAGTTAAATCTACCGGGACTCCAGGGAATTACCTTACGTGATGAGACGCTTTGGTTTCTTCATTTGTGACGTGAGTGAATCAGCAGAAGCTTTCAATGGATTTCTGCATATACATGTTTTTTAGCACACTACCTATGGAGATTACTTGAAATTGATCCACCTATGTCCCCACTGGTGCCTTGATTCAAGAATTCAGTCTTACCCATGTGATTTCTGCTAGTATAAATGAGGTACAAGGGAAACTGAATCTGTTTGGACTTCACAGATGGTTTAAGCAGGTGCACTGGTTCAGGGATAGGCTTGGTCTCTTGCTGCGGATTGCATGGGCTCAGAGGTCGCGCCTCAAGAGCAGTATCTTGGATGCCCGGCAAACCTCTGCAGCCTTCGGTGAGGAAGGCAAAACCAAAAAAGCAACGCATTCCCTGTGAATTTATGGACTGCAAACATAACTGCATATGCATCTGTTTTCTCTTATTGAAAACATGTGAAAGCTGTTGCCAGGAAAGGAAAACGCAACTCTCTAGTTCCTGAAAGTAAGCCACTGCAGGGACCCCAAGGAGATCTGGGACACAGCCGACATGTACAAAGTCATCAGCTGATTACACTGATGCTGCCACGGACACCAGATGGACACTCGGTGCGTCCTGAGCTCTTGGCCGTGAACTGCCACGAGAACAAAGTTGTTCAGATCTGAGTGGGAGCTGTACTTGAGCAAGAAGGATTCCAAATGTTTCAGGCTTACCCATGGATCCAGAAAGTTCTCTCTTAAGTGAAAATCAAAGGTGAAATCCAACATTCCCCTTTGGAAGTTATATAATGGTGACCAGACGTGGCCTTTATAGCACAGTTCACATTGGTACCAGGACGTGGTTGGGACTGAAAGGCAGTTCTGGTGTTTGCAAAGCTCCAGCTGTACCCGCACTGCCCAGTATGGCCAGCACCTACCTACTGCAGTGTCTACTGGTGATGTACAACACGACAATGGTACGACTCATGTCAATCACTGAGGAACACTGTGACACTATGGAGCAGTGTGTCCAACGACAGATTTGAGAACTTTCTAGGAGCTGGGCGATTTGCTGGCACTTGAAATTCAAAGATGCATAGAATATAATCCCTTCTCTCGAAAGTCATGATTCACTAGATCAGACTAAGTCTTTCTCTCATGCCGTTGTTTCGTTTATGACTTTTAGAATGCTTCTAAGTTTTAATTCACTGCTGTCCACACCCATTGCTTAAGTGTGATTTTCTCCTTAGTGAGTTATCGCATATAAGAGATATTGGTATCGAACCTTCCTCTGGCTTCTCCATTTTCCCCTAGAGGACTGAATTGGGACACTGGAGATCTGAGTTCCTTCTCAGAATTACAATGTATTTAGGACCTCTGTAAATCCATTTTGCTTCTCTGGACATTAGTTTCCTCATGTAAAATAAGGGCCTTGAGCAATGCAATCTCTATGGTTCCTTTCAGCTCTAATGTTCTACAACACTGTGATTGTAAGTCAGCTCTTGACACTCAGGTATTATCCCTTGATATTAAAAACTGACTGTTTGGGTGCCTGGGTGGCTCAGTCGATTAATCATCCGACTCTTGATTTCAGTTCAGGCCATGATCTCATGGGACAGAAGACTGAGCAATGTGTCAGACTCTGTGCTGACAATGTGGAGTCTGCTTGGGATTCTTTCCCTCTCTCTCTGCCCCTCCCTTGCTCTCTCTCTCAAAAACAAACATTAAAAAAATAAAAGCTTATTGTTGATGGATACTACTTCTCACTCTGTTCCTCTAATGGAATAGTCCCCAGATAACTTATGACACTTTTTTTTTCAGAATTCCAAATCCAACTTTATAAGATTTGTTTTTAAATTTTTTTTTAATTAAAAAAAATATTTCTGAGAGAGAGAAAGAGAGACAGCATTGAGTAGGGGAGGGGCAGAGAGACAGGGAGAGACAGAATCCAAAATAGGCTCCAGGTTCTGAGCTATCAGCACAGAGCCTGCAGCGGGGCCCAAACCCACGACCCATAAGATCATGACCTGAGTAGAAGTCAGACGCTTAACCGATTGAGCCACCCAGGTGCCCCGAGATAGGTCTTAATTCTTGAAGAAAATTCTAAGACAAGATTCTCAAGACATTGTGGACTACCTCAGCTTCAGTGAAATAATTATGTACTGTAAACTAAACATCCTGCTCTCCATTGTCCAAGCCCAGTGAATTGTCAACTTTTTGTAGGTATGCTGTATTGTTTTATATTTTATTGGCTTTTCATTTATTGCACTGGAGGAAAATAATATAGTTCTGCCTGACTGTGCTCAATTTTCTTATTAAGTATCAGTGGTTTACAAAATGTCTAGCACAGAGCAGCCAATTTATTCATTTTGTCTTCAAAGAGACAAGTACAAAGAATACAATTGTTTATTGTATAAAACCTGTCACACAAACTGAGAAGTAGATGTAATTTAAAAAATAATATGATTTCACTTATATGTGGAAACTAAAAGAGGCAAATTCCTGGGAGCAGAGAATGGAATGGTGGTCAGGGGCTGTGAGAAGAGGTGACAGGGAGTTGTTGGTTGTCGGGCACAATGTTTCAGATACACTACACGGATAAGTCCTGGAGATCTACTCTACAGCACAGAGTCTACAGTCAATAATACCCTACTGTATACTTAAAATCTGCTAGAAGGACAGATGTTAAGTAATCTTACCAAACCCAGATGATGATGAAGATGATGATAAAGAATGTGGAAGGAAACTTTGGGAAGTCATGGATATACTTATGTCCTTGATAATGATGTTTTCACAGATGTATATTTAATCCCAAACTTATTGAACTATATACATTAAACACATACTGCTTTTTATCTTCAATCATACATCCATAGTTGCTTGAGAAATGTATGGGTACATATTCAATCTCACTACCAAAAGAAGGATGCTTTGGAGAGACACAGAGAGGAGAGAGGAGGGGGGGAGGGGGAGAGGGGGAGAGAGGGAAGGGAGGGGAGGGAGAGAGAGAGAGAGGAGAGAGGGAGATGAATGCCAGACTTTTCAAAAAAGCTTTTATTTATTTTTGAGAGACAGAGAGAGAGTGTGAGCAGAGGAAGGGCACAGAGAGAGGGAGACACAGAATGTGAAGCAGGCTCCAGGCTCTGGGCTGTCAGCACAAAACAAAGGAGGCTCAAACTCATAAACTGTGAGATCATGACCTGAGCCGAAGGACCATGACCTGACACTTAACCAACTGAGCCAGCCAGGCGCCCCCAGACTTTCAATGTGTTAAACCGGCAAAACTTTTGCAAAGACTGTCTGTGGTTTGAGTGTGTCCAGTGGATATAAGTTGTAATTTGTGAAGTTTTCAGCAATATTTGTTAAGTATCTGAAGTATGGGTATACTCTTATTTGGGAATTTCATATTTGGAAGATTATTTTAAGGACATTCAACATAAAAAGCTATCATAATATCAAAATTAATAAATATCAAGAAATATCCAAAATACCCGTTAAAATCTTAGTCAAAATAGTAAATATGAGTCAAAAATAGAAAATATCTAGCAGCAGAAAAATGTGTAAGTAAAAACATAAGATAGTATATTAAACAATTATTAAAGTTTTGGGCATGAGTATGATAACATAAAATAAAAAATTGATTAAAAGATTTTGATAAGTACAGAACAAATACAAAGCAATAAAATTAGAAAATATGGAAGGCATATACGATGTATGTCAATGGCTGGCTGGCTATTTTTTTTTCAAAATTGCTTATAAGTAATGTATATTAATTTTATAACATAGTGAAATTCATTTCATTTAAAAGCAGGCACTACTGGGCTGCCTGGGTGGCTCAGTTTGGAGCCTGGAGGCTGCTTCAGGTTCTGTGTCTCCCTCTCTCTCTGTCTCTCCCCTGTTCACACACACACTCTCTCTCAAAAGTAAATAAACATTATAAAAAATTTAAAAAATAAAATGAAAGCAAGCACTACACAACCATGTCTGTCTTTCCCACATTCCAATATTAGATTTTTTGTGTGGCCGGGACTTTGTTCTGAGGTTTGCCGTCCACGCTCATTCATAATACACATGAGTGTTCATATTAGCGCCAGGCCAACCTGTAAGTTTCTTGAATATTTATTTTATTTCTGTCACTTACTTTTTAAAGGAGATAAATGAATTGTGCTCCACAGGCCAACATGAGAGCCCAAAAGGCATCCAGAAGATGAAGTTAGCAATCATCTAACAAGGTTTACACAAGTTACTTGGAAACCAACCATAAACCACATGGAGTAAGTTCATTTCACCCAGCGGACTGATCAATCATATGAACTCACACAGGGTCTGGTGGTGAGATGGGGTGAAGCCAGGCAACATTTGTAAATGACTCCCTTTGGTCTTAGGAATGGAATTGTGTCATTGAACTCATTGCTGCCACAGAAGGGACAGACGCTCAAACGAATCTGTCCACACGACTAGTACCAGATGAGGCTTGCTGGAAGCTTGCACACTCAGACGACACACAGGGAAACGGGGGCCTACTCATTCCTGCAGCAAGGGAAGGGAGACTAGGAACCGGGGAACAGTATGTCATGGATGACTGACACCTGCCCAATCCATTTTTTAAATGTTTATTCATTTATTTATTTTTGAGACAAAGAGAGAGAGAGAGGGAGAGAAGGGAGGGACGGTGGGGGATAGGGGAGGAAGGCAGTGAGGGAGAGAAATGAGTGGGGAGGGGTGAGAGAGACGGAGACAGAATCCCAAGCAGGTTCTGAGCTGTCAGCACAGACCTGGATGCAGAGCTTGAACCCATGGACCGTGAGATCATGACCTGAGCCGAAGGAGGTTTAAACAACTGAGCCACCCAGGCGCTCCGCTCAACCTATTTTAAGATACATTTGTGAGTACTTTGGATCTAGTTTTCAAAACTGTGTTTCTTCAAAATATGTTGAAGGGCAAAGATCCCAAGTCTTATGTAATTAAATTGAGGTGTGAGTTATCTCAGGTGAATACTAACGAAGATTAACAAATCGTTTAGAGTGACATTTGTGTTACAGCTTATGCATGGAAAACTTAGTGCCACATTATGTTGTCTGCTTTTCCCAGTGGTACAGTGACATTGGACTATCGCTATCGTATTTTCACAGGTCAGAGAGGGCAAGCTGCCGAGCTCCATACAACATCTGCACTATCTTTTGTTCTGCGTAACCACACTGAAGACACTACATTGCTTATATATTTTTAATGAATTCATATATTCAATTACTAAGGATTATAGAAAGCCGAGAAAAACTGGCCTTTGTGCCCCCCATTCATCTGTGTGCCCTAAAATAAACAGTGTACATAGCCTAGTGCACGTTAACTTGGGTATGTTTACATACACAGGTTAAAATATGTTTGATGGCATTAAATATACATGTTTTCTATATGATTTTCTTTTTAAATTGGAAACCATAGAATAACATACCATCTTGTTACCATTTCTTAGTATTGCTTCAGGCTAATAGGGATTTCTTTAACCAGTGCTAACATGTCGCTGTTGTAGGAAGGTTATTATTATACTTCTACAAAACAATGTTAAAAGAATTTCTGTATAGTTATCATGTGTGAAAGAGCCGAGCAATGGTAATGGAACTGTTCAATCCAGGTATGCAAATTTATACTCAACACTCTCCTGACTTGCCCTCCATGAGCACCGTGTCCCAGCGCACTCCCAGTAATGGTGAACAAAATTCCTTCCTCACTGTTCCCAATATTGTAAATTGCCTTTGCATACTGATTTCCTTCAAGCTGATGGATTAAATGGTGTCTTCTCTGTTCACCTATTTAAAAAAAAATTTTTTTTTTTTTGCATTTATTTATTTTTGAGAGAGAGTGAGACAGAGCGTGAGCGGGGAGAGAAGGAGACACAGAATCTGAAGGAGGCTCCAGGCTCTGAGCTGACACGAGCCCCTGGCGTGGGGCTCGAACCCATGAACTGTGAGATCATGACCTGAGCCGAAGTCGGACGCTTAGCCCACTGAGCCACCCGGGCGCCCCTGTTAACCTATTTTTTGTTTATTTATTTTTGAGGGAGAGAACACGTGAATGGAGGGGGCAATGAGAGAGAGAGAGAATCTGTCAGCACAGAGCCTAATGTGGGGCTCAAACTCACGAACTGTGAGATCATGACTTGAGTTGAAATCAAGAGTCAGATGCTTAACCAATGGAGCCGCCCGGGGCCCCTGTTAATGTATTTTTAATTCTACTTTTTAAAAAATTGTTGTTTAAAGCATTTCTTCAATAAGTATTCTTTTAAAAGAAAAGAGTTTTTATTTTTAAGTAATCTCTATACCCACAACTGTGAGATCAAGAGTCGAATGCTCTACAGCCAGCTAGCCAGCCAGGTGTGCTTTCCATATACAATCTGTAATTCTAAAATTGTCTGTTGTATCCCTTGTTTCTTTATCTAGAGGGTTTACCTTTTTTTCCTACGGATCTGTAAAACCGCTATATAAAGGCATGTGCCAGAATAAAATTCCCAATTTGATACTAACATTATCATCTACCTTGCATAGATCTTGTGGTCATGTTATTGTAAGGGGTGGGGAAGGATTGATTTTTATATACTTATACTCTACCTGAAATATGATAATTTGAATTTATAGGATGTTTAGAAAAAATTTCAAAGGCCCTGATTAAAATATAATTCTCAAAGTCTCAGACAGAGACATACAGTCTTAGTGAGAAGCTTCGCCTACTGCCTTATCCAGCCAATGGGTGATCATAAATTCATAATCCTAAACAAGTTCAGTAATATACATGTTAAGTAATGAAAAAGAAGTAGCCAAACTATTTTTAGATAGACAGAACTATTACTAATCACCTTTCCCCACTTTCTAAACTAATATTGCTGGTATTTAAGAAAAACAGGTATAGTTGAGGATAAATTTTTGAAAATAAGCCTGGCCAAAAGATATATAAGCAATGAAAGTAATAGTCTCAAATGCATGCTTTCATCAGTAATACCTAACCTAAGCACGATGGTGTCACATGCTTTACCATTTCCTCAGCCTGCATCACCTCTAAAATAATCTCACTGGCTGCCAGCCTCTAATACTAACCAACAAGAAATAGTTTCTATGTCAAGGCTTTTTTTAAAATGTCATCAGAAATTATGGCCCCTCCCTTACTTTTATCTGCTTTAGGGGGGAACTTGTAAACATATTTTTCATGGGAAAGAAAGAAAATATATTTTTGCTGTGGTTATAGAAGCCATTGCTTATATTTTCTGCATATTATTTTCCCTGAATAGTATTACGTTCCTATTTCCAGACATCTTTTTAAACACAATATAGAGATATTGGAACATCTAGAGAAGTTGAAGATTTACAAGAGCATCCAACACAGTTTCAGGGTCTGGTGTGATGGCTCTAAACTGAATTGAGTTAAACAGGGGTTGGGGGAAAATCTGAAAGCCTTTTCATTTTTTCCAATTTGTTTTAACTGGACAACAGAAAAGTCTAAGCAAACAAATTCAGAGCTGTGATATTTAATGCACCACATTAGCTCTATGCTTTGTTATATATACCATCCTGCAGGAAAATAATAAAAACAAGTCTGCCTGGGGTTATGGGCATTGGCTTTTAATCATTTGGCTTGCTCTGAATATACTACAGAATTTCCATGAATAAACACTTTTGGCTGGAATCAGTCATTCCTTTTTTATTTTTTTAATATTTTATTGATTTTTGAGAGAGAGAGAGAGACAAAGCCTGAGAGGGGGAGGGGCAGAAAGAGAGAGAGACACAGAATCTGAAGCAGGTTCCAGGCCCTGAGCTGCCAGCAAAGAGCCCGACGCAGGGCTCAAACCCATGAACGTGAGATCATGACTTGAGGCTTAACCGACTGAGCCACCCAGGCACCCCTGGAATCAGTCATTCCTTTAAAAGTATTGTCAACTATTACAAAGCACAAAACCTACATGCTTCTACTACTGTGTTTCAACCCCTGTCCAATAGAGCATTGTGACTTGTGTGTACAGATCTGCACCTTCCCGTGTCACCCAGAATGCTCCGTGACAGAAATGCATAGGGCCAAGGGAGTCGTTTTCTTTCTTTCTTTTTTTTTTCCACCCAGGTCATTTTGCTTACTGATGGGATGTCTTTTCCCACCTGTCCTAGAAAGGAGCTATTTCTGCCTTGCTGCAAACGTGTGAAAATGGACACTGATAATTCTTTTTTTTTTTTTTAATGTTTTATTTATTTCTAGGAGAGAGAGAGACAGACAGCGTGAACAGGGGAGGGTCAGAGAGAGAGGGAGTTACAGACTGAAACAGGCTCCAGGCTCCGAGCCGGCAGTCAGCACAGAGCCCGACGCGGGGCTCGAACCCACAAACCGTGAGATCATGACCTAAGCGAAAGTCAGACGCTTAACCGACTAAGCCACCCAGGCGCCCCTGGACACTGATAATTCTTGACTGACTGAGAGGAAGGGAAACTCCATCTGTCTGGCTCACAAAAAGGGGAGAGGGGTACTAAGAAATTTCAGGGGAACCCGGAAAAAATGGAACAATCAGTACTTAGAAAACCTGGGTCCCTGATGAAGCATGTACTCGCTCATCTGTCCCCGCCATCCACACCTCAGCTTTTGGAAAGACCTGGTATATTTCTTCCAGAGTGTAAATCTTCTCAAAGTCAACCACCTTCTGACCCCAGGAAGACCCTACTCCATCTTACCATGGCCCAACCTCCAGTCAGATGCCAAGTTGCAGAGACATGTTGTTTTAACATGACAGAAAGATTATGACAATTCTTCAAGGCTTCCTTCCCCCAGACCACGTGGTGATGTTGTTTTTAAGTAATCTGTCTAAGCCCAATGTGCGGTCCTATGCTCTACCTACTGAGCCAGCCAGGCACACCTCTGTTATGTTTTTATGGCAAGAATGTTAATATAAAATAGCATTTATTTGGGGGAAAACAGATGTCAATCTCCTTATTCCATAAGACAGTTAATGAAGGCTAAAGATGTGAATCATTCCTTCTCTTGATTAGAAAGGGAATGGGGTGCCTGGGTGGCTCAGTTGGCTAAGTGTCCGACTTCAGTTCAGGTCATGATCTCACAGTTTTTGAGTGCAAGTCCCGTGTCTGGATCTGCAGCGAAGCTCAGAGCCTGGAGCCTGCTTTGGATTCTGTGTCTCCCTCTCTCTCTGACCCTCCCCTCTTCACCCTCTGCCTCTTTCTCAAAAATAAAATAAAAACAAAACAAAAATTTAAAAAAATATATATTAAAAAAAAAAGAAAGAGAAAAAGAAGTGGTCTGAAGGGCGTACGTATGATTTTATTCTCCAGGCACCTGAGTACATTGATGTCAGCACACTGGGAAAAACAGAGTAGCAGATGCTAGCACACTGAGCTTGATTCCCTCACCAGGAGGAAGCCATCTCTTATAGTTAGACAGCATGTGATTTTACTCTTCTGGACTCAAGTGCAAACACTTTGCTAAACATCAGCTGGTTATTTTGCTCACACACATTTTTTAATATCTTATTTTGAAGTAATCTCTATACCCAACATGGGGCTTGAACCTACAACCCCTAGATCAAGAGTTACTCGCTCTGGGGTGCCTGGGTGGCTTAGTCAGTTAAGCGTCCGACTTTCGCCTAGGTCATGATTTCACGGTTCATGGGCTCGGGCCCCGGGTCGGGCTCTGTGCTGACTGCCAGCCCAGTGCCTGGAGCCTATTTCGGATTCTGTGTCTCCCTCTAGCTCTGACCCTCCCCTGCTCGCTCTCTCTCTCTCTCCTAGAAATAAAAAAAAAAAAAAAAGTCACACGCTCTGACTGAGCCAGCCACAGGTCCCTTGCATAATCTCTTTTTCTTTTTCTTTAATATAATTTATTGTTAAGTTAGCTAACATGCAGTGTATAGAGTCTGCTTTTGGCTTCAAGAGTAGATTCCCTTAATTCATCACTTACATACAACACCCAGGGCTCATCCCAACAACTGCTCTCCTCAATGCCCATCGTCCATTTCCCCTGCCCCCCATCTCCATCAACCCTCAGTTTGTTCTCTGTATTTAAGACTCTCTTGCCTCCCTTTCTGTTTTTAACTTTTTTTCTTTCCCTTTTCCCATGGTCTTCTGTTAAGTTTCTCAACTTCTACATATGAGTGAAAACATGGTATCTGTGTTTCTCTGACTGACTTATTTCACTTAGCATAATACTTTCCAGTTCCATCCACATTGTTGCAAATGGCCAGATTTCACTCTTTTTCATTGCGGAGTAATATTCCATTGTATATATACAGCGCATCTTTATCCATTCATCACTTGACGGATGTTTGGGTTCTTTCCATAATTTGGCTATTGTTGACAGTGCTGCTATAAACACTGGGGTGCATGTGCCCCTATGAATTAGTGTTTTTGTATCCTTTGGATACATACCTAGTTATACAATTGCTGGGTCATAGGGTCATCCTATCTTTAACTTTCTGAGGAACCTCCATACCGATCTCCAGAATGGCTGCACTGATTTCCATTCCCAACAGTGCAAAATGGTTCCCCTTTCTCTGCATCCTTGCCAACATCTGTTGTTGTGTGAGTTGTTAATTTTAGCCACTGTGACCGGTTTAAGGTGATATCTCAATGTGGTTTTGATTTGTATTTCCCTGATGATGAGTGACGGGCATCTTTTGCTGTGTTTGTTAGCTATTTGGGTGTCTTCTTTGGAAAAGTGTCTATTCATGTCTTTTGCCCATTTCTTCACTGGATTATTTGTTTTTCAGGTGTTGAGTTTGATAACTTCTTTTAGCTTGGCTGATTGTTTCCTTTGCAGTGCAGAAGCCTTTTATTTTGATGAGATCCCAATAGTTCATTTTTGCTTTTAATTCCCTTGCCTTCGGAGATGTGCCAAGTAAGAATTTGCTGCAGCTGAGGTCAAGGAGGTTGTTGCCTGTTTCCTCTTCTGGGATTATGATGGTTTCCTTTCTCACATTTAGGTCCATTTTGAATTTATTTTTGTGTATAGTGTAACAAAGTGGTTGAGTTTCATTCTTCTGCATGTTGCTGTCCACTTCTCCTAGCACCATTTGCTAAGAGATTGTCTTTTTTCCATTGGATACTCTTTCCTGCTTTGTTGAAGAGGAGTTGGCCATACATTTGTGGGTCCAATTCTGAGTTCTCTATTCTATTCCATTGATCTGTGTGTCTGTTTTTGTGTCAGTCCCATACTATCTTGGTGATTACAGCTTTGTAGTGGGTAAAGTCCAGAATTGTGATGCCTCCAGCTTTGGTTTTCTTCTTTAATATTAGTCTGGCTATTCAGAGTCTTTTGTGGTTCCAAACAAATTTTAGGATTGTTTGTTCCAGCTCTTAGAAGACATTAATGCTATTTTGATTGGGATTGCACTGAAATGTGTAGGTTGCTTTGTGTAGTATCAACATTTTAACACTATTTGTTCTTCCAATCCATGAGCATGGGATGTTTTTCCATTTCTTAGTGTCTTCTTCAATTTCTTTCCTAAGCTTTTGAAAGTTTTCAGTGTACAAGTCTTTTACCTCTTTTATTAGGTTTATTCCTAAGTGTATTCCTAAGTATTCCTTTGGTGCAATTATAAATGGGATTGATTCCTTGATATCTCTGTTGCTATATTATTGGTATGTGGAAATGCAACCGATTTCCATATGTTGATTTTACATCCTGCAATTTTGCCGAATTCAGTTATCAATTCTAGTAGTTTTTTGGTGGAGTCTTTTGGGTTTTCCATGTAAAGTATCATGTCATCTGCAAAAAGTGGAAGTTTGACTTCCTCTTTGCCAATTTGGATGCCTTTTATTTTATTTTGTTGTCTAATTGTTGAGACCAGGACTTCCAACACTACTTTAAACAACAGTGGTGAGTGTGGACATCCCTGTCACGTTCCTGATCTCAGGGGGAAACCTCTCCATTTTTCCCCGTTGAGGATGCTATTAGCTGTGCTCACACAAATCTTGCCTCCCCAAAGATACTTATAGAATAGATGACTTTCTTATTCATATACTTTCACTTGAACTGTGCACATTATTACTGACTTTTCTTGTGATAGATATGCATGTAAAGATAAGTTTAAAAAATTCTAAACCAAATACTCACTCATAGTCCCTTATAAGTTTTCCTCCCAGATATAGCCACAGAATATATTGTAAATATATATCTGCAACATTGGGTTTTATTATACATTCTCCTAATGATATATTATTCACATCTTTCCATAACATTTTTCATTTCCATGGCATTACTTCAAAGTTCAGGGTGTTATTCCATCAGATGAATGTAAAACAAGCTATTGAATAATATTCTAATGTGAAAAATTATGTCTTCATTGTTTTGCTCTATAAAAATAAACACCTGGATTTGTAGGTTGTTCATATTTTCTCTGTTCTTATCTTCTAGCCAGCAATATCTTTGGGCATTTTTGCAAATATTTTTATAACTAGCTTATTTGAAACAAATCACATCATCAAGAATTATATACACTTCAAAACTGAACATGTACTGAATATATATAATAGAAATTTGAATTTATTCATGTTCAACCTAGCAAGATTATATGAAGGTTTCCATTTTTCAGCCATTTTTAAAAAGAAAAACTATTATTACCACTGTTATTATTATTATTATTATTATTATTAAAACTGTTATTACCACTTTGTTAATTTTTTGCCAAAATAATAGGAAAAAAGTAAAATCTTACAAAATTATTTTCTGGCAGAGGGACATTAGTTGAGTTTGGTTTTTTAAATGTCTATTAGTTCTAATTTCCTTCTCTTTTTCTGGAAATTGCCTATTCACAAATTTGCTCATTTTTGTTTTGCTGATTGTGAAGGGTATTGTAAGGGGTAATTAACAAATATCAACTTTTTGCTTATTGATGTATGACCATTTGTTTCAAGATAATTGTGTAACTTGAATTTTTAGGTAGTTCGTTTTGTATACAGAATAAATATAAGGTTTCTCTTCATAATTTCTTCTTTTTTTTCAGACTTTCATTTCTAATTGTCATGCCTGGAAATGCCTTCATTGGCAGAAAATTACAAAAGAGTCACCCATATTTACTTTTTGTACTGTGATAGTTTTGTTTACTACATGTAATTTAAGAAAACTACAATTCACTTTTGTGTGTGTCTGGAGTGAGATAGGAAATGAGTTTTCATGAGAATAATCTATCTTTTCATGACAGATTTGAAATACTAGTTTAATGAGATATTCTTTCTGTTTATATGTTACTATATACTTTTTTGTGATTAGAATATTCTAGCATGTGTTTATTATTGCTTCAATTCTATGGTCCTATATGTCCCAATGCCCCATAATTTCTATTTTTAGGATTTTTCTGACTGATCTCACTCCAGATGATTTTTGAAAGTCAACAAAAGGAATTCGGCTGAGGTTGTTTTGAATTTTTCTAAATTAATTTAGAGAAAACTAACATTTCTACAATATTGAGCTGTCTCAGTGACAATTTATGCCTTGTTTCTGAGGCACTTCAATTTTCTTTAGCTTTATGGCTTTCGTCATATTTTTCATTCATAACGCTTGCTAAGTTTACTCCTGGGAGTGTAATTATTTTGTTTGCTACTGTGAATGCAATATTTCATACATGCTATTTTCTGAGTGTCATTTGGGGATAGAAACATTTTCACACAAGTATCTTTCATAAGTGAATTCTTGTGTTTCTTTTTTTCCCTAACCCTTGTCAAACTCTTCAAAACAGTTTTTTTACTTCCTAGCCCTTTCATGGCATTGTGTAAACATTCTGGGGATAACAGAACACTTTATTTTCATTGTGCTTGGAAAGTCTACTGTTGTCTTGCTGCCTGGCATGAGGTTTGCCCTGCGTTAGCTCTCAGATTAAGAAAGTAGTAAGCTCTTCTGACTTAACTAAGGAATTTTCTTGAATGCTAACTTTTTTTAGATGTCTGCTTTTGTTGCAGCAGCAAGAGAATCTTATTGTTTTCACTTTGTCCTTAGGACCAATCTCATCACATTTACTACTGTTACCCACACTGATTCTCAGATTTCTGGAATGTAACCTTGTCATTATGTGTGCTTTCTAAACAGTATAGACTCCTGCCTGCACTCATTCATTCATTCATTCAAATGATAATTATATGTAATATAATTCCTGAGTGTGAAATGACTAAACAAAGTAATACAATGGCATACATAGTAACTAAATTTGGAGTGGGGTGGTGGGTGATAACTGTAGATATGGTACCCAAGACTCCATCTGAGGAGCTGATGACGGCAGTGAATGAATGATGAGCTAGTTGGAGCACTTTGAGTTGTGGATGGGTTTGGCCTCTTCAATGAGCAAAAGGAGCTCCTTCTAAAACATTGCACCTAAATTCAGATTTTGTTATTTTATAATCTTTTTTAAAAGTGTTTATTTATTTTTGAGAGAGAGACAGTGAAAGAGACAGAGCGTGAGAAGTAGAGGGACAGAGAGAGAGGGAGACACAGAATCTGAAGCAACTCCAGGCTCTGAGCTGTCAGCACAGAGCCCGATGTGGGGCTCAAACCCATAAACCACAAGACCATGACCTGAGTGGAAGTCAGATGCTTAACCGACTGAGCCACCCAGGTGCCCCAATTTTTTTTTTAATATTTATTTTTTGAGACTGTCATTTTATATTCTTATTACAACTAGCTCTTTATGCAGATGTCATGGAACTTGTACCTGCCTCTGCTGGTAGGGAAGAGTGATAAAGATAAGGTCTGATTGGCTGTGGGCCAGATGACATTGAGGCATGCAAACTTTCCTTTAAGAATAATGGAAGCTTGAAAAAGAGGGGAGTGGCTTGACTACATATCTGAAGTGTATCAGACAGACTTTATTTTTTCGACCAGCTTTAGGTTCACAGAAACACTGAGAGAGGCAGGGTAAGAGATTCCCCTGGAGCCCCGCCCTCACGCCTGCACAGCCTTCTCCATTATCGGCATCTCTACCGGCGTGTTACCGTTGATGAACCTACCATGACACGTTACAACCACCCAGAATCCATAGTTCCCATTAGGTTTCCCTTCTAGTGGGTTTAGACACATGCATAATGTATAAAATCTAACATGTATAATCGTGTGTGTCCATATCCTAGTATCACAGAGAGTCATTTCACTGTTCTCCACCTATTTATCCCTCCCTCCTCCTGATTTGTATTTTAAAAAGATCATTGTGGCTGTTGGTCAGATCACCCCTTATATGAAGGGGATGATGGAAGAAGACAACATGTTTCTATGAACTGATATTTTGTTTTGCTCCTTGTAAGGCTATTAAAAAAATATAACTTAATATGATTTTTTGTCAGATTTGGCACTGAAAATACCGCCAAAACAGGGAATTTTAAGCCCTTTCCCCAGAACAAGGCTACATTTGTATCCAAGTTTCCAATCTCCTTTCTATTGTTTAGCTTCAGCGGACCCACAGTAACTAGACGGTGGTGACAGTTCACGTAAGCTCTCAGCAGGCAAGCGTCCCCAGCGAAAGGGGGCCACGCTCACCACAGAAAGCCGACGTCTTCCCCGCTGGCTTTGTATGCGACAGGGACTGATGCTGGGGCCTGACCATGCCCTTCCTTTCCCCGGTGTGAGTATTTCGTGTGTTCCTGTGATGTCAGCACACACTGCTAGCAGTATAACACACACACACACACACACACACACACACACACACACATGCACACACATATACATGCATGTATGTTAGATACACAGCACTTCAGCCCCATGCTCAGGGGTCACTTTAAGCTATGGAATCACCAACCAAAAGCATGAAAATGAGTAAACCACTAGAACACATAAAGAACACCTGTTTACAGGACTAGAGCTAAAAGAGGAAGGCGAAGAGTCACTTGCTCCAGCTCAGCTGGGAACGTGTGTGTCGATGGACTGGAAAGCGTCAGCACCCGGCACGTGCATGGATGACTGCAACAGCAGCACAAGTATTGATTTGTGGGCTCCAAATAGATTTTAGTCAGTAAGCAAACATGTACTGTGGACTCCACAAACAGAGTGGAGAAACTGCCTATGCTCTGCACTGTACCGTGAGCCTTCTGAGAGCAGGACACAGACATGGCACACCCTTCCTGTCCCAATGAAAACAGTATCGTGCCTCATCCTGGCCAATCCACAGACTAAACTATGATCAAACATTCATAAATAACAGAGTGGTTTTTTTTTTTTCCCACTTTGAAACCCTATATAGACAAAAGTGATAAAAGTGGGTTTTCTCTGCTTGGTTTCTGTCGTCCTTTCCCTCTGGGAGGGTAACACGAATTGTACAAGATGTTATTGTGCAAGCAAGCACCCACACTCTAGAAATCATGCTCTTCCAATTCTAGAATCTTGGCTCAGAGCGTTTTTCCTTACCCACAGCTGACTCACTCCCCAGGTGCGCTTGCACTAAAAGACAATGATATTTCCTCTCGCGGTAAGTGAGTGATAAAACCACACGTACAATTCCCAGCTAGGTGCCACGCCTGAGCTGTCTGGATGGTGAGAAGGTCTAACGCAGAGTGGCTGGTACCACAATGAATATTTCCCCACAAACTGTAAATTGTACGGTTGGTATGTCAAATGCCCCTGCTCCCATCCACAATTATGGGGTGAAAAGGCCTCCTGGAAGTAATCAATCTCGGCTGTATGTGGAGCCCTGTTGGGGAGATCTGAGCCCCAAGATCAGCTGAGATGCATGATTTAAAGGGAGCCACACAGAAATCTGCCGCAAACACAATCATCTAGGTAGGAGGTCTTCTGGAGCGTTTTCAACACATTTTTGTGTTATAACTCACCCTGTGTGAAGTTATAGAAGGCCTGTGCTTAAACACTTGAGGTTTGATAATGTGAAAGGAAGCAAACTTTTTACATTATTAGACCTTAATCTGTGTCAACACCAACCTACTGAAGTTTTCAACGTCTTCCATCCCTGGGTCTGGAGGAGGACCGGGGTGACGCAGCCCCAGCTCACACACGTCCGCCGGCTCTGCTTCTCCCTGCCCATGGGGGCGGTGCTGGAAAGGGCCCCCACAGATCCCGGGCCTCCACAAATGGCCTGTGGCCACACGTCCCTTCCCAGAGCCAGCGTCCCGGAAGATGTGCCATTATAAACAATGCGACCCCCAGGAGAGCTGGTCACTGACTTCATTCTGCCTTCCCCCGTAAGCCCATGGGAGGAGGCATCTGGGGGTTCCTGGGCTGAAAACTCCAGGGAGCAATGGGTATTGATGAAATGTTCCTATGCAAACTGTTCTGAATGAAGGAATCGATGGGGGAGGGACAGGAGAGCTAGACGGCTCTGTATCTCGCCGGACTTGTCTTTACTTCTTCTTTAGGGAAAATAAACTGGCTTCCCAGAACGGTCCTCCAGATGGACAGTGCTCTAGGACTCCAAACAAATGCTATTTGATCTAGAAGAATTCTGGCACCCACACAATAGCCGAAGTCTACTATGTCTGTGATGTGATTGTAGTGCATTTGGACAAAGATGTAAGCTCGCTAAGTACAAATACTAACGAGATGTTTGCCTTCCTGGTTTTGCCCGTGCCATATGTGGCAACATTTTAGCGTTCGTCGGCGATATAATTCCAGCTGGGCACAAAGTCATTACAGATACTGAAAATGTCAGTCCAGGACCAAGGATATTTAGGACCTTGCTTACCCTTTAATCTCCGGTCTTGGACAATTCCTTGGGTCTGAAAAGCATATAAGAGACTAACATATCAATTTGTTTGTTTGTTTTTTACTTTCAAATTCCACTAAGCTTACCATTTATCTGGCTCTATGGATCCAAAAGAGTTTTAAGTTTCATTTTTTGGAATTCCAATTTTTGTAATTCCAATTTGTTTTTATTTCTAACGTAGGCCTAAAACTTCTTTCCCTGAAGAACGCTAGCCATCTAAGATTTCAGCCAATGCCAAAGTGTCTAGTGGTGAGTATTGTTTTCTAAAATGCTGTTATCTCATGAATGATAGGTTAATGGAAACAATTCTTTTCCTGTTTTGTTTTCTGTAAATCTCAAAGCTTAGCCTCTTGCTAATTTTGCCACAAAAGCATATTGCACTAATAAATCTCTATATAAATCTGTCTTTGTTCTTGTCAGGGAAAAAAATACCCATGACACATTTTTTAGTATTCTAAAATGTGTTCTGGGAGGTCAAAGTCATACTGAGTGGCGACTTCTCTTAGTAAGGTACATGTTCTTGGGTGCTTTTTTAACAGGACAGAGTGAAATAAAATACAATGAGAGCTATTTTTTTGGTTCATTGGCTTGATTATACAATAATTTACTTCAATCAAATGATGAACACACATATATAAATTATATCTACACAGAAGAGAACCAAATGAAAACTCCCCAAACCTAAGTCAAAGATACAATTTAATAAGCCACCTTAAAGTTTTTTCTTCCTTTTTTTTTTTTAGAATGTTTATGTATTTTTTAGAGAGAGAGAGAAAGAGAGAGAGAGGGAGAGAGTGAGCCAGGAAGAGGTAGAGAGAAGGCAAGAGAGAGAAACCCAAGCAGGGTCTGCACCGTCAGCACAGAGCCCAGTGCGGGGCTAGAGCTCACAAACTGCAAGATCATGACCTGAGCCAAAATCAAGAGGCGAACGCTTAACCACCTGAGCCATCCAGGTGCCCCTAAAGTTTTTTTCTTAAATTAGGTCAAAGAGCAGAGAAAATGTGATGTGATGGGCACTGAGGCCTTAGTCCTGGGGTGATGCCTGCCGTGTAGCACAGAACCACAGAGGTGCAATTCCTCATAGGGTCTTCCAGCAACTGGCTCAGGTGATTCGGCCTTAACATAGAAATTTTCCCTCAGCTCCTACTGATCTCAGTTCAATGTTATTACTGCCATGGAAAATGTTTCACTGATCCCCGAATGCATGTCACATGAGTTATTCCATCTTGTCAGATAATGAATACCTAATTCACATTTTAAAAAATCACTTTCTTAACCCTTGTCTTTATCAAGAGGCTACATATTCCATGAGGCAGAAAATAGGCAGAAAACTGGGTTTTTGGTTTTGCTCACTTGGTTATCCCCAATGCTTAACCCTATCCTTGATACATAGTAGCTGCTTAGCAAACACTCATTTCAAAATAGTAAGAGAAAAGTAAATTAATGAATACTCACTGTTTAAAAGAGCTGTTCATCTTCGTGCTGAGGAAAAAACGCAAGCAACATTTCCCCATTCGACCACACATGTTTTTTAGGTCCGTTTCTGTATGGCTACCTATGCACCTGTAACTTTGAGGAGCAAATAATGCTCAACATTTAGCTTCTCATGAATAGGTGTTCATATAAGTGTTTTCTGATGAACATCTTCCTGTGTTACTTACAGTGTGAAATACCGAAAGGGAGGGAGCAGACCTCTGGTTTTGTCCTGGCCTTGAAACCAGACTGCTGGTTTTGTCCTGGCCTTGAAAGTCTTCTGGACCATGCCTGCTGGGATGATTAACATCACTCACACCAAGTCTCAGTTCCCCAACATGTGGCAGTGTGTTCCCACTGACCTCCCTGCTGCCCGTCTCACAGCCTGCCTACGCCTGTCACAATGGTAACACGACGACATATAGGAACATGTTTTCAAAACTCCACTTAACAACTCTGGATCAACCGTCGCTGATCCTGGTCCACTCTTCATATTTTGAGACCCTAAACTCTAGTGTTAGAGATGGGGTCCTTTGGGAGGTGGTTAGGTCAGGAGGGCGGCACCCTCATCGGTGGGATGAGTGTCCTCAAAGAGACCCCAAAGAGCTCCCTCATACCTTCCTCCATCAGGACACGGCAAGAAGACGGCTGTCCTTGAGCCAGGAAGTGGGTCTTCACCTGCTACTGAATGTGCCGGGGCCATGATCTGGGATGTGCAGCCTCCACAACTGTGAAAAATAAACGTGTGCTGTTTAAGAGCCCCCCAGTGTGGGATGCTGTGGTAGCTGCCCGGACAGATGGACACAGGAGCATACTACTCTCAGTGAGAACAGCCCATGCAGAGATACATGCAGAGCGCAATGAGTGATGTCCTGAAATGCAGAGTGCTGTGCGGCTTAGGGATAAAATGAAAACACTGATAGAAGATTATTCATTCCTAACTCAGTCGTTAGTCAAACTATTCTATCTAAAAAAGTTTCTTGTCATTGACAACATTCTCTAATTTTAAGGCGAGGTATATAAACAAATCACCAAGAACCACCGTCCTGAACAGTAATTTAAAATGTCAAGTGGTAATATCAAGCCCCAGTCTTTAACAGAACTGGAAAGTTGGCTCTTTGTGGTCAATGGCCATCTCGGCCCTTCTAGTGACTCCCTCGATTCAAGTCCTTGAAGCTTTCATTTACTTTTTTTGGATATTCACGTTGAAAGTGCTAGAAAGCTTCTTCCTCCGGGTTTATACAAAGTCCCGGCACTGGCTTGCAGCTGTGAGAACCTGGCTTCTGTGAAATCCCTTCTTTTTATTCCTCACTAACTCGCTTTCAAGGAGAGGATATGACAGGCTCACCCACACTGTCTAACACGTTTTGTTGTGTTCAACGCAAGGGATGTGGCCAAGAATCTGAGATTAGGCTGTGGCGAGAAATCCAGAATTACAGAGAACGTGACCTTTGCAGAAGTACTCGTGGCAGTTACAAACATTGGCCTTACCTATCTTTTAGCAAGGTGGTGGCGATACAAACACAGCTGGCTGTTCACAATCACTGGCGTGCCTCCGGATAATCACCGTTCTTCCTTTTATCTATTTTGCTGGTCATCAGAAAGAAAAGTGTATATACAGATGAGCTCATCTATCACCATTCTATAATATCTTGATTATAAACACATATTCTTATATATTATACAAAATACATACTATGTAATACGTAATGCATATATAAATAAAATCATACATATTTGTCTATAATCTACTTATATATTTGGTGTCTAATATTATTTAAAGAAGAATACAAATACTGCCCAAATCTTGTTTTTTATATACTTGGCTTTTGATTGTAATATCTTCTTTTATTTAAGTTTATTTCTTTATTTTATTTAGTAATCTCTACATCCAACTTGGGGCTCAAACCTACAACCCTGAGATCAAGAGTCACATGCTCCACTGACTGAGCCAGCCATGCGCCCCTTGACTGTAATATTTTACAGTAACAAACAAAAACCACATTCAGATGAAATCACAGGGTCCAGGGTCCCAATGGAATCCTCTGACACTTGCTGGCATTTCATTTACCCAAGTCTAATGCAGAAATCTTTCCGTGGGACAAAGTCATAAGTGTTTAGTGTTTGTTTTATTAGCAACTAAAACAATCTGGGGCATTTGGTACAAGCCTACCAAATAATATATTGTCTATTATGAATATTTACTCAAGCCCACAGCTAATCTTACATCAATCATCTTGTGAGGTGGCAAAATATGTAAGATAAGGTAATGCTTGTGAACCTGTGTTTACTTTGCATGATAGTACTGTTTACATCTAAATGCTGGATAAACAATATTTTTAAATGGAATAATTAAAATAACATTTTAATATTTAGCAGGTTTTAGTATTATAGCAGAGTCAAATGCTGGCCGTGTTGGATTTACTAAGGTCATATGCTATGCTCAAATATTCTCTGAAAAGAGAAAAATTCCACTTTATTTCCTGAAACCATGGGGCTTAGAAGGGGAGTTGTTATTGTCCGATAAGAACGAATGCTCTGTATTCCAAAGCAGATAAGCTTTAGGGTTTTTCAGTATTTGCAAGTAAATCATGGGAGTGCCTAGGGGGCTCAGTCAGTTAAGCTTCTGACTTTGGCTCAGGATATGATCTCTCGGTTTGTGGGTTTGAGCCCTGCATTGGGCTCTATGCTGACAGCTCAGCCTGGGGCCTGCTTCAGATTCTGTGTCCCTCTCTCTCTCTCAAAAATAAGTAAACATTAAAAATTTTTAAAAAACAAATAAAACATAAATGTATAAACCGAGAGCAAAATTAATCTCATTCAATCCTTTCATTTTTTATTACTTATTTATTTACTTATTTTTTAAATTTTTTAAATGTTTTATTTATTTCTGAGAAAGAGACAGCATGAGCAGGGGAGGGTCAAGAGAGAGATGGAGACACAGAATCTGAAACAGGCTCCAGGCTCTGAGCTGGCTGTCAGCACAGAGCCTGACATGGGGCTCGAACCCACGAACTGCAAGATCATGACCTGAGCTGAAGTCGGTTGCTTAACCGACTGAACCACCCAGGCACCCGTCATTCAGTCCTTTTAAGTTTCAGGATCTGAGACCCTAGAATTTAACTGAATCACAACCTATAAACCAAAGCCCCAGCAAATGGATGTAAAAGGGAACACATGGAAGCTTCCAGATCACCTGAGCCATGTTGCTTATATAGTATATATTACATAATGTGCTATTGTATATCATGATTACACATATCATATATATTAGCTATACTGTATATTATATATATTGTATGTTAGCAATAACACACACACATATATATATTATATTTATTAGCTGTGCCTTTGAAATGTTCCCCAGCTGCACATTTGCAAAGCCCTCAAGTTCACTCTCTTCAGACTCTTCCTTGCAGTACTTGAAGCTTGTGCAGGAATCCCAGGAACCTGAACCATGCGGCAAATCCCACTTATGTGTGAGTATGTGAAGCATGCGACAAGCCTAACTGGAAGAAGATAAATATTAGCCCCACTTGACCGTGATGTCAAATCAAGTGGAGACTGCCCTAGCTCTCAGCAGGCCTGTGGGAGTGGAAGATGGCCCACAGATTCCTTCGCTGGCTGGAACCACAGCATTCCTGGCCTCCCTCACAGTCTTGCTGGAGGAAACCTGGCTGAGCTCTGGGGGAGGACTGGGTCCAGGGTCAGCGTTGCCACCAGAAGTTCCTCAGGACTCAGACGTCCCATCATCATTTAGACGACTGGTCAACCTAAGTCAAGCTGTGCCCCAGTGACACATACACAGTTGCTCAGAAATGAGTAACAGGGACCTACCCGTCCATGTGTCAACAAGTTGGCTGTGAAGTGAATACAGATGTAGAAAGTCTCACGTTTTCTTGGTCTGCTTGAATAAGGGGCCCCTTGCATGCAAAGTGCAGAAACTAGGTAAGGAAGACAAAATGAATGTACATGAGTATGTGGTCGAACAAGGTCTATCTGTGCTATAGGCCCTGTGAACCGTAAAGAATAAACTGCGGCCTTTGTCCTTCAGGGGCTTGCATCTAAGCAAGAATCATGGACCCTGGATGACCAGATAGGCTTTAAATAACAAGCTGGAAATGATGCAAAGAACAGATAGATTTTAGGCTGTATGGGTTTCAGGGTCCCAGGGAAGGAAATATACAGTGTGTGAGCCTCATTTTTCTGAAGATTAGTTTGGAGACATAAAGATCCTCATTCAACAGAATATCAACTGGAAGCCAGTTGCTGTCAAGAAGAGCCCAATGTCACCTCCAGGAATACCCTTGGAATATACCTCTGGGCCCAGAACTGAATTTACCATGAAGCCAAAAGGGGAAAGGAATCTCCCCCGCTCAAGTGATGGGATGATTAACGTCACTCAGACCAAGTCTCACTTGACTCAACCTAATCAAACTTCTCTTACTTCTAATTTCTGTCCCTGGGTCTGCATTTCTCCAGGCCAGTTTGGAACAGGAAACCCCTCTCTCCCCCGAAGAAATCCCAATGCAGTGCAGCACCTTTGCTTCCTTCTGATCCTGACAGACTGATTTCATCATACCATAATTTCCTCGTCTATTTACATCTTATTTACATCTATTCATTCACTCAATGAGCATCTACCAAATAGCTGAGTGAAAAGCTCATTTCCAAAAACGGAATCTGTAAGTACAATGCTGAAGCACACAGCCGGGGCTCCTGTCCTTAGGGATCTGGGCGTGCCATCTGAAGGCTTTTCAAAGTGCAAAGGTATGTGTCACTCGGACGTAAACCACTACATAGAGAGCAGCCCAAATCTTTATGCTCTTGCACATCTTTCTCAAGTTTTCACGTTGGGAAATAACTGTTCACACAGAAACACACACGGCTGGACCGAGAGCATTAAACACTTGATAACTGATAACCATGTATTTTATATTCAGATTGAGAAAAGCAACATCCTCCTGAAAAAAACAAAACAAAACACCAAACCCTTGCACGCTCCATAGCTGTGACTTAACAATTTACTGAGTCAGACTGAATCTTACCTTTTGAGCTTCTCTGCCTCCAGAGAAGGTATTAGCCTGGAAATATTCATAGAGCAGCTTTATAGAGACAGTGGGATGGTTCAATGAGGGCCTCGTTAGGAGGTGCTCTTATGGCCTGAGATGAGACTGGCAACAACAGGGCATGGGGGTGACCTGGCATTCAAAGAGGAGGCTCTTACTCTGTGTGGCAGGGAAGCCACGGGCCTGGGTGTGGTCTGGGGGCAGGGAGGATCATGTGAGTAGGTGGAAGCAGATGGTCACACTCCAAAGACTTGACCAAGCTGATGGAACAGTCCCTTCATGGGGAGAAGTGCCTGGAGGTGAGACGAGACACCAGGTTTGACCAACCTGTGTAGGTCTTGAAAGTTAGGCTATATCTGGGGCGCCTGGGTGGCTTAGTCGGTTAAGCGTCCGACTTTCCGACTTTCGCTTAGGTCATGATCTCGCGGTTCGTGGGTTCGAGCCCCGCGTCGGGCTCTGTGCTGACTGCCAGCTCAGAGCCTGGAGCCTGTTTCAGCCTGTGACTCCCTCTCTCTCTGACCCTCCCCTGCTCACGCTGTCTCTCTCTCTCTCTCTCCTAAAAATAAATAAAAAACATTAAAAAAAAAAAAAAAGAAAGTTAGGCTGTATCTATCTACTTCTCACTTCTCCCCCCAGCATTCTGGAAAGTCTTGCATCTCAAAAGAAAGTGTGTTTTTTCTTCTGGAGATGCGGAGGAGGCATTAAAGACAATTCAGACGTCATCAAAGCGTCCCTGCAGTGTGTCACCTGTGGCGTTTCCAGAACAGCCCTAAGAGGCCAAGGTCTCCTGTTCCATCTCCCAGCCTCTTTCTCAGGTTATTCATCTTTCCCTGCCATGTTTCCTTTTGACAGGTAGCAAGTCAAGGGCATCAATCTGCTGTTACCTCCTAAGCTTTTGAAAGAAATCCTGAGCAACGTCGTTCAGACCCAGAGCAAGGACATTCTGACAGATGCTTTACCGGAAGGGCATTTTTTACCCTGCTGAAATGCAGCAAACAACAATGTCACGTTGACATTGACATCCAAGTATAAGGTAGGAAAAAAATCACAGTGACTAACTGTGTACATATAATAAAATACTCACTAGTGATTTTTCTTGATTTGACATTGTGTTATATAAGGATGTGGTAGCTTTCTTTCATAAACCTTATTTTCGTCTTTCTGCCTAAGGACACAGCAGTTAGGACTCAACTATGTTACGGAAACTCCAGAAAGAGGATTTTCCTCCAAACCTGACCACATTTTGTGGAGAGACTGGACCAAGGGAATGAAGTGCCAGGCTTTCTAGAATTGGTCGCTACCAAAGCATGCAAAAGTCATTCTGTCTAAATGCGCGTACGTGTGTGTAAGAGTGAATGTGCGCACCCACCCAGTCACACAGGCACAGGCTTGCTGATAAAGATACATAATGAGACATTTTTTATTTGTTTGAATCCATATGTTTTACGGTAAGGCTCAAATCATCAAGAGTTCCAGTTAAGACAGCAAATGCACTTCTCGGCAACTGTATTTTCCAACATTTTTACAGAAAACACTACCCCTCCCTCAAGTCGGGAAGGGAGACTAAGAATTTTGTTTTAAATATTCTAGGAAATATATGTGGAAAGTTTTACTAGTTTCTGTATAATCATGTATACAGAGAAGTCACTTCAAAAGCACCCAAGACTTAGCGCGGGAGGTCGTACAGGTGAGAGCTGAGGGTGGGAATCCACAGGGAAGAGAGCCTCCGAGTGCCGAGTTCCGGTACTGGTCATGCTGAGGACCGCCTTCCTCGCTGCACATTTACAGTTACATCAAGTCTGTGCATGATCAGGCCCCGCTAATGAGTGAGGACAGGGGCCAGAGGCAGAAGTCGGCACGATATATCTGCTATAAAACAAACCCAGAGCTTCTGAATTGCAAATTTTGAGGCAGAATCCTGGCTCCTGAGAATGTTCAGCCAAATTATTTGCAGCCTGGGATGTAAAAATATGCAGCGAAGTCTAGACCTGTTCTATTTACTTTCTTTCTTTCTTTTTTTTGCTGCTGCAAAAGTATTTTTTTTTTTTCCTTTCTTCTTTTCCCCTTAAAAGAAACTGCCCGGGCTGGCGTGTTCATCAAAGCAATTTAGTTAGAATGCACTTTGACAGACTGCATTAAGAATGTTGACTTGGGAAAACAAAAGGTGGTTTTATAATGCACATAAATTATGTGCTTTACAAAAACCGAAGGTTCAGAATTCTATAATGATACTCAAGCAGAGCAGAATGAAGTTTGGCCTATTTTTTGTTTTGTCACTTCAAAAGTTTTTTTTTTTTAGGATTCCATAGCTGATAAAACTCAAACAAAAAAGATAGTGCAGTGTATTTTGGTTTCCTATTTGCATTTATTAAGACTAAATTTAAGTCAAAATATATTTATTAAGTATCAACCGGGATCCAAAGACCATTTCTTAGGGGTATAAGTGTCGACTGAACAATGTCAGAAAAAGTTTGGGGGAACATATCTCCTCAGGTGAGCAGTCTATGCAATGTAATGAAAAGTGTTTACTATGTGACTTGGAAAAGTATTGTGTGATTTCAAAGAAGCACATGATTATATTTGATTGAGAGTTCATAAAATATCTTTATTGAAAACCAAGTTGTGATCTACCCATTTCCTAAGGAGTGGATATTAAACAAGGATGGAGAGAGATTCCATAAGCAAAATCAGCATGATCCAAGGGCACGTCCAGGCTGTGTGAGGGTGGACGGTCTGTTTAGTGTCTAAAGCACATAGAGGGGAAGCTGAAGAGATAAAGCTGGAAAAAACAGAGCACTGACAGTTACAAATATGAGAACGCTATGAAGACATGGTAAGAAAATATTATGATCAGAGCCGTGCTTCCCAATAACCAATCCTAAAATGGTGTGTAGTTAGACTCATGTGAGATACGAGGAGACCCACCAGGGGAAAGGTCAAACAGTTCTTTCATGATTTAGAAAAACCTGAAGATGATACACAAAGCAATGAACTTGATACCTGAAGGTAAGGAAAAAAATAAATATATAAAAATGTAGAATTGACATCAAAGCTACCTAGTGCCAGGGGATAAATCTAACTATATGAAATCTTTTACATAGGAAACAACAAAAAATGCTGAGACAATTTAAACAAGACCTAAGTAGAGAAATGTATCACATCTATAGACTGGAGGACGTGATAGTTTTAAGGTACCCATTTTTCCCCAGCTTGATTTATAGGTTCAATGTAATCCCTATCAATATTTCACCAGCTTTTTTTGTGGCAATTGAGAAGCTGAGATCTCAGATTTATACAGGACGTTAAAGGGCCCAGATTAGCCAAGGTTTTCCTTAAAAAGATCAAGTGTCAAAGGCTTAAGTTACCAGATATCAAGACATACAATGAAGCTACAGTAATCAAGACAGTACCACATTTGTAAAACACATAAAAGAAAAAAGAAAGTAGCACAGGAGTAGACAAAAAGATCTGTGAAAAACAGTGTAGACTCCGTAGGATGACCGATTAACACAGTCAGCTTATTTATGAGAAGGTGCCACATCAATTCACTGGGGGAAGGGACTGCCAGTTAAATAAGTCATTTTGGTTCAATTAGATATCAACATTTTAAAAGAGGAATTACTTCTACCTCAAATAAATGGATATGAAATATATCATAGACTATCTGTAAAATGTAAATAGCACAACTTATAAAAAAAAAAAACCCGGGAGAATACAGTTATGAACTTGGGGTATACAATTTTTAAATAGGATAGAAAAATCAGCAGGCACAAAAGAAAAAAATCTACTAAGTTGTTTTTCCTTAGAATTAAAAACTTTTGTTCATTGGCAGACATCAACAGAAAAGTTAATGGATAACACAGAAAGTAAGACCTTGTAGTCTCAAAAAAAAAAAAAAAAAACCTACAAAACCCATATCCTTAATATATAATGTCCTACTCCTACAAACCATACCAAAAAAAAAAAAAGACAATTGAATTACTAAGCATTTTCAAAAGACCTGAGATGACACTTTCCACATGAGGATTTCTAAATGGTCAACAAAGCTTCTGAACAATTATTGAACATCACTACTCAACAGAAAAATGCAGACAAAAGCCAGAATGCAAACCACCACCTAGCTTCTAGAATGGAGGAAATTACAAAATGAAGACTGATAACTTCAAGTGTCTATTTGGCTGGGAAGGATGGAATGTGAGCATCGGGCTGGTGGGTGCGGGCACCGGCACACTCTGGGGAAGAGGCTGGTAGTGTCAGCTCAAGGCAAACACGTACCCACCCCACAGGCAGCAATCTCATTCCTGGGTGTGGAGCTTTGACAGCTGAATACGTGTGTGCAACGAACTCGGAGGAGGGTTTATCACGCCTTTAATGGAACAACCCAAATAATCATCAATAATATAGCGGATAAAAACAATTGCCATATATATTCACAAAAAACCATTACCAAGTAATAATGAAAACAGAATGAACTACTGATGCATAGAACAACATGAATGAACCTCAGAGACATGATGAGCAAAAGAAAGCCAGAAACCAGAGTATGTGCGATACGACTGCTTATCTATAGGTTACAGAAGGCTCAGCTCATCTGTGATAATGGGTGTGAGTCCCATGGTTCCTCTGGGAAGAAGACGATGCTGACTGAGAAGAACAAGGGAGTCTTCTGGGGTCCTGGGAATATTTGTATTTTGACCACAGTGACAGTAACAAAGGTACAGTCATCTATAAAACATTATTGAATTTCACACTTAAAGATTTGTCTACGTTATGCATATTATGCCTTAAACACTATCATTTTTTTAAGATGTGATTTTTCCCCTTCACCTATAAGCGGTAAAGTGTTCTATTTTAAGACAAAAATGATTGTAAGGCATTTTTTTAGGAAAGGGGACAAAAACTGGGGACACCTGGGTGGCTCAGTTGGTTAAGTGTCCAACTTCAGCTCAGGTCATAATCTCATGCCTTGTGAGTTCAAGCCCCGCATCGGGCTCTATGCTGACAGCTCAGAGCCTGGAGCCTGCTTCAGATTCTGTGTCCCTCTCTCTCTCTGCCCTCTCCCACTTACTCTGTTTCTCTACATCAAAAATAAATAAACATTAAAAAAATTTTTTTAGAGAGGGAGACAAAAATCAATTTCTGGTTCATTTTTTCCCCCCAGAATTCCATTCACATAAATATTTTCATATACTATGCATTTCAGCAAAACAATGGAGAAGAAATAATTTTCTTCTGTTTATTGAGAAAAAAGGGGACTCTGAGACTATTAAGAGGCACTGCTATGGTTAGATGCATAACAATGAAACTGTCTTCTTCTATAATATGTTGTTCTGATCATATTATGTGTTGGTATTTCAAAAGAAATGTTACCCAAAAGAATTCTATTGTACCTGACCATTCATAGCTCTTGTTTCATTTCTAATATATCTTACAGTTATCCCTGGAAAGAAAGCATTCTTTTCCTAATACACATGAGACTGTGAACTGAATTTGCAAGGATGAGCACATTTTACTGGAATAAATTTGTAATACCTGTAGTAAGTTTCAGACAGGTCAATATTCACTTTATATACCTCTCCCACACATGAAGACACTTATGAAAAACCTCACCGGGGGATCTAAAGGCTCACATTTCAAAGTGATTCAAATTTAACTAATTTTAAAGCATGTAACTAATAATCTAAAATGTAACTGCATCATTGGGAAATTCCTGCTGGTCAGTAGTTTTGGGGTCCAAATGATTTTGATTAAGTATTTTCCATAAATATACTTTTTTCTTGCCACAAACATCATCTCAGAATGTGTTTTTAAAAATTTTTTTACTGTTTATTTTTGAGAGAGAGAGATGTAGAGCATGAGTGGGGGAGGTCCAGAGAGAGAGACATAGCATCTGAAGCAGGCTCCAGGCTCTGAGCTGTTAGTACAGAGCCCAATGCAGGGCTCGAGCCCACAAACTGCGAGACCAAGACCCAAGGTGGCATCGGACGCTTAACCAACTGAGACACCCAGGTGCCCCACAGAATGGTTTTTATTAAGTTTATTTTAATTCCAGTATAGTTAACATACAGCCTTATATTGGCCTCAGGTACAAATAGTGGCTCCACAATTCTGTACCTTACTCAGTGCTCATGAAAATAAGTGTTCTCTTTGGCCCCATCACCTACTGCCCCACCCCACTCCCACCTCCCTTCTGGTAACCACCACTTTGTTCTCTATAACTCAGAGTCTGTTTCTTGGTTTGTGTTCCCCCCCTCATCTTTTCCCCCTCTGCTCATTTGTGTTATTTACTAAATTCCACATATGAGTGAAGTCCTATGGTAGCTGTCTTTCTCTGATTCATTTCACTTAGCATCATACTTTCTAGCTTCAGCTATGTTCTTGCCAATGGCCATCTCAGGATATTCTGATAAAAATAATTTGATATTAAAAGACACAAACAATAATGGGTTGTCTCCTGTGTGCAGGCATTTCAGATGAGGTGACGGCGGGTCCTCATGTGCATGAGAAAAGAGACTCAAACACATGTATCTCTGGGTCCAAACCCTGTGACTTTTTATTTTTCCCCCCACAAATAACAGAAAGAGGCAACAGGGTACCACAGTCAAGACAGAAGGGGGCAGATTTGTTTTTGTTTTCTTAACATTTATTTAATTTTTGATAGAGGAAAAAATGAGACAGAGCACAAGTAGGGGAGGGGCAGAGACAGAGGGAAACACAGAATCCAAAGTAGGCTCCAGGCTCCGAACTGTCAGCACAGAGCCTGGCTTGGGTATGGAACTCACGAACTGTGAGATCATGACCTGAGCTAAAGTCGATGCTCAACAGACTGAGCCTCCCATCTGTCCCAGAAGGTGGCAGAATTAAGGTGAAGCCGGTTCCCTTCCTAGCTCCACCATTCCTCATCTCTGGGAACTTGGCTGGATCTTAATCTGCTTCTTCCTCTGAAAAGGGCCAGTGATAACACCAACCTCACCGAGTTAGCCCCAGAATAGGGTGGCATAGCGTACGGCAAGTCTACGTACGGCACAGCGTCCTGTGCAGAGTGAGCCTTCGGTAAACGCCAGCCACGTTTCTTACTTTGGTATTTTGGGCTGGAGGCAAGTTTTCTTGCTGTGTCCTCAGATGGGCTTTCTCTGGGCACACATTCCTAACATCTTCCTGGGTGCCCCAAACTCTTCTTATCAGGATGCTAGTCACATGGGTCACCCTAATGACCTCATTTTAATTTAATGATCTCTTAAACATTCTAACTACCCTATCTCCAAAAGCAACCACATTCTGAAATACTAGAGGATGCGTCAACATGTAAAATTTTAGGGGGTACAATTAAGTCCATAACCGTGTATGTATGTGTGTGTGTGATATATACACATAACACATATGTATATGGTATGTATATATGATGCATATATGCACACATAAGTATTTGTACATGTATATGTAGGTTACGACCACCACTGCAAGTTGTTTTTTTTTCAGGCTGGCTTCCATGTTTTAAATCCCACACGTTAAATCCCTCCCTGCCCTGTCGTTTCTCTCTTTGTATATGCTCTTCCATCAGTACAGCATAAACCCAGCTCTTTATTTGTAGCTGGGGATTCTGGTTCTATGCTTTAGACTGTCCTTTGTCTATTGGTTTTCTTTTTTCTTTTCTTCTTTTTTATGTATTTTTATTATTCGTCTTTCCTTCCTCTTTTTTTTTTTTTGTATGTGTCCTTTCCTTTTATTCTTTTTCTTTTTCCCTTTCAGTTTGCGTGTTTGTTGGATTTGTCTGTGCACTCGTGTACCTTTGTCCCCTGTGTGTTTGTCTGCCTGTTTTCTTTTCCAGGGCTACCTCAAGAAACAAGCCAAAGTACACAAGGTGGAGAGTCCCAACTGCCACTACAAGTAGGAAAATAAAATAACCAAGGTCTCAACAAGAGAGACCAAGAGATACCATTCAAAGAACACTTTCTGAACGGACAGGCCCTGGACAGTCAAAGGGCCTTCTTGGGTACAGCAGCGCTCACAGGTGCAGAGTGCATAACAAGCTTTTAAAATTAACCAGAGATAGAAAGCTAACCAAAATGATGAAACAAAAGAGCTCTCCTCCAAAGAAATTCCAGGAAGAACTGACAGCTAAAGAACTGCTCAAAACAGATATAAGAACACACAGGGGAAAGCAAGCTTTCACATGGCGCCACCGTCTCATTTCTTATTGTCTCTATACGTTTCCGTGTTTTAGCCAAGCAAATTACTGGGTCTTCCCATACCCTCCCCACCGCTCTATTTTATAATATGTAGTGGCATCTTGGAATCTAATCACTGAATTATGGCCGGCAGATGCAGAAATCAAGGCATTTCCACAGGGCAGCGTATATGCAAGGGCAACATATATCTGTAATTTGCAAGACAATTCCTATTGAACCAGGCCATAAATCGTTACTGCTCTGCGATGTTTACAAGAGATCTGAATTACAGCAGTGTATTACCGAAAACCTGATAAATGTCAACTGAAGTGATTTTTTCCCCTAAAATAAGGCAGATTGGCAATCTTACCAGATACTTTATATAAGAACTATATTTCACTTGAAATAAATAGTGTGTCCCATGAAGTTTACTGGATGGTTCGGCTAGTGAGATTCATTATTTCCTTTTCCTCACAGTGGTGTGTGGTAGCCGGTTCATCAGTATATCATTAAATTAGTAAGGCTTGCTTCCCTATGCTCCGCAAGTTAGTGGGGGACTGGCCTCAGATGTTTCAAGCAAGAAAAATAATGGAGATGCTGGAGAAGAGATGATAGATCAAGGTTCAACACAGCCACCACAAAATATGTGCAACATAACCTGATACTCTTGTAAGGTTTTTCTACAGAATTCATGGGGAGAGGAAACCAGCATTTTTTATAGTTCCAAGATTTTCTCTGCTCTTGCTAACATAGCCTATTAGTGACTCTGATTATGCTCAAGAGACTTAGGGAAATTCTGGGTTTTATCATGTTTCCAAATATCGTTCATAGAGCGATGGCTCTATGAACAAAATGTGTTCAGAGACTACACAGTTAGGCAACATCATGCAGCCACTGGTTGGGGCTAAAGATCCGGAAGATGTAGCCTTTGGGCTCCTCATGTGGAGAGTTTTCCAATTCTACATATTCATGGGTTCATTCCTTTCCTAAGCTTTGCAGCTTCAAAATATATAGTTTTCATGTTTTTTTTTTTTTGGTAAAATAACTTCTGTACACAGCAACCTAAGTACATATAAGTACCGCTGGGGACTAAATTGAGCTCCCCTCCCCCCATTCATACGTGTAAGCCTGATCCCCAGTGAGACTGTATTTGGAGACAGGGCTTGTGAGGAGGTGACAAAGGTTAAGTGAGGTCATATGGGTGGGCTCTTAATCTGCTGGGACTGGAGCCGTTATAAGAAGAGGAAGAGACAACAGTCTCTCCCTGCCTGCGCGAGGACACTTGCGGCTACCTGCAAGCCAGAGAGAAACCAGGCCAGACCTCCATCTTGGATGTTCCAGTACCCAGAACTGTGAGGAAATAAATTTGGCTCGCCCAAGTGCACTGGGAGATCCCAGGCTGTGTTGTCTACATGCGGTCTGAGGTATTTTGTTATGGCAGTCTGAGCAGACAAATATAAACATGTTACTACCATGTCAGATATTGTCAGCCACCTATTTTGTCACACGTGAAAGCCACACATTATAGACAGTATATATAACATGCACATACTATGATATATATACACACGGTGTTTTCAGTTGGGGTAGGTAGAGTAACGGTCTCCAAATATATCCACGTCGTAATCCCCAGAACCTGTCAATATGTCACCTTACATGTCCAAAGAGACCTTGCAGGTGTGATTAAGTTAAGGGCCTTGAGATGGGGAGAGCACCTTGGCCTTCCCGGGTGGGCCTGGTGCCATCACAAGGGCCTCGCAAGAAGGAGGCAGAAGGGCATGAATCAGACGAGAAGGCGTGACAGCAGGACCCGAGGGTGAGTGTTGGGAGGGGCCCCATAAGCCGCGGGATGCTGGGATGCAGGCTGGCTCTAGGAGCTGAAGAAGCAAGAAATGAGACTTTCCCCATGGTCTCCAGGGGGAACACGTCCTTGCCAACACCTCAAGGCTCGCCCAAGTGCACCGGGCTTGTGTTGTCTACAGCACCTTAAGTGTGTGGTAAGCTAGGACAGCAACAGTAGGAAAATAGTACCTGGTTCTAAAAGGAAAGTCTGGGAGTAGAGCTATTAAAGTAAAACATTAAAAGTTAAACTGAATTCAGAACCCACCATTGGGGTTTGGAGATGGGCTGCCGCAAAGCCTCATCTACAAAGAATCANGCAGATTCTGTGTCTCTCTCTCTCTGCTGCTCCCTTGCTTGCTGCTCTCTGTCTCTCAAAAATGAATAAACATTAAAAAAATTTAAACTGGGGCATCTGGGTAGCTTAGTCAGTTAGTCAGTCATCAGACTAGCTAAGGTCATGATCTCATGGTTCATGGGTTCCAGCCCTGTGTCGGGCTCTACAATGACAGTGCAAAGCCTGTTTAGCATTTTCTCTCTCTCTCTATCTCTGTAAATAAACAAATAGACTTTAAAAAAAATTTAAAGAATTTAAAATTGTTTTAAACATGAATGCATGCTCAAATGTGTCTTCAGAAAGGAAAAATTTACACTCTTCCTGGTCAATCCCTTATTTTGCTAACTTCAGAAGGAAAGATTGCCANAACCGCGAGATCATGACCTAAGCGAAAGTCGGACGCTTAACCGACTAAGCCACCCAGGCGCCCCTGCGTCCACCTGCTTTAAAGCGGGCCGTGCGGCACTTGCAGGAAAGTCAGGAGGCCTGTACTGCTCACGGGCGTCACCCAAGCATGTAATGGTCGCTCCTCAGTCTCAGTCACAAAAAGAGCCTCCATTGTTGCTGCCTCAGGCAATTAAAGACAGAAAGATGCCTCTTCTTGTTCCTTCTGGATACTCAGCACCACGGGAGCCTTAATTAGTATGAGCCTCTCCTTCGTAGATATTTTAAAGTCAGCAAGAAGTTGTTTGAAAAGAGAAACTGCACTTTTAATATTTCAGGTAATTTTTCTAACCTTGAGAACTTCACGCTGGTAAACTAACTGGCTCTGGAAAAAGAACAGACAGCTAGCTACGTGGTCCTTTATAGTAGAGACCGAAAGGAAATGTCCTTGGGAAACGAAGGCCAGACGTGCCAGGCTTCCAATCCTAAACCCGAAGTTCGCACTTCTTTCTGTTTGGCGAGATGTCAGGGCCCACGGGGGGCCATGCTGGGGTCCCCAGGTACTCCACACCCTCGTGGTTGTCAATCAGGACCTCCTCCATAAGGGATGGGCTGTCTGGGACTACTTCAGCGTGCCGCTGGCCACACCTACTTCTGTCCTTCCCCCTTGTTGCTTTGGTAAATCAATAGCCCATAGGGAACAGGGTCTGGGTCTGAATTCTGGATGGCTTTTTCCATTTCTCTCTATTGCAAGTGTGTGGGTGGTATTTGGTATACAGTAGGCACTCAATAGTGCCAGTCATCATCTCCTGTTCCTGCTCCCTGCAGGCTTGTGGGGGCCCCTGAGGCTGTGCACTGCTGAGGGAACCTGTCTCCCCAACCTTGCTCCTGGCGCTGTGTGCCCAGATCAGCGTTCTTCCCCTGTTTGAGAACCAGGGGTCCTTGGAGGGACCCCAGCCTGGCCCCTCTGCTGTGCTCTTCTCCCACTCAGAACAATGTGATGCTATCTGCCTTTAGCATGTTGCTTCCAATTTCCCACTTTCCCTCTCACTCTTGTACCTTCCAAAGAGATCATGCCATGAAACCCCAAGAATAAAACCCTGTCCCTTCAAAAAAGATGGTGTTTGGGGGCAATGCACTGCTGGGACATTCGGAAAACGCTGAAGGCGCCATCGACCTGCTTTCCTTTCCCAGATGCATGTTTTTTAATGTTTATTTTTGAGAGAGAGAGAGAGACAGAGAGTGAGCATGGGAAGTGAGCAGAAAGAGAGGGAGACACAGAATCCGAAGCTCCAGGCTCCGAGGTGTCAGCACAGAGCCCGACGTGGGGCTCAAACCCATGAACTGTGAGATCATGACCTGAACTGAAGTTGGCTGCTGAACCACTGGAGCCACCCAGGCGCCCCGAGCAAGATGCATATTTGTCAAGGATAAATGGGTTGTACATCTCATTCGCGAGGAGAGTAACAGGTAGCGTTTGGGGACACAGACGGGTGACAGGGTTCAGGACGTGTGGAAAGTCCCACGGCTCCTGGGTGCCTTGGAGCGTGCTGCGGTCAGGCTGGGCGCAGAGAGCCCGCAGCGCAACAGCACGACACGCTCTGTCTCTCTCTGCCTCTCAGAAATAAATAAGTGTAATGAATAATCACATTTTTTTTTAACATTTATTTTGAGAGAGAGAAAGAGCGCACATGCATGAGTGGGAGAGGGGCAGAGAGACGGAGAGACAGAATCCCAGGCAGGCTCCGTGCTGTTAGCGCAGAGCCTGACTCAGGGCTTGAACTCACAAACCGTGAGATCATGACCTGAGCCAAGATCAAGAGTCATACGCTTAACCAAGTGAGCCACCCAGGTGACCCCCTCCATCCCAATTTTTTTTTAAGTAAGCTCTACACCCAACGTGGGGCTGGAACTCATGACATTGAGATCAAGGGTCGCAGGCTCTACTCACTGAGTCAGCTCGGGGCCACCTAATCATTCATTTTAAACCTTGACAGAAGTTTGACAAAACGGGAAAGATGATCCAGTGGGAGAAAGACATCTCTCCAATAAACGGCGCTGGGAGAACTGGACAGCTTTGCAGAAGAATGAACCCGGACCACTTCCTTACACCGTGCACAAAAGTAAACGCGAAATGGATAAAAGACCTAAATGTGAGGCAGGAAACCATAAAAATCCTAGAGGAGAATGAGGGAAGCAACCTCTTTGACCTTGGCTGTAGCAACCTCTTACTAGACACGTCTCTGAGGCAAGCCTGCGCCTCCCTCCCTGAGGCTCTCCAGACAAGTTACCAGTTCAGACATCCTGCATCACGGCTTTGGGGAACAGCCCCTCCTCACTTCCCTGTCTTCCAGCAGCCACACCAGCATTGCACAGACTTTCCTTTGTACACACAAGACAATCATGTCCCCCCAAGCAAGAGCCTGGATTGGCCGAGCCCCTTGCAGTGTGAGCAGAGAGATACATGATCCTCATTCCGAGGCTCTTGACACAGGGCAAGGCTCTCCTCGTTTCCGTGTCTGGGTTTTCCCCCCCGAGAGGCCTAACTTTCCTACCTGCCTCACAGGTGATGTGCGAGTCACATAACGGGGGCCCAGAAGCCAGAAGGCCAACCCAGAGAGCCCCACCCCAACAGAGAAGGAGGATTCCTATTCTCACGGGCATGAGCCTCGGAACCTGTGGAAGGCGGTTAACAAAACCTCATCGGGCTGCCCGGAAACAGGAGGGGTCACCACCCACCCACAGTTTGGTCAGTGCGATGCGAGTGGCAGCCGGTGACACGGAGCACGCGTTTCTTCTGTGTGGGCGCCGCCGCGCTCAGGTTACACAGCCTCCCTGTGTTATCAGGAGGCTGGAGAAACTTGGACGCGTTCTTCGCTGTCCCCTTGGCACGAAGGCCTGAAATAGTTTTACCTCCTAATCTCGACTCCCTTTCAGCTCAGCAAACACAGCCAGCGGCTTCCACAGAGGTTCTGCCTTGGCCGGAAGGCTCTGCAGAGCACGGTGGGCTGACGGGAATCACCGGGTGCACATAAAGTGAAATCCAGACACGCATTTTTGTACACGGTAGGCTTGGTGGGCTGAGAATGAGACAGTTTAAAAACAAGAACCTAAAACTTTATTATTTTTGCCAAATAGTATTTGTTTCTTCAGGTTCTGTTTAAGGAAAGGATTTCTGAGTGGGAAGATGTTCCTCTCAAATTTTACCCGGAGACACGGGACCATAGGTTTGCGATTTTGAGAACACCTTCGGGCACGCTGGTCCCCATTTGGGGACTTTCCTGGCAAAACACCCCTTGCTTAGTTTCTTAGAGAACAGGGCTCTCAGAGCAAAAGGAAGAGGGCAGGTAGAAGGCGGTTTTGTTATTCAGACAGAAAAAGGGGTGTTTTAAGGATAACGGCTAACAGCTTCTTTAAAAGGTTTGGAGAAATAAAAGACGTCTGTTTGCTGGGTTGAAAGTAAATCCGTCCTAGACCTTAACAAACACGGATCCTTTTCCTTTCCAGAAAGACAGCCCTGGAACATGGGAATGGTCACCGGTAGGAATGTCAGATTGTGTCAGATTAGGGTAGAGAGAAGCAGGGTCTGGACAGGTTCCTTTTCTGCAGATCAACAACTGCTGGGACAGGAGCCCCTCATGTAGAGGGTGCATCTTTGGGTCAGGACGTAGGGACACGATCTCTTCTCGGACACCAATCTCACAACTGATGAGGGTCTGCGTGGGATCTTCTGAGCTTGTCCATGCTCTGGGCAGCCCCGAGCTGGCAAGCGAAGCCATCACCAGCTTTAGCTGATGCCCAGAGTACTGCCTGGCTCATAAACGGCATGAATGTCACATTGCCGCTGACATCGGGCCACACAGGCTAAAACGTTTTCGTTACTTTAAGAGCAGTAGAATGTGCTTCCATGTGGCCAGGAGTTTGGGCAATTTCAATAGCTTCAGTTTTGGATAATTTACGTAAATTTACTTTTCTTTGCTGTTTCTAGCTAACATCCTAAAGGGGCTCCTTGCTTACATTTGTTGATCTCAGACTTTTAGGTTAGGATCTTTATTTGTACCCTGGCCCAGGGCTGTTTTTTTTTTTTTTTTTTTTTCCCCTGCAAAATTTTCCTGTCAAGTGCTAGACAGTGAACAGTTTAGGTGCAGAAGGGCATGTGGTCTCTGCTGCCAGCTACTCAGCTCTGCCATTCTAGCACGAAAACAGCCAGAACAACATATAAACAAATGTACGTGACTGTGTCCCAATAAAACTTTACTGAATACAAGAAGGGATAGGCCATATTTGGCTCACAGACTATAGCCTGTCATCCCTGGCTCTAAAGCGGGTATTATCTACATATCCAGAGTCTGGAGTCCTGAGCACTGAGACAATAGCTCCAAGCAGGAGTTGGTAAACTACCCATGGGCCAAATCTTAGCATTTTACCCAGTGAAATGTTACACAAAAAGCAGAATAAATGAACTATAGTCATCTCTTGCAACTTACAGTACCCTAGTAATGTGATAGTAAATGAAAAAAATCAAGTCCCTCAACACTGCAGAGTAACATTTTTTTTGTAAAGCACAGAAGCAAAGAAAATTGATTTGTGTTAGGATACACGAGTCTCATCTGTCTCTGCTGGTTTGGGTCCATCATGAGCAAAGCTGCCATGACATTTGTGCATACAGCTTTGTGTAAACATACAGGTTTTCATTTCTCGGGGAAATGGCATAATGATTCTGTGAGGAGAATGGCTGTGTGGTGTGACAGGTGGTGCATTTAACTTTTTGAGAAAATGCCACATTGTTCTGCAAAGTGGCTGTGACATTTCACATCCACACCAGCCATGTGAAGGGTCTGGTTGCTCTAAATCTTCCCCAACACTTGCTGTGGTCACTCTTTCCAATTCTAATAGTTTTGGTCCGTGTGTACTGATTATCTCACTGTGATGCTAATCTGCATCTTCTAATGATTCAGGATAATGACGATTTTTAGTCATTAGTCTCTTGGAGGTAAGAGGGGAAGGTTGGCAATTATTTCCACAGGACGGTGAAATAATATTTTCTGATAATAGCAACATGCTCCCTTTCATTATGGTGATGGTTACAGGACTACATAGTCATTAACTTAAAAATAGATGCAGTTCATCATCCATGAGAGAAGCTCAACAAATACAATACAAATAAATGAAATTGATTTGGAAAGCCCACCAAACAAAACCTATTCAGGGACAAATGAACATGTAATAAATTCTACGAAAGAAAACCAAGATAGTAAAAAGCATAAAAATTCAGTACAGTGTCTGTTGTTGGGAAGAGAAAAGAGGAATACAGAGATAAATTTAGTTTAGAGGGTCCACAGGGGTTCATTTTATGTTTTATAATGTATACAAATATAACATATTTTGTTCAGGTGTGCAGAACATTGCATAATAGAGTCTACTTATAAAACAAGTTCTTAGTGTTTGGGTTAGAATCTTACAGATGCTGAAGTCCAGGCAATTTTTGCAAACCCACACGTGTGTGATGTGGGACACGCTGTGGTGGCCAATGGGCGTTAGGGTCCTTCTGACAGGTCAAGACAGTCCGGAAAACGTGCTGCAAGAGTCTAAGCACATACTAAAAACTTTTCAGTGGGGGTCAGTAAATAAAGTTGAAAAGGGTCACAGAATCTGATTTATGTTCTTAAACGATCACTAGGGACATGGAGGAAACTTAAATGCATGTTACAAAGTGAAAGAAGTCAGTCTGAAAAGGCTCCATACTCTATGATTTCAAGTAGGCAACATTCTGGAGAAGGCAACACTATGGAGACGTGAAAAAGATGAGTAGTTGTCGGATGTCGACCTCAACAGATTGGGGACCCGGGGATGTGAAGGAACTGAGAAAAAGGGACAACAGTAGAGCGAAGCACAGGGGACCCCGGGCCAACAGCCCGAGGTCAACAAGTGGCCCTCGAATAGGGACCTGGACCCTGAGCCCACAGGAGGAGTCCTGGGGGGAGGGAGAGATGGACATGCAGAACGCAGAGGATTTTAGGGCAGTGAAAACACTCTATGATATGACAGTATCATGACGCACATATGTCATCACACAGGTGTCCAAACCCACAGAACGCAGATTACCAAGTGCGAACCTCAATGTAAACTACGGACTTCAGGTAGACATATGTGCCAATGTAGGTTCATCCTTGATTTAAAAAAAAAAAAAAAAAGTCTCACTCTGGTGACTGGTGTTGTTAACTGAGGAGGCTGTGCACATGTGGGGGCACGGGGCTATGTGGGAAATCTCTGTACCTTTCTCTCTTCCTCTCAGTTTTACTGTAAGCCAAAACCAGCTCTAACAATAATTGTTTTTAAAAAATCACTAGGCCTGACAAACAGTGACAGAGCAGAGGACAATCAGAGAAATTGTTCAAGCATCTACTATTCCCGTGTGCTCTTGAAGTGGGTGGGGGAGGTGAGGTTGGATAGAGGGAGATGGATTTTGGTCAATACTCTAGAGTAAATATGTCAGGATTCGCTGATGCTAGAATATAATTTTATTTTTTAAAATTTTTAAATATTTTATTTCTGAGAGAGAGAGAGAGACAGCATGAGCAGGAGAAGGTCAGAGAGAGAGGGAGACATAGAATATGAAACAGGCTCCCTGAGGCTCACATGAACCATGAGATCATGACCTGAGCCAAAGTCGCATGCTTAACCGACTGAGCCACCCAGGCGCCCCATAGAATATAAATTTAAAATTCCTCTCAAACGATACACATCATGTTGCCCTACCAAGCATCTCTACAATGGGTGACTCTTGTTTGAAGCTACTGGCTGGCTGCTGGCTGGCTCATTCCATGAATTCTTAAGAGTCATTTCTGTTGTATATCGATACAAGATTTAGAGTAGAGGTTTGACAGCTAACAGGCAGAAATAATACCCAAGTGCCAGTCAGTGGTTTTTTTTCTGGACATTCATCTTGTACTAGTCCTAAAGCAGGGGCAGGCGACAGATGGCATGCGGGACAAGCCATACGTTCACAGTGCGTCCTTCACGTCGTCCTTGAAGGCCGGCTACTGATGAGGGGCTCCCATCTCTCACAGATAATGAACTCAGAACCTACCCTACAGCTTTGCTCAACAGGAAGAGAACGATATTAAAGTCTGAACTTTGCATGTCACAGCACTCCACGCAGTTGTGAAAAATGTATTGTTTCAACTTTCTGAGGTCAACAGAGTGGCTTTAAAATAAGGGCGACANATTTTAGAAGCTTTCACTGTTTGGTCACCATGCAAGGTTGCCCTTTACTAAGGTCCACACTCCAGGCATCCCTTCCAGATGTTCAAGTGAGTCTCAACACGAACATGAAGTCCTGCATCCTTAGTCTAATGCCTCTGGCCCTGGCTAAGTCGTCTATGTTTCAGGAACTTAAGGATATTTGAAATTCTTTCCAGAAGTTAGTACTTTTCATTTTGTACGTGAGGACCTTAGGGTTTGATTTTGTTCTCTTACAAGGACATTTCAGTTTTAAACAAAAGCATGGGGGCTAGGGAGTGAGCACTCCATACACACGCCTGTGCACGAGCTGAGGTGAGTTACTGCAGACAAGGGCAGAGCTTACATGTTCAACTTCTGGTCCTCCTCAGCACGTGTGTTACGCTCTTGGGCTTAGTAGTTACGGTGCTTATTTTTTTTTTTTTAATGTTTTATTTATTTCTAGGAGAGAGAGAGAGACAGCGTGAGCAGGGGAGGGTCAGAGAGAGAGGGAGTCACAGACTCCGAAACAGGCTCCAGGCTCTGAGCTGGCAGTCAGCACAGAGCCCGACACGGGGCTCGAACCCACGAACCGTGAGATCATGACCTAAGCGAAAGTCGGACGCTTAACCGACTAAGCCACCGAGGCGCCCCTACGGTGCTTATTTTGAATCTGAACGCAGCCAGTAATCAACTTTCTAAATGAACAGGGAAGACCTTTTGCTGATTTAGTTTTGTGAAAACTATGAGGAGACACAATTGTGTTGGGATTTCTTCATCAGCAGTTGCTGATGCTGAATGGAAGCCAGGCAGGGAGCATATCATCCAAATTCGGCACATGATTAGAAGCAAACGAAGCCCAAAACCCGGTGGGGAAGAGTGAACTTCATGCTTGCCTTGAACACCCAGAGGGTTAACAGAAACATCGTGCTTGCCTTGAACGAATGGAGGGTTAACGCAAATGCCACCCAGGAAAGGAAGCCATTTCTCAAAATAACACACACTCAGGTAGCATCAGAAGGGGTGAGGTGGGGGACGACTGAGGTTTTGGTTCCATTCTCACATCATGTCATCAATAATCAAGGGTGCTCTAAGCCTGGCCTTGAAGATCGTTAGGAATTCTGCGCTTTCCCTCCAGAGCGTCTGCTCTTTGGAGGTGGGATGGCCCAGGTGCTATGAAAGCAGATACCTTTACCACAGTGTGAAATGGGTTATTGGCTTTGTAAAACCCGAGGCGTGATCTCACTTACGTAAAGCGCACACGCCTTCAGCGTACAGCTCTGTGATTGTTGCCCATGTGTGCATCAGTGCACATGTTCTGTAGGTTTCCACATGTACACCTTCCTCTCTTTGCCGAGTGCTGCCTTCCGGATACCACACAAAGGCCATCTCTCTTTGGACTGCTGTCATCACGGATTAGTCCATGTTATTCTGAATTTCATATAAATGTTTCTGAAGTATACTAACCTGTGTGCAGGTATCTAAAATATTCCTATATGTCAACATTTGTGTCTGTATTCGGCTCGATGGGAGCTTACACTGATGGACATCCGTACCTGCATTCGGCTCTCTGGGAATGTATACTGATGCGTCCACTGCAACCCATACTGCCTGGATTCTCCTGGACCTCCCGCTCTGGTGCCCTGAAGCTCGCCACCCCAACAGAGAGAAGTGTGGCTCCCACTCCTCACCATTCACTTACATAATTGTGCAAGTCCAGTAAACACACAGAGCAATATCACAATTGTCCACCTATAGCCTTGGGGGACAGCACTTGATCCACCGGACGTCAATGCATCTTCTTTTGCATTTCGCCTTGGAATCTTCACTCATTTCCAAGTGACTTGAGCACAGCACTTCCCCTCCCTCCCACAGGGTCAGGTTGTTTCATAAATTTGCAAGAGACTTAGTTTTTGTCATAGTCTGTTTTCTATCATGAATCTTCCAACTATGATATGATTTAGGAAGATGTTGCATATAACAAAATTCACCATGCTGTAAAGTTCTACTGATTTTGTCAAATAATGCACCATTAATTATTGCATCACACAGAGCACTTTCACCTCCGAATCCCTGTGCCCTACCTATCCGATCTACCCCTGGAATGAATGCACTGATATTTTACCATCCTTGTAACTTCCCCTTTTCCAGAATGTGACATAAGTAGAATCATACAGAATGTATCCTTTGCAGACTGGCAATATACATTTAAGATTCATCTGTGTATTTTTCTGGCTTGGTAGCTCACTCTATTTTTCAACCACTGAGTAACGTTTCATTGTCCTGAGGTACCATGGTTAGTTTACTATTCACTCACCAAAGGGCATCTTGGTCACTTGCAGGTACCGGTGATTATGACTAAAGCTACTATAAACATTTAGGGGCAGGTTTTCATGTAGACATATGTTTTCTTATTTTATTATTTTTGAGAGAGAGAGAGATAGGGTGTGAGTTGGGGAGGGGGAGAGAGAGGAGAGAGAGAATCTGAAGCAGGCTGCAGGCTCTGAGCTGTCAGCACAGAGCCGGACACGGGGCATGAACCCATGCACTGCAAGATCATGACCTGAAGAAGTTGGATGCTTTACCAACTGAGCCACTCAGGAGCCTCTGTGGACATATGTTTTAAAACCAGTTGCATGAATATTTAGGAGCATGGTTGCCAGGTTCTATAGACAGCCTATGCTTAGTTTTGTTAGAAAACGCTAAACTGTACTTGAAATGCCAGTACTGAAAGTTCACGCTCCTCTACGTCTTCTCTAGCAGCTGATACTCTCACATTTCTTACGTAGCTATTCTAATGGTGTATAAGACAACTCATTTACTATTTTTAAATTTTTAAATAGTTTTATTTATTTTAGACAGAGATAGAGCATGAGTTGGGGAGGAGCACAGAGAGAGGAAGACACAGAATCTGAAGCTGGCTCCAGGCTCTGAGCTGTCATCATGGAGCCTGAAGTGGGGCTTGAACTTGTGAACTGTGAGATCATGACCTGAGCCAAAGTCGGACACTTAAGTGACTGAGCCACCCAGGTGCCCCCCATTCTTTTTTTTTTTTTTAAATGTATTTATTTTTGAGAGAGAGACAGCCAATTTTTAAGTTCTGAAAAAGAAGTTTTGGGTGTTCTTTGCTTATGCGTCTGTGTATCTTTTTTTGGTAAAGAGTCTGTTCTGTTTTTTTTTAATTTTAATTTTTTGCCAATTCTTAATTGAGCTGTTTGTGTTGTTACTGGTGAGTTTGGAGACTTCTGTGTATACTTTGGATGTCATTTCTTTATCAGATATGTGTTTGCAAATATTTTCCTCCAGTCTGGGTCTTAGAGTTTCATTCTTTTAAAAGAATCACAGAGCAGTTCCCAATTTTCATCAAGTCCAACTTATGAATCTGGTTCTTTCGCGGAGCAGGCCTTTGGTGTTAAACCTAAAAACGTTGTGCCAAACCCAAGATCCCCTACATTTTTCTCCTAGCTAACTTTCTAGACATTTTACAGTTTTGTGGTTCTGCCTTTAGGTCCATATTCCATTGTGAAATGGCTCTGTAGGATGTCATTTTTGTAAAAGTCTGAATCCAGGTCTTTTTGTTTGCTTTGCATACCGATGTCTAACTGGCCAGCACGAGAAGAGTACACATTCTCCACGGAGCTGCCTTTGCTCCCTCGTCAATGGTCCACAGACTCTGTGTGTGGGGCTCTGTTTGTGGACTATTCTGTTCCGCTGGTCTGTCTCCAGGTCACGTGAGTCTAAGTGTCAAGCACGTGACCTGCCCTCTGTGAACGTCAACCACTCTATTATTACTACTTCTCCACTCGCCGTGTCCTGTGGTCGAACTCACACATGGGCAGCCTGACCTGAGAAAACTAGTATGTATAACGATTTTTCTTTCAACTCAATATTAATAGCAAGCAGCTTTCCTCACTGATGCCATATTCTCACTATAGAAATCACGAGATCGTGGGGGAGAATGACAGTGAGTGCATGTGATAAAGTCACACTGAATATTTATTTACCTCATCGAGAGCAAGAAGGGAGTCCCTTCTCAAAATTGATGGCAGAGGGGCGCCTGGGTGGCTCAGTAGGTTAAGCATCAGATTTCGGCTCAGGTCATGATCTCATGGGTTGGTGAGTGTGAGCCTCACATCAGGTTGTGTGCGGACAGTGCAGAGCCTGCTTGGGATTCTCTCTACCCCTCTCTCTCTGTCCCTCCCTTACTGTCTCCCAATAAATAAACTTAAAATAATGGCAGAAATTTTATTTTTTACTTTTGCTTGAAGTTTCTTATAGGATCTTCTTATTTCATATTAGACAGACTCATTTTCTCTAGTAGTCACGCACAGAAGTCAGGCACAAGCACATATCACATGACCTCGTTTATACAACATGTCGAGACTCAACCAACCCTCAGAGACAACAGGTTTCTTTTTAGGGTGATGAAAATGTTCTAGAATCAGCAGTCGTGATGGTTGTACAGCTTTGAAACAGACTAAAAGCACTGTGATGTGGACTTAAAAGGGTGAATTATAGGGGTGCCTGGGGGGCCCAGTTGGTTAAGCCTCTGACTTCAGCCTAGGTCATGATCTCGCCATTCCTGAGTTCGAGCCCTGCGTCGGGCTCTCTGCTGACAGCTCAGAGCCTGGAGCCTGTTTCAGATTCTGTGTCTCCCTCTCTTTCTCTGCAGCCTACGCTCCCCATGCCACTCCCCCTCCCCCCCACGGCTCATGCTCTTTCTCCCTCAAAAATAAAGATTAAAAATTTTTTTTAATTAAAAAAAAAAGGGTGAATTGTATGGTATGCATGGTATACCTCAACTAAAAGAAGATCAAGACGTACTCTTTTAAAAAAAAATCTTAAATCAGCCTAAACTCCATGAGTTAAAAACTATATATATTATATCACACTTTTCTCTTTATTATAATTGCATGTCTTTCCCCTTATTATAAAAGTCAAGTGGCATTTTAGAAAAAGAGGAGACAGATATTGTTGATAATTATTCCACTTAAGTTCTGCTAGTTCTCTTTTCAGTTGACTAGTGTTTTAGTTACAAGCTTCCCATCATACTTGAATCTTCTGCTTTTCATCTGGAGAAGGACAGTTCTAAAACAGAAACCTGGATTTCACAGAGGCTTCTGGAAACTATGGAGACAGAACATCATTTACACGTGTCACATGACCTGCTCATGTCACCAGAGTCCCCACCCCAAGGTTTCTAGGTCTCCTTCCTCTGGTAGGTGGAAGGCTGCCTGTGTTCTGTTCTTCCCTGGCCTTCTGACCTGAGTGCATTCTGGCCCCCACACTTCCCTGGCCTTCTGATGGGAATGTGTTCATGCACCACCTTCCCTGGCCTTCTGATGCGAGTGAGTTCTGGCCCCCACCTTCCCTGGCCTTCTGATGGGAGTGAGTTCTGGCCCCCCCCTTCCCTGGCCTTCTGATGCGAGTGAGTTCTGGCCCCCACCTTCCCTGGCCTTCTGATGGGAATGTATTCATGCACCCCCTTCCCTGGCCTTCTGATGCGAGTGAGTTCTAGCCCCCACCTTCCCTGGACTTCTGATGGGAGTGAGTTCTGGCCCCCACTTTCCCTGGACTTCTGATGGGAGTGTGTTCTAGTTTCCCTGTTCCCTGGCCTCTGATTCTGCCCCAACAGGAGGAAGACCAAGGAAAGTAAACTTCAGATGGTTGCACTCCCTCTCTCTCAAAAAATAAACAGGGCACCTGCATGACTCAGTCAGTTCAGAGCCCAGCTCCTGACTCTAGCTCTGGTCATGGCTCACGGATTTATGAGTTTGAGCCCCACCACCGGGCTCTGAGCTGACAGTTCGGAGGTTGGAGCCTGCTTGGGATTCTCTCTCTACCCCTCTTCCTTTTCATGCATACTCTCTCCCAAAAGTAAATAAAATAAACCTAAAAATAAATAAATAAACATTAAAAAGGTAAATTTATAATGGATATGTTAGGATAAATTTACTGACAAAGTTTGGTCCCAAAAGAGTGCTTTGAAGCCACAAATGGTTTTTTAAAAGATGCCAAACTGCTGTACTGATTTATTACATGTAATTCCACTGACCCTCACTGATGCAAAGCACCTGGTAGGGAAAGCCACATGTTCACACTACTTCAGGTCCTAATTTCCAGAATACAGGAGCCACTAGGCCTTTGTGACGAAATGACCGTGGGCGTGGATTTACATGAAGTGAAAGAGGCCAGGATTGTCTTACATGTTGGCGACGTTTCAGCACGTGGTCTAATGTGGGGCAACTGCGGTGCAGACTACTTGCTGGGTGAAGGGATATAAATATCAATACAGTTCTCATTAGAATGTCATCAACTAATTAGTCCTTGGGGCTGCGGTGACACCATCAAAACAGAAGCATCAAAACCACCTCCACCAGATCTAATTTGCAATGTATGATTTCACCACATGAAACAGATTCTCTGACAATTTATTCTCTTCTCTTTTCGAGCTGAAGAAGTGGAGAACAGTCAACAGAGAAACAAGCAGAACCTTCCAGGTACTTGTGAACATGGCAGGCATCACGGAAACAGCAGAGAAGTATTTCCCATCATATAAACGTCTGACTTAGGGGAGTAAATACCTATTCAAGATGCACATTCCTGGCCTGAAAAATATTTTTAAAAATACTTCTCAAATATGCCAGTTAGGAAACGCCAATTGAAAACAAATTTCAGTATCTATCTTGCCAGGTCTTTTCTGTGTTTTCAGGAGTCATTCTCTGCCTGGAGTCCAACAACTGTTAAGAACACGGATGTTATAAGGTTTGTCTCCATGGTCAAAAATGGACATATTAGGAGAATGTTGTCTAATGAGTCACATCAGGAGCTCCTGAGTGGCTCAGTCAGTTAGGCATCTGACTTCAACTTGGGTCATGATCACGCGTTTCATGAGTTCGAGCCCCATGTCAGGCTCTGTGCACCTAGTTTGGGTTCTGTGTGTGTGTGTCTCTCTCTGTCCCTCCTCTGCTCACACTCTCTCTCAAAATAAACATTAAAAAAATAAAGAGCCACATAATTTATTTCCGTATTACCTCACTGGTGGGTTTCATTTTCAGCAGGGTAAGGTTAAAAATCTTCACTGGAACCCTAATGTAAAAATGATGCCAATACTTACTAGCTAGTATACATATTTTATACTGATGGGATGGAAGCTAATTTACTTGATGATGAAAATAAAGTACCCAAATATATAAAAGTGGGTAGTTTTCACCTGCTGGGAAGAATATTATTAGTGCTGAAAATTTGGTATCATGTGGAGCCTGCAAGTCTTGTCTGATCCTAAAAGATAAAAAAATTTAGTGTCCTTGTAAAAATGAGAATGACTTCTGTGTTTAATTCTTCCTACCACCCCCCAAAAATGTATATAACCTTTACTGTCCTAAACAAATGAGATTTTTTTTTATTGTGAGTTTTATGATAAGCAAGTTGGCTGAATGCAATTGGCCAGAGCAAAAGTGAAAAAAAGGGGTTTCATTAATGAAGAGTATGAACAGAATGTTCTATCAAGTGAGGAAAAAGACAGCAATAGAATACACTTGCCGTAGAGCTCCCAGAAATGAAGAGCAATGCAGGGGACACTGGGTATGGAATGAAACGGACACCATTCTTCATGATCCTTCCTGAAGTGGTCAGTGCGTGCATATTTCCCGGAACCCAGGTCTGGTGGAAACCACTAGATTTCAGATATTATAGCCGTGTCCACAGGACCACGAAAACTTGTCCAGTGGCCACACTAAATGGTGCCAAAAATTGGGCTGACTTCAAAGGTGCCTAAGAACTAAGCCATGTGTTTGAAGTCCAGTGACAATGGATATATTCATTTCCACAAAGTAGCCATTTAAGCAGAAATGTTACTTTTTCATCTTGCTGCCACCCAGGGACTTCAGAATGGCCGACTGACTGCACAGCACAACATACGATGCCAGGGATTTGGAGGTATAAGGAGACACTTTACACAATGGTTATCAAATATTTCTGTGGAAAGTTGTTACGAATGGGAGAATTAGGAGATGCCAAGACAATACTTCTAGACTGAAACCTAGGACCTTCCTCCTGATTGTTTCTGTGGGTGAAACACTCTTGCTACATGTATCTTCACATCTTTCCGAGCTTCATAAACAAAGGACACAGAACAGAAGACCCATTCTGAGAGACAGTGTTCTTTAATATTTGTAAAGTAGAAGCAAAAGATGTAGGTAGGCTGAATTTCATTTATTTTTAAATTTTATTTATTTACTTATTTTTGAGCGAGTGAGCAGGGGAGGGACAGAGAAAGAGGNTTCTTTAATATTTGTAAAGTAGAAGCAAAAGATGTAGGTAGGCTGAATTTCATTTATTTTTAAATTTTATTTATTTATTTATTTATTTTCGAGCGAGTGAGCAGGGGAGGGGCAGAGAAAGAGAGAGAGAATCCCCTCAGGTGGAGCCTGACGCAAGGCTCGATCCTACGGTCGTGAGATCATGATGGAAATCCAGAGTCGGGCGCTCAACAGACTGAGCCGCCCAGGTGACTCCGGTAGATTGAATTTTCAGCAGTGAAATTTCCCATGCTGCATGTATGCAAGGATGAGGCGGCCAAACTGCTCTGCATTTTGGTCAAAGAGGGGTTTTCAGTGTTTGCCTTGCCTGTGTGCACACAGTTGCTGGCGTTTCCAATGAGAAGCAGGTATGTGACCTTTGGGCACTGATTTGGACATGTGACTGCTGTTCTCTAACACAGGAAGCCCGAGTGAAGAGACAGTCACTTCCTGGGGTCACACAGGCCAGGCACAGNCTCCCTGAAGACCGCCTGCTACAGTTTACACAACTTTACAGACGATTCACCTTAACTTAAGGACTCCCATTTATTTTGTATGCGTCCAAATTTACACTTTCCCTCGGGATGTCAGGAACTAAAGTTTCTGGATAAGACAAGCCATGGTTTTAAGGCTTGTGGGGGGGAAACCAAAACAAAGCAAAACATGCTTTATAGGCTCAACTAAGAGTTCAAATTCTCTGAGAAATATGTTTGATCTCGCCAACTCTGAGCTGTATTGTGCCAAAGTCAAAATTCCTTTCACTTTACACTCTAGAGGATTTTCAGGAAATTTAAATCGCATGGCTGTTGTTCATTCCTTCAATCAACTCATCAAATATTTTCCTTTAAAAGCTGCATAATGTCCAAAAATTATTCACGTCTGATTTCTCATAGAAAAAGGCTCGGTCTGCCAGGAACATATCACATTATACACACAGAATCTGGGGTTTGGTTTATATTCTCTACCTGCTTTGGAAGGTGGATATTGGCTCTACTTTGTTTACTAAATTCTGCTTCTTTTCAACGTCGTTTCTAGATATTGAGGTGTCTGTTCTTGTTATCTATAACTGAAGCGAAAAACACCAGCAGAATACAAACACTCAGAATACCCAAATCGATCAGAAACAATAAAACATAAAGAATGAAAGCATGAAATGTGTCTGATGTGTTTTGGACACTCTGAGGGGTCCCCACGGGCGTCTACTTCCCTTAAGCACCTAAGTGCTGGACAAGGTTTCCATCACCTATTTCCATCTATACAACGAGGAAGTTTTACTTCTAACTGGGAAGTCACGGCGCAGAGCCCTTGTCAGCCCTCTTTAATAGCTGCTTATAAATTATTCGATTTCTGCCCTAACTTGGACGAGCTCTGAAATTCCATCAACAGGCCCCCAGGATCCACAAAGGAGAACACGAGATCCAAGAGGAACATGCCTTAGTTCATGGGGTTGGAACTCCACAGAGTTGGAAGAATTCACAGCATGAGACTCAAACCCCCTTCGGCACAGCCTTCCTTAGAAGAGGAATCTGGAACCAGACCTGCATTTAAACCACAGATCTGCTGTTGTGGACTCCGGAGCGCTAATTAACACCGTAAACTGTTGTTTCCCACACGTGTGGTAGTAGTAGCTAACACGTCCTCAGCACTTAACTACACGACACTGACTATCCCACTGACTGTTCCTTACGGGCACTGTCACAACAGTGCCATGCGTGGGTGCACCGCTATCATCCCCATTTTACAAGAGGGAAACTGAGGCACAGAGAGGTTAAGAAACTTGCCTACAGTCCCACAGAGAATAAGATGTGAATACAATACTGCCCCACAGTCTGCCTTCCTTTAAATCCAGGACGGAGCCGTTTGAGGGTTAAAACAGGTAAGGAGTTTTGAGAGATAAGGTAAATACGTGGACCTTTTCTTCCTGAGAAGTTAAGTAATCAGGCCAACACACATGACAAGATGCTCAACATCACTCATCAGCAAGGGGATGCAAATCAAAGCCACCGTGGGATAGCACCTCACACCTGTCAGACGGCTGAAATCAGAAGCAAGGAGTGTTGGCGAGCACGTGGAGAATGAGGAGCGCTCATGCACTGTTGGTGGGAAAGCAAACTGGTACAGCCGCCGCGGAGAACTGTATTCAGCTTCCTCCAAAAGTTAAAGATAGAATCACACCTCAACCCAGTAATCACACTAGTGGGTATTTACCCAAAGAACATAAGAACACAAATTCAAAGGGATACATACACTCCTATGTTCACTGCAGTGTTATTTACAATTTATGGAAATAGCCCAGGTGTCCATCGATAGATGAATGGGTAAAGAAGATGTCGTGTGTGTACATACACACACACACACACGAATATTATTCACCCATAAAAAAAGAAATCTTGCCATTTGCAATTTGGACGGAACTAGACGGTATAATGTTAAGTGAAATAAGTCAGTCAGAGAAAGACAAATACCATACGATCTCACTCATGTGTTATTTAAGAAACAAAACAAATGAGCAAGGGGGAAAAAAGAGAGACAGAGGTAAATCAAGAAACAGACTCTTGGCTACAGAGAACACACGGATGGCTACCAGCGGGGGGATGGGGATGAAGGAAACAGGTGAGGGCGATTAAGGAGTGCACTTGTGATCAGCACTAGATCATGTATAGAACTGCTGAATTACTATGTTACACACCTGGAATTAATATAGCACTGTACGTAACTGGGGTGGAGGCATCCAAAACAATAACAAAGAGTTAAGCCAGCAAATGTGAATATTCTGATGTATCTCTGTCTATACCTACACCGACATCTATTCTTCCAGGTAAACAGCATCACGTGTATTGGAATTGTATATAAATATAAAAAACAAAGTCTATATCCTGTTCTTTTAGACAGCCTAAATTCAGAGTGGTTTGTGACAGCTGCCTTTTCTTCACGGGTTTAGACTTGCCAAGCAAATGAATAAACAAGCGCTTTCAATAAAAGAAAATCAAAGATTAAATAGGTCAATGCATTCTGAGCAGTGAAAATGAAAACATCCTCTGCCTTTGCCCTACAAACATCCACCAGGAAAGTACCAGAATCCCAGTTCCCTTCCTGGCATGCATTAGCTGCTTCTCCACCACAGTAAATAGAAACTAAATACACAATTTGTAATGCACTGCACTTACCTCTCAGGATACAGAAGGGCTCATCACCAAATTTCCTGAGGCACATTTAAATAAAAGAGCACTTTTCTTGTCTTGCAACAGACTAACGCTATACATCACTCTGAATGCTGAAGGCACCGCCACACTGTCCCCACGTGGACCCGACGGAGGAAGGACACCGCCACACTGTCCCCACGTGGACCCGACGGAGGAAGGACACCGCCACACTGTCCCCACGTGGACCCGACGGAGGAAGGACACCGCCACACTGTCCCCACGTGGACCCGACGGAGGAAGGACACCGCCACACTGTCCCCACGTGAACCTGATGGAGGAAGGGCACCGCCACACTGTCCCCACGTGGACCTGATGGAGGAAGTACACAACCACACTGTCCCCACATGGACCCGACGGAGGAAGGACGCTGCCCACTGTCCCCACGTGGACCTGACGGAGGAAGGACACCGCCACATGGTCCCCACGTGGGCCTGAGGGAGGAAGGGCACTGCCACACTGTCCCTACATGGACCTGACGGAGGAAGGACACCGCCACACTGTCCCCACGTGGACCTGAGGGAGGAAGGGCACTGCCACACTGTCCCCATGTGGACCCGATGGAGGAAGGATGCTGCCACACTGTCCCTACTTGGACCTGACGGAGGAAGGACGCTGCCACACTGTCCCCACGTGGACCTGACAGAGGAAGGACACCGCCACACTGTCCCCAGTGGACCTGATGGAGGAAGGACACTGCCACACTGTCCCCATGTGGACCTGATGGAGGAAGGGCACTGCCACACTGTCCCCACGTGGACCTGACGGAGGAAGGACACCGCCACACTGTCCCCAGTGGACCTGACGGAGGAAGGATGCTGCTACACTGTCCCCACGTGGACCTGACGGAGGAAAGATGCTGCCACACTGTCCCCATGTGGACCTGATGGAGGAAGGGCACCGCCACACTGTCCCCAGTGGACCTGACGGAGGAAGGATGCTGCCACACTGTCCCCACGTGGACCTGATGGAGGAAGGATGCTGCCACACTGTCCCCATGTGGACCTGACGGAGGAAGGACACCGCCACACTGTCCCCACGTGGACCTGATGGAGGAAGGATGCTGCCACACTGTCCCCACGTGGACCTGACGGAGGAAGGATGCTGCCACACTGTCCCCACGTGGACCTGATGGAGGAAGGACGCTGCCACACTGTCCCCATGTGGACCTGATGGAGGAAGGGCGCCGCCACACTGTCCCCACGTGGACCTGACGGAGGAAGGACACCACCACACTGTCCCCAGTGGACCTGATGGAGGAAGGACACCGCCACACTGTCCCCAGTGGACCTGACGGAGGACGGACACCACCATGTTGTCTTGATGGCTGAGTATCTGCACATGTGTAGTGCAGTCACCAAACAGTTAAAAAAAACTCTGTGTATTCCAGGAAATAATACCATGGAACATGTTTCATAAGGAATAATATTCTATGTCCTGAGGCTTTAAAATATAACCCTTTAATTTTTTCCTGGTGTAGTTTTCATAACTCTGATAATTTAATTAATTTCCCCCCCTTACGAACGGTTCCTATTTTGACAAAATTAAGTAAGGGCAATTCTGTCCTCTGTGAAGTCATCCTCATGGTCCTCCCTCCTCACTGCACCAGAAATAACACAAGCGACGTTTAACCGAATGTGACTTCTTGAAGGCAAAGCTCCATTTTAGGAATAAGCAAAGAGATTAACTCTTGATGTCCATATGAAGTTCCTGGTTGTGTGTTTCAATGTCTGGTGGTCAGTCCCAGTCCAAAAATTTGGTTGAAGTAGGAACACTGGGGAAAAAAAAAAAATGACGATGACGGCTGGCGTTGCCAGCAGCGGCACGGAAAGATGACAGCACTGAGCAGAACGCGGGAGACGCACTGTCCCTAACACGCTCAGCCTGGCCACCCGCACCCCCAACCCCCAGGAGTGAAGGACGCACCAGGCAGGGCTCCTGCTCTTTCTGCAAGGACAGCCTGGAACATTCCAGACAGGGACAACCAGGACGAAGCCCGCCCTGGGGACCACTGGCTTCCCGCCCCGTGCGCCACTCCCACGACGCAAGAGATGAAAAGGCAGCGCGCAAGGCCAATCCGTGGTCCAAGGCAGAAACGCCGGCTGGCCTCACGCCAGCAGGCTCTCACGGGGGTCTGCTCGGCCTGAGCCGACAGTCGTGGACACGATGCTACCAGGGGCACCACTTCAGTTCGGGACCATGTCAGTGAGGCTTGGGACCACGGACACCGTCAGGGTGGCTCAGAGGAGAAGACCATGTGTCTGGGAGCCTTTAAGGAGCATCATTTCCAATGCGGTGTTAATAAGTCTTAATAATTATGTTTTTTTTTTAATTCCATTCTTATGCATGAATGAAATCAAAAAGGATCTGCACTGAAAATGAGGTTTACATCAGTTTACATCAGTACAATCACACTTTCTGCGACACGAAATCTGCCTAATTGCTCAAACCTCAGTGATAGGGTTTCAGACACTAACAAATACTAATGGGTCGACTGATCAAGCAGAGGGGAACTTTGGCAGAAAACGCGGCCTTTGGCCACAATTTCAAAGCAAAGAACGTAGCTGTTCCGGTTGTCCTTGTATAAGAACAAACCGCGTCCCCCAAATACTGGCTTAGAATATGAACAGCTATTTCACTCATGATAGGGTGACCAAGGTGATCGAGTTGGCCAGAGAGTTCTGGGATGGCTCAAAAAGCTGGAGGCTGCCACAGCTTGGACTCTTCACCCGCCTTCTCCCTTGGTCTCATCTCTCCCCCAGGGTCTCCGCACAGTAGCCTCTGGGTAGCCAGACTTCTTACATGGTGACTCAGAGCTCCAAGAACCACCTTCCCAGAGAAAGCAGCAGCAACTGCACTGATTTTTCTAACTTGGCCTCAGGAGCAAAGCAGTGAAAATTCTGCTGCACTCTATTTATTGATCATGTCCCACTCAGGCTCCGCAGGAGGGACACAGACCCCATCCCCCACTCCCCACCCTCCAGATTGGGCAGGGGGGGCATCAAAAATTTCTGACCATATTTTAAAATCATCACAGTCTGCTCTTTAGTGACAACTTATTTACATTTCTTATTTTATACTCCTTTTATATACTATCCTACATAAACTCATCCCTTTATAGAACTCATCAAGTGCAAATTCAAGGTCCACTAAATATGGATCAGATGCAGAGAAGTCTTCTTTTGACCCAAAGATCTGTGAAACAGACCAAATCGCTATCTCAACATGGCAAGTGGCTTCCAAATGCAAGAGTCTGGAAAGAGGTCCAGGCTGAAACAGGAGCCCTGATGGGTCATCCCGCTAAGCCTAGGAAATTATGGTGCATATATGTACGTGATATATGTGGATATACAGTATGTATGCATCTATTAGGTACATGTCTAGATGCATATTGATATTGTGATGAAATGTATATATATTTTGACCTGTGTGTATACACAGTTTTGAGAAAAAATTTTCTAATGATGAAAAATGTTTACTTTGAAAAGCAATGAATTAACAAAATAATAAAAACAAGCAGAAGATTCTATATAAACTCTGAAGAGGATATGTAGTGAGGAAAAATTATTGTGTCTCTAGGTACAAAACAATTAACAAAAAAGATCTGCTTTGCTCATTGGTTTCTTTTTCCTTTACCGACTCTATACCGGTTAAGTCTCATGTTTTCTGAAGAGCCATGGACAACTTTACAGGACTCTGTATATCTCTTGGTATGTGGCTCCACACGTGTGCTGAAGATTGGCCACCTGAACAGAAAGAACACATTTCTGTGCGGCCCTTACTGAAGAGGTGGCAACCCAGGTGCCCAGTCCTGACATCAGGGGCTGCAGAGCATGGTGGCCCATGCTGCAGCCTGTCACATGTGGGTTCGGTGGGGTTCTGTGTATGTCTACCCACCTACTGTGGATTGCTATGAACAAGTGCTTCTCAACTTGGGCCCTGGGGCAATTGAATTGTTCCCTTGCACATAAAGCACAAGATGGCTAACGGGATAGTTCATCTGCAGGAGTGAGCCCAACATCTGTTGAGATCAACCGGCGGTGGGAAAGGCTTTGAACATAATTGAGAGCTAATACACACACTAAATAAACAGCCAAGATGATCTTAATAGGAAGCTCAATTTTTGTGAGTGTGATGATTGCCAGCAAAACGTGGAGAGCTGGACTACTTCAACAGTCATAAACATAATAAAAATAAATAATTGTCACAAATGCTCTCCCTCCACCCATGAATATATGCTATGACTTTATATATTGCGTCTGGATTCAACTTCCAGACCATGACTTCATTGCCAATATATCATCCCGATTTGCCAACAAAATACCGTCATGTGTTGCTAAAGAGAAAATATGTTCCTGGTGAAAGCAGGGCTCATGGTGTAGATTTGTAATTGTTATTTCAATGGCCAGAAATATGTAAGCTGTCAGGAAAACACTATTTATTGAGTGTCCACTGGATCACTAGGTACAAACATTGAATAGTTATCCATCTGCTCACGTTGGAGACAAAACAATAGGCAATTTCAGGACCTTTATTTCTTTTCGAATGTGACCTCATATCTCTAGTATTTTTCTATCAGGCACAGACATCTGTATTTTAAACCATCTGTAAGTGGTAAATACAAATGAATGAATCTATTCAAGCGGCATAGTATCAGACAGCAGTGACCTGATTCCCTGAACCGAGGCTGGGAGACAAATTCTGCCAGAAGTCTTAAGTTCTAAGAAGTGTTGTCCAGCTTCCCAAATGCCTCTACACGCATTCAGCATCTGCAAGGCACTTGGCCATACATCATCTGGCTAGATCCTTCTCGAATCTCTGCACAGTAAGGAAAGCTGGAACTAGCCCCCGGCACTAGATGCAAATCACTAGAACCCATAACTTCCCATCTTCTTCTGTCCAAGCCCCCCCACCTCGCCAACACTCAGTGGCTCAGATACCGGGAAAACGGTGTGCACTGATCACTGCCTCTTCCTCCGCTGCTGCATAGTAGGTGCTGTAAACCCACTTCTTCCAAGAACAGCCCCTTCAGCAAGCGCGGTATGCAAAGTGGTTGAACTAAGCCTCCAGCTTCCAATCTGAGCTTCCTTTTAGAAGTGAATGGTTGGGACCTACCACGTATCTACTCGTCTTCAGAACCAGGAGACGACGAACAGAAGTACCAGAAAGGAATTTGAGCAGAGAGAGCAGCACTCAGCTAATGGGACTGGTGCTAAGGGTCTAATTTCTGTAGCCAATCATGTTGGTCAGAGAGATAACTAGACTCATTCCACCCTAGTATCTGTTATGTTTTCCGTTTACTTACCTGCTCCATTCACACCCGAGGCTACCTTAAAGCTGTTATACTCTCTTTATTTTTCTATTTTTAAAATATAATCTATCGTCAACTTAGCTAACATACAGCGTATACGGTGTACTCTTGGCTTTGGGAGTAGACTCCCATGATTCATTGCTTACATACAACACCCAGTGCTCATCCCAAAAAGTGTCCTTCTCAATGCCCGTCACCCATTCTCCCCTATCCCCTGTCCCAACCCCCTGCCCCCATCAATCCTCAGTTTGTTCTCTGTATTTAAGAGTCAGTCTCTTATGGTTTGCCTCCCTCCCTCTCTGTTTGTAACATTTTTTCCCCTTCCCTTCTGCCATGGTCTTCTGTTAAGTTTCTCAGGATCCACATATGACTGAAACCATATGATATCTATCTTTTACTGACTTATTTCACTTAGCGCAGTACCCTCCAGCTCCATCCACCTTGTTGCAAATGGCAAGATTTCATTCTTTGTCATTATATATGTACCAACTCCATACCCGATAAACAAATAATCCAGTGAAGAAATGGGTAGAAGACATGAATAGACACTTTTCCAAAGAGGACATCCAGATGGCTAACAGACACATGAAATGACGCTCAGCATCGCTCATCATCAGGGAAATACAAGTCAAAACCACATCGAGATACCACCTTGCAGTGGTCAGCGTGGCTAAAATTAACAAGTCAGGAAACAACAGATGTCAGTGAGGATGTGGAGAAAGGGGAATCCTCTTGCCCTGTTGATGGGAATGCAAACTGTTTCAGCCCCTCTGGGAAACAGTGCTGAGGTCCTTAAAAAATTAAAAATAGAATTACCCTATGACCCAGCAATAGCACTACTAGAAATTTATCCAAAGGACACAGAAGTACTGATTCATAGGGGCACATGCACCCCAATGTTTACAGCAGCACTATCAACAACAGCCAAATTATGGAAAGAGCTCAAAAGTTATACTCTCTTTAAACTTTCCATCACGAAGGGGCGCCTGGGTGGCTCAGTCATCTAAATGTCCAACTTTGGCTCAGGTCATGATCTCACGGTTCATGGGTTTGAACGCTGCGTCGGGCTCTGTGCGGACAGCTAGCTCAGAGTGGACAGCTAGCTCAGAGCCTGGAACCTGCTTCAGATTCTGTATGTCCCTCTCTCTAACCCTCCCCTGCTCACGCTGTCTCTCTCTCTCTCTCTCTCTCAGAAATAAAAGCATTAAAAAAAATAAAATAAACTTTCCATCACTTAGTCTGTCTTCAGACTCAGCAGATAAAAGGAATCAGCAAATACTGAGTTCTCCCTAAATGCAAAGAGTCTTTGTAAATGTTTTTCACGTATTTACATATTCAACTGTTATTCTAAGGATAGGAATTACTAGGGGCGCCTGGGTGGCTCAGTTGGTCAAGTGTCCGACTTCGGCTCAGGTCATGATCTCAAGGTTCGTGGGTTCGAGCCCTGCTTTGGGCTCTGTGCTGACAGCTCAGAGCCTGGAGCCTGCTTCAGATTCTATGTCTCCCTCTCTCTATGACCCTCCCCTGCTCATGCTGTGTCTCTCTTTCTCTCAGAAATAAATAAAAACATTTAAACAAAGGATAGGAATTACTAGAATTATTCAATTTTATGGCTCAAGAAAGGGAGGTGGAGAGAGGTTAAGTCCTCGGTGTGACGATGAACGGATCTGAAGGGGTGGAGTTGGGAAACGAAGCACCTAGAACCTTCCTGAAGTCATACTCCAAGGACCTCTGACCCTTGAACACATGGGTTTGAACTACTTGCATCTACTTATCTGTGGAATTCTTCTGTAAGTACAGCACAGTGCTGTGAATGTATTTTCTCTTCGTTAGGATTTTCTAAACAACGTTTTTCCCCTCTAACTTACTTTACCATAAGAAGATAGTATATAATACACAATGTAGAAACTATGTGCTAATCAACTGTTTATCTTATTGGAAAGGCTTTGGTCAACAGTAGGCTATTAGTACGGAGTTGCATTTGGGGGAGCCCTAAGTTATATGTGGATTTTCAACTATGTGGAAGGTCAACGCTCCAACCCTCACACCGTTCAAGGTTCAACTGTAATTCTAGTTTAAGTAACTCCTAATTTCTGTCTTGCTTCAATGGACAAGATGTCTGACTCCTAAGTAAGACTAGTTCTTCCACCATGATTTGGGATCCTATCCCATCAACCCCCCATTAGGGACTCAGTGGCTTTTCCTGTATCTTCAACCTCACCCTGCCTCTGGTCGCCTTCTGTGAGTATCCACATAGAAAGTTATTTCCATAACTACTCCACAGAAAACTTCCCTCAACCCTGCCTTTTCTTAGATCCCTGAGACCATGTCTGTCCCCTCACTAAATTTCTCACAAGACTTATTCCTATCTTCCATTTCTCTTTCTTCATATTACATTCACCTCCAATGCCCACGCCACCATTACACCAATACATCTCTGCTTCCTAAGGTCCTCACTGGCCTTCTCCATGAGTTCTCCATCAATGCCTGCTTGGCCCTTTCATGCTTGATCTTCCTGTGGTATGTGACCCCGCTGCCTCTATGTCTTCCCTTTGGCTTCTGTGACATCACAATGTCTTGGTTTTCTGTGTCTCTGGCTGTTGCTTCAGTCTGTTTTGTGGGATCCTTTCTACTTTTCCTTTCAACACTAGAGCACAGCAGGGTATGTTCTCATGCCTGTTTCCTCCAGTCCTATGGTTCCGCCTCAGAGGTTCTCAGCTTTGGCGCTCTGGGATGGACCTTTTGGGCTGGATCATCTCAGGCACTGTAGCATGTTGAGCAGTATCCCTGGTCTCTACCCACAAGATGCTGGTGCCTCCCCTTCCTCTGACAAGACTTCCTTCCTAAGACTTAGGATATGTTCAGGCACTGTCATGTGTCCCCTGGGCTTAAAATCCCATAAAATATGCCTGGTTGAACATCCCCATTTCACCATCCCTTTAATTAGCATTGATGTTAAAATCCACAACTAAACATTTTCACATTTATACTCCCAACCCAGACCTTTCTCCTGAGCGCCAGATTCTTCAGTCTTATTTGATAATTGCACTGGAATGTCCCCAAAGCACAGGAATGTAAGTTCAACATCCCCCGCACTGAACTCCCTCCTTCCTGGAAGCTGTCTGAGCTCCTCTGCAATTCCTGACGTCAGCAGATGGCACCTCTCAAGCTGGGATGTCAGGGCGTCGCTCACGCCAGGTCTAATCCAGCACCAAGCCTCCCCAGTTCTCCTTCTGTATTATACAACCTCTTCCCTCTCTCCTCACTGCCTCTACTGTCCCTCCAGCCTTCATGCCCTCTCTTCCACGGGGGACCACGGCTTCCTGAATTACACCCTGCTTTCCAACCACCTTTCAACATCCATTTGTCCAAGGTCATCCACAGGGACTGTGTTAAAGTTAAGGGCGCCTGGGTGGCTCAGTCCGTTAAGCGTCCAACTTTGTCTCGGGTCATGATCTCTTGGTTCGTGAGTTTGAGCTCTGTGTCAGGCTCTGTCAGCTCAGAGCCTGGGACCTGCTTCAGACTTTGTTCCTCTCTCTCTCTGCCTCTCCTCTGCTCTGTGTCTCCCTCATAAATAAATACACATTAAAAAATAAGTTAAAGAATGTGCAAGCCAGCCCACACCTCTCAAATACCTCCAGGGCGCCTGGGTGGCTCAGTCGGTTAAGCGTCTGACTTCGGCTCAGGTCATGATCTCAAGGTTCGTGGGTTCGAGCCCCGTGTCGGGCTCTGTGCTGGCAGCTCAGAGCCTGGAGCCTGCTTCAGATTCTGTGTCTCCCTCTCTCTGACCCTCCCCTGTTCACGCTCTCTCTCTCTCTCTCAGAAATAAATAAAACATTAAAAAAATTTTAAAAATTTCAAATACCTCCACGTCTTAACACATTTCAGTGTCCTTTTGATAAAGCTCACACTCCGGAGCTCTATGACAGAGGCCTGCTCCATGCCGGCCCCCTAACCGTTTACGTCATCCAGGCCCCTTCCCTAACACCTCACCATCTAGCCCTTGATCTACTCAAAGCAGCAAAACTGCGCCATGTCTGCGTCACCTCTGAGTCCTGGCCCTGGACGTTCCTTCTGCCCACGTGCCCGGCCCCCCCCAAACCTCTCCACTCCGTTGTCCTGCCCAATGTACTCCTCCACAACTGCCAGAACCTGGTGAAAGACCTCCCTGACAGCCATCTGCTGATGACCAGCACACTGCATGCTCTCCTGCTATCACCTGCTTACGCACGTGGCTCCCTGCCCAGCAAGTAAGCTTCACGACAGCACGCGAGCCACTTCATTACCCTTCGAATCTTAGGTCCCACTGTAAATACCGTACAGGCACATCATCAGTCCATAAATTTAATGAACACATGCGTAAAAAACACAAGAATGGTCCATCTGGGTAATAATGTGTTTTATCATCCAGGAACAATTGTACTGCACTGATTCACCAGGTTGCAATTTAAAACTCTGGAACAGAATTTTATTGCTATGTTACTCCTAGCATTTCCCCCCTCTTATTAGGGACACAGAATGCAAAGGACTGGCAGGGTGTGGGGGAGGTGCGGAACTAGCGTGTACGGAGAGCCATTTCCGTGCCAGGTTCTTCACCCACCATCTCAGTGCTCGTGCTAAACTTAGACGGCATCAGCTTAGATGCTGGGCAACCGAGGCTCACGGATGATAATTACTACTTTGTGGCTTAAAAGAACACATATTTATTATCACAGTTTCTATGGGTCAGGAGTTCAGGGACAAGACGTATCATCCAAACATGCACAAGTGCTACCTCAGTTCAGGATGACGGATTTACAGGGCATGTAAAAATGCAAAAGGGGGTAGGAACTCAACCCGTCCTATCAATCATCTAACAGACATGAGGCTTCCTGTCAAAAAAGCTAGGTACGAATCCCATATCCTTAGGTGCGTCATTCTATCACCTGTGAGTCCTTACTGATGGTAGATTGTGGTAATTTGCCACGGAGCAATAGATAACTAATAAACTGCGTGCTTATACTAAAACACCGTGCAGCACCGGCAGAAGACAGCACGAAATTCCTTTCTGCCCCAGTTCCCAACATCCCGGACACTTTGGAAGGCAGTTAATCATCCGCTTTGAAAAAAAAAATCCCAAATCTGCTCTGCCAAGAAACTTCATTTTGCCAGGAATGCTGTCTGTCTCTATAAAAATTATACAGGAATCCTAGATCCAATTGCATTTCTCTGTTCCTAAGTACCTTCCCAGCTTTTGGAAGGACTTTGCAGATGGCCAGTGCCCTGCAATGGAAGAGCTGAGTGAAAACGCAGCTGCACACTGCAGCGTCTGGTCGGGCAGCCCCGTGCAGAAATGGGCTCTGCTCAGGTGGCTTCCCGGCCCAGATTTATGGGGCTGAGCTGGTGTGCCCTCAGACACAAGTCACAGCGAAGCACGCTGGGCAGCTCTCGCTATGGTTAAGCTGAATCACAGGTAGGTCTGGACTCACACAGGTCTCTCTTCTGGAGAGCTGAGAGGTCAAGTCCCAACTCAAGTGGTATCAACAGAAACTCAAAGCTCCAGAAGGTGAAAACCCAGGCTAGGGTTTCCCACCCTGGGCCCTGCTGACATTTGGGGCGGGATAATTCTTTGTTGTAGAGTCTGTCCTGGGCATTTTAGGACATTTAGCAGTATCTCTGGTCTCTACCCACTGGATGCTAGTACAATGCCTTCTCCTTGAGGCAAAAAGGTCTCTCTACATTCTCCACCTGGGTGGGGTGCTGACCTGCCCCGCAGATTAGAACCTCTGCTTTAAGCAAACAGATGAATTGTATTCTCAGTGCCCAAGTTCAATATAATGATCTAGCATGTATGGGATCACACAAATTAAAAAAGCTGAGGATCTGAGACCTGTTGGTGGGATTCCAAAAGATAAGAGTTTCCAACATCTACTACACCTCAAAGTCCTTTTAAATGGTTTACATAACTTGGGGCACCTGGGGGGCTCAGTCGATTGAGAGTACCAATCTTGGTTTTGGCTCAGGTCATGATCTCACAGTTCATGTGTTTGAGCCCTGTGTTGGACTCTGCCTGACAACACAAAGCCTGCTTGGGATTCTCTCTCTCTCTCCCTCCAAATAAATCAATAAACCTTAAAAAAAAAAAAAAAAAGTAAATTGCTTACATAACTTTAAAGAAACGGAGTCACAAAATACGCACACTGATTATGGCTACACCATTTCCCTTCTTCATGTGTTCGTTTTATTTATTTTTTATTTTATTTCTTAAATAGTTTATTGTCAAGTTGGTTTCCATATAATACCCAGTGCTCATCCCCACAAGTGCCCTCCTCCATGCCCATCACCCCCCTCCCCCCACCCCCATCAGCCCTCAGTTTGTTCTTGGCATTCAAGAGTCTCTCATGGTTTGCCTCCCTCCCTCTCCCCAACCATTTCCCCCCTTCTTCTCCCCCATGGTCCTCCGTTAGCTTCCTTCTAATCCACCCATGTGTTCACATTTTAAAGGCGCAACTCAATTGTGGATTTTATAGGGAAGAACTGAGTCTAACTGAGAATGGATAGACTACTCAAAATACACATTTCCCTGGGGAATCCTTCAGGGGAATTCCATTTTATTTTTAAGATGGGTGAACTAATTACTTTAAAGAATAGCATCCTGTGTTCCTTGCAAAGAGGATTATTCTTTTGCATCACATAATCAGCTCTAACCTGGCAGCTTGAGTTCAGGTTTCTGTACGAAGCTTGCACCTTGATAAAGATGGATTGTTACGCGATTAGTTTTGGTCCCTGGCACACCAAGATCATCTTTTCTTACGTTCGTTGTCTGCAGAGCCATGAAAGTCTTTATACTTCCTGTGCTTGCTTGAGGAGAGTTTCTCATTAATTTTTAACTATCCCTGTGAACATCTTTTATTTTATTATATTTTATAGAAAAAGCAACACTGAAGGGAGGCTTTTTTAAAATGACTTCTTTAGATAAAATTACTATTATCTCAAACTGCCATTAAAAAAGAATTTTTAATCTTTATTTTTGAGAGGAGAGAGAGACAGAGTGGGAGTGGGGGAGGAACAGAGAGAGAGGGAGACGCAGAATCTGAAGCAGGCTCCACACTCTGAGCTGTTAGCACAGAACCTGACCCAGAGCTCAAATTCACAAACCACAAGATCGTGACTTGAGCCCAAGTCAGATGCTTAACTGACTGAGCCACCCAGGTGTCCCTCAAACTGCCAATTTTGAATAGAATAAGTGTTCTGATCCTTGATGGACATATTTTTTAAATGGGTACATTCCTAATTTTATTTCCATATCATTAGATGTAAATCACAAGTATGTTAAGGTGTACTAAAATATTTAATTATGTTTGAAAGTCTATTTAAAACAGGGACTCTAGGGGACACCTGAGTGGCTTAGTTGGTTGAGCTTCTGACCTGATTTTGGCTCAGGTCATGATCTCGTGGTTATGAGTTTGAGCCCTGGATCGGGGTTTATGCTGACATTGCAGAGCCTGCTTGGGATTCTCTCTCTCTCCCGTCTCTCTGTCCCTATCCCACTTGCGCTGTCTCTCAAAAGAAATAAACTTAAAAGCCAGTCAATACCCTTTTATTTCAAATACAAGAGCTTATTCATTAACCAAACATGTAAATTTAGATCTAGAGCTCTCAGAATTTTGTACAGATGGCATTAAATTCCATACTTTAGACCACTTCCCGTTGAATAATTGACCTTAGCGATCTGGCTGTTGAGCAATTCCTAGCCTCCTGCACTCAGAGGGGCAAGGAATCTGTGGTCTTCTGCCTCACAACCTCACTTCTACAAGACATGTACAATCACACAGACTTTAGACCAGTGTCTGCCAAGCACACATGCATGTAAGCCAACAGGCATGAAATCTGCCCAACACACTGCTCCTGGAGCCTGCAGGAAGGAGCTAATGTTAAGTAACAAACTGACGGCTGTGATTTTAAGTGATTTTAGGTGACAACACTTAAGTTATAAGAAATCACGTCTGGACTGTGCATGCCTGATGGGGGGCCTTCTGTTGCAAACCATTCTTACTCTGCAAATGGCCGATAAAAGTCCTTCAGATGGTAATTAACTACCTCTGGGTATATGGTGATTGTAAATTCTTTTTATCAAAAATTACAGACCATGGCACCTGCCTGAGGTTGGTTAATTTAGGCTCAGTCACGATCTCATGATTTGTGAGATCAAGCCCTGTGTCAGGCTCTTTGCTGACAGCACAGAGCCTGCTTGGGATCCTCTCTCCCTCTCCTCCACTCATGCATGTGCTCTCTCTCTCAAAATAAATAAATAAACATCTAAAAAATGACAAGTGATATAAGATTTCCACTTTCTGTAATATAGACACAGCCTTATGACTCAAGTGGGAATTCTCTATTTCTACAAATGGGTGATTTAAAACTAGGAACGAGAAATTGAAATGTGTTAAGCACTTGGAACATAATATTATTGCCCTCTTTAAATTTATTTTACAGTCCTTCCCATCCAAGCGAATTCTGCTATTCCCACTGCTATACTGGCTGGAGGAAGGGAATGTTGGAAATCACGTAAACACCATGATTAAATATTAGGACATATTTATAAAACGTGTGACTTTCAGCTATAAAACAGGACGAATCCCTAAGTACAAAGACAAAAAATGGACAAAATGTTTCAGGTGAAAAGAATGTGAAAACGTCCCCTATTTTGGAGGGCAGGCAGAGGAGGCAAAGAGATACAGTACAAGGAAGTCATTACATTTCATTTTCTACCTTTTTACTCTTTTGAACTTTTCCACAATGTGTTAAAGTATTTCTAGCTTGTTTTTAATCTGTAACATTAATTACAGATGTTGTTTTGTCTTCTGTGTTAATAGTTTTAGGAGATTAATAAAAAGCAAAATGGGAACTTTTACTCAAGGTGTGTATGGTTTTCTTAAGTGCAGGTATTGAAAGAAACGAAATGTTTAAATATTGAACTCAAGACTAATGGTTGTATTAAGAAAAAAAAGAGAGGAAAAAAAGGCATTCACATGAATTGGGTGAAAAATCATTCATGGAGTAGTTGAGACACCGTCCAAAGTGGATGGAATTCTGGGGGAAATTTTTAGCTAATGCATGGAAAATCTAAGAGAAAATATTTTTTTTCTATACATCTGTGAGAAAAGGGACAAACAGCACTTTTCTCATAGGACTAAAATGCACGGGCAGAGGTTCATCAACAGACTCCAACTTCACCAGTGCGACACAGCCTTTAAGTTGCCAAAACACGTCTTTGGTTGCTTTGAAATAAACCACCCACACAGCCCTGCCCATTCACCAAAAACCATTACGGGTACAATCAGCTATTAAGAAAAGGAGTTGAATAAACCAAGGGCACAAGAAGAAAGCAGGTCTCCAGCACATACGAGGCTGAAACCCAGCAACACCAAGAACAGCAGACCTACTCGCTCCCAGACTCCTTCTCACCCACAGTTCCCAGGCTTAGGAATCCAGGTAGAAATAGAACAGCTTAAATAAGTGGAAGCTGCTAGAAAACAGAAGCAAAACTAGGTCATGGAGCAGTTTTAATTAAAATGATTTGCTAATAATTTGCCCCCATGTGGCCCCTGGCTGTGCGTGAACTGATGAAGACAAGGTATACAGACGTACTGGACTCTGTTTCACCTGTGTCCTGTCTGTGCTCGTCCGATTTCTAAACCACTAGCACGTTAGGTAACATTTCTGGCTGTCAGTGAAGAGCCTAAGTAACATCATTTTGAGATTAAGGCCTCCATTAAGAGCAACCTCGGGCTACATGTAGCCCCTGTTCCAGAAAAAGCCTCAGATTGTTCAAAGCTAAAGCCACCCTCGGACCGCTCTCAGATCAGCTAAACATTTCTGTGGTCTGAGCCAAGGCTGAGAACTGCAGACAGATTAACCAATTACTCACCACTTGCCTAAACCCCACGTAGGCCCTTTGAGCTCACCTCATAATTAGTCATTTTCAAAAGATACTCAAAGGTCATAACTGGGTCCCCACCAAAAGTAACAGACACCTCACAGATACTGAATAGTCAAAATATTACCTTGGGTGCTGTACAATTGTAATTGGAACTTACGTAATGATGTCATACGTACAACGTGTGCACTGTAACACCCCCGTCCCTGACCCCATAAAAACCCTGCTTGCTATTGTTGGGGGCTTCACCCTGCTGCCGCTGCGCCAGCTGACGGGTGAGCCTCTGCTCGAGCTTGTAATAAAGACCCTTTTGTACTTGCATCGGTGTCGGCTCCTTGGGGGTCGCAGGGACTCGCAAATCGGGCACAACATCAGCAGAGGACCCGACAATGCCTCCACTGTAAACACAGCCACGAAGGTGATCTCTCCGCGAGGATCCTTAACGTAGAGCAGATGTGCTTAAATCTCTCGCGCGGTGGCTAATGCCTCGAGGAACCTTAACGCTCTCTTTAATAAGGGACATCAAACCCTTCAGTAGGCAATTGGGATTCTCCCTCCTGTTTACTGAGACACATAAATCGCCTTGAAAGGAACAGTGCTCCGGTTCCCTTTTTATCTGTATTATGTTGGGTGAGATGAACCATGGCCATCACAATGGACACAAGTCCACTTCTGGGCAGGATGGAAGGTTGGTAATTTAGAGAGGTCTATACGTTTTGAGATTTCAGGGCGCTACTGATGTCAAACTGTTGCCCCTTGCAGACTGATGCCCACGGTGGTCCTGGGTGGACCTGGTCAGGTGCCTGATTCTTCTCAGGCTCGCAATTTCCCTGTGAACTTTTACTTGTTTTCCTCACACATTTTAGACAATGCAGACAACATAATTAATGATGAAGAACAGCTTAAGCCACAATAATATTTTTTCATTGAATTTAGCTTTCCCTCCGACCCAGATAGACTGAGCTTCTGTGTGGTTAGATACCTCCCCTGACAGCACTCGGCTAGCGAGGCACACTGCCCAGCACAGGATGCAGCGGCCAGGCTTTGCCCCTCTGCGGCGCCCCGCTCCCCAGCATAACTGCACCCATGCTCTTTCTGGTTGAAGACGACCACTCTTCTTTCCTCCCTCCTGCCTGTTTGGCAAAAATTCGCTTCTACTGTCCGTATTCTGTACTCGGGGCATGAAGATAAAGGCCTTTGGCCAGAATCACAAGGGAGCCTTCTGGTGGGATGTCAGGGTAAGGTTATTGTGTGAACACAGGCCCTTGTAAACCAAGGCAAAGGACCTGGGGGCTGAGGGTGGCAGTACGTCCTCTTTCTGTCCTGCCTGGGGCAGCTCATCCGTGCCTGCTTGGCTCACGTGACACTCTTCTGAGCCCACTCTGGCTGGGAAGGTGGCTTTCTCCCATCTTCCGGAGTCCCCAGAGCCTCTGCTCTAAGAGGCTCTGTTCTGCCTTGATTTGCTATCAATCCCTTGCACATCGGCCCCTATTCTGTTCTGTGTCCATCAACTCTTTCCACGTCACTGCACATGGCACCACATCATGTCAGTTTCACATAAGGTTCAAAGGTCTGCTGTGACCATGGGATGCTGATGGTGCCACTCTACAGATCCTTCCATGAGAGCGGTCATTAGGATGAAAATCAAAATCTCACTAAAGACACACAAAAAGCTATAGATCCATGATGTCAAACGTTAGTATACACAGAAAAAAGGGTTAAACAACTTTATCCACAGGATACTAAACATTTTGGGTTTTGACTCTAGCATTAAAAAAATACAATACGGGGCACCTGGGTGGCTCAGTCGGTTAAGCGTCCGACTTCGGCTCAGGTCATGATCTCACGGTTCGTGGGTTCGAGCCCCGCGTCGGGCTCTGTGCTGACTGCCAGCTCAGAGCCTGGAGCCTGTTTCAGATTCTGTGTCTTCCTCTCTCTCTCTGCCTCTCCCCTGCTCATGCTCTCAAAAATAAATAAACTATAAAAAACAAATTAAAAAATACAATACAAGGATCCTTTTCTGTATTGTTCCTTCTGAAATCAGTGCTGTTGGAAACACTCTCTTGAGATTTAAAACACCTGTCAGCTTCATACTGAGGATGCTGTTAAACACCCCACCCTGAACAGGGCAGCTGAGGCTGTGAAAACTAAAGAAAACAACAACACAATACAAAATCTTAAAAAAAAAAAGGAATGTTGGCTTATTTTACCAATACTTTTTTTTGGCATTTTGGATATGTCAAATTATTTTACAATTTCACATTTTCAGTTGGTATCTTGTCCAGTTTGTTCTCGCCTACTGCCCCAGTCCTTGAAGTGTTATGCGTGCTTTGCTGACACTCCTAGGGCAGTTCTCAGGGGAGATGACTGATCAACAGCACACTGACGCTGAAGGTGAGCCCAGTACCTGGGACTAAAGCTCTACTTCTAAACAAATTAGCAAATTCTTGGTACTACTCGCTGCAACAGTGGTACCAAGTTCACTTCCTTGTCTGAATGACTTAATGTGTATTGCAAGGTCTCATGGATGAGTGGTCACCAAATTCCGGGTAGACGGGCCAATGAAAGTGCACACTTTTTATCCTTGCTCATTCTATTTTCCGATTTTTATAAGTCAGTTGGCTTGCACTCAAGCCCAATATACTAACTTTGTTTGCTATGTTCTTCTCAAAATGCAAAGGTAGGATGAGGTTACTGTTCCATGGGCGTGAAGAAAGTAACACTTCCTCAGACTTCACTCATAAGCCAGGTCCTCTTCTGTTATTTGAGTCAGGTCAAAATTCCTGAGGGATATGGGGACACAGGTCATGAAATTGCTTTTCAGGGTCAGTTTCTTCCACTTTAATATGTCTTCAATGCCAGTGAGCAACGGCTAATGATTTGGTCTTCACTTGATCAAAATACTCTCCTCTCAAAAAGTCATTGTCACTGAAACAGATAAATGCCTACAGTCTCTGGAATTCTGCTCTGAGTAGAAGTGAACTGTAATGGCTTCCAAGGCTTCCTTACTATAAGAATGTACAGTTGACCCTGAACAATACAACACGTGTTTGAACTGCCTGGGTCCACTCAGATGTGGATTTTTTTTTAAATGAATACAGTACAGTACTATGAATGTATTTTCTCTTCCTTGAGATTTTCTTAATTAGATTTACTTTTCCCTAGCTCATTTTGCTATAAGAATACAGTATACAATACACAGAGCTTACAACATATGTGTTAATAGATTACTTATGTTGTTGGTAAGGCTTCCAGCCAACAGTAACCTATTAGTGATTGAGTCTGGGGAAAATCAAAAGTTACCAATTTTAGACGGTGAGGGGGGTCTGCTTTACTCACCCCACATTCTTTAAGGGTCAACTGTAATCTCGCATAAGGTACAAAGGATGAATAAATGCAAAGCTTTATTACCGAATTTAACCTGTTGTGATGGGAAAATGGCCCCACTGTTTGTAAATACATAGGGATAGGTCAGTTTCACAAGCAACGTGAGAGGCAGGAAAAAAAGGAGAGTTCAAAGAAACTGATAATAGTGTCTCAGAGGAAAGAAGTTATTCCCCAGATGGGAAGCATTTCCCTTCCTGAATGTGGATTTAGATCGCATCAACTTTGCGAACTGTTGATCTTTGGAAGAGGTGTGTGTGTGTGTGTGTACACATCTGTGTGCACTTGATTTTTCACTTTCTAATAATTATCCTCTTGAAGACCAAGAAAATTGAGGAGAAACATCAACTCCTCCCAGTGGCCGAGACTTAAGTCCAGGCGACTTAACCATGGAGTATCTTGGTACTTACTGGAGCTGTCCAATCCAGTCCCATGGCCACTACCCACAATGCAACTTACATTCAAGCTCTTTCGAATGGAACAGAATGAGAGCTTCAGTTCCTGTCACACTACCTACATTCCAAGTGCTCAATGTCCAAGTGAGGCTAGTGGCTACCATACTGGACCACACAGTATTATAAAGCATTGCCATCGTCATAAGAATTCCACTGGACAGTGTGGTCCTGGACTTTCCCCAGGTACGGGGATGCCATGCCCCTTCAGCTAACTCTGGCATAACCCAGTAACTCAAGGCTTGGACAAGGCAGTGTTGTGAGGGAATGAACTCTATGGATGGCACTAAACGGAACAGGGGCAACATGAAGGTACGAACAAGCCTGGCAAAGAGGGGTGGGGTGTTCATCCTGAGTTGGGGCTGGATCTGTGCAGGGAGGCTGAACTGTCTGTCTCTCATCTATCTCTGTCATCTCTCATCTCGATCTTCTTTATCTCTCTTATCATTTCCTTCTCTGTCTCACTAGTTTCTACCTTTTGTTTTCACTTGAACTCTTCCACTTTTTCTCTCTGTCCCCTGATTTAAAGAAAAAACAGTCTCTGGGATTACTGAACATGGTTAGAATGGGAATATATCAAACAGTGACGCCACATAGCTTTATTATTCCTTTGGACAACAATACTTAGCATCCAATTGTGGATGGTTTATTGATCGTTTTTGTCATTAAAAGTAGTTCTAAGTATTCCTGAGCCTTCTCTTTGTCTCTTACAAAACTCTGTAGGGAAACTGAGGAAGTATGATGTTAGCACCACATGCTACAGAGGTGAATGAACAGTGATGACGATAACAGAGCCAAGAAAGCACACTGGTATATGAGCTGCACAAGATATGCTTAAGATATTACCCTTGGAGGAGGGGTTGGTAATGCAATTTTCTGTTGTGATAAAGTTGTAAATTTTAGGGGCGCCTGGGTGGCTTAGTCGGTTGAGCGCCCGACTTTCGCTTGGGTCATGATCTCGCGGTTTGTGGGTTCGAGCCCCGCGTCGGGCTCTGTGCTGACTGCCAGCTCAGAGCCTGGAGCCTGTTTCAGCCTGTGACTCCCTCTCTCTCTGACCCTCCCCTGCTCACGCTGTCTCTCTCTCTCTCCTAGAAATAAATAAATTAAAAAAAAAAAGTTGTAAATTTTACTCCCAAACAAATGTATTGGCTCAGTCCTTTCTTCTTGAGTTTCATTTTGCAAAAGTAGAATTATGTGCACTAACTTCAAATTTTCTTATTTATATTCCATTTGTTTGGAAAACTTTTAGTGAGAGTTACTCTTGGAATAAGATCCTCACTTTACCTTGTTTCTCTTTATTCTTATTCTAAAGAATTTAGAAATATGAAAAATATTTCTAAAATTTTATTGGAGGATACAACTTTCTTGGTAGAGAAGAGTTTCACCAGATATTTTCATGATAAATTATTAGTTATGAATGGATACTGAATTCCTCAATGAAGATGAAGGAACACAAAAGAATGATCAGAGTTATGTTACTGATCTTGATTTCAGAATGTGAATCATACTAAATTTCTGTTCTTGTTTGTTTTAGTGTATCAGTTGCCCAGTAGGGGAGGCCTTAGACTGGTTCATTTCTTCCATCTTGGACTTTAGCTCTAAGTCTGAAAAACGACTTTCCTCTCTGTGGCCAATGGACTCCACTGTGGACTTGGGCTCTAAGTCCAAGAAAGAACTTTGTTCTCTGTGGCTGATGGACAGCCAGTCTCTGCGGTTGGCCCTTCTGTCTTTCTAACTGGGAGACGGAGCCCTGGAGCGGCCTCTCTCCACCAGCCTGGAAGGTCTGGCCTGAGAATGGTCTCCTTTCTCCTCTTCCTCAGAAAGCTCCCCAGGTAAGGGAGGACAGGTAAGTGGACAGGGCACAGGACAGGGTGAGGTGGCTTGGGGCTGGAGTATCACCAGTGGGAGAGGTGTTCACAGAATGACAAGGTTTCTATTTTAGCCCAAGATCACACTGCAGGATGCTTCTGTTGGTTTTATGAAATATCATCTTTCAAAGGACACATATGTAAATGAGCTTGCGACAATGCCAATGGAGGTGACCCATCCCAGCTTTCATAGGCCACTGTGCTCTTAGACATTTTAACTTCAAATATGTGAAAGTCAGCAATCCTTTTCGGTTTTCAGTTTCCTTTTTGATAGCTAAATTTAAGAAAAACACATTTGCTCATTTTTACTTAAAAAGCATGATCCTTAGAAGATACATCTTTAAAATAATTTTTTTTAGGTTTATTTATATTTGAAAGAGAGTGTGTGAGAGCAGGGGAGGGGCAGAGAGAGAGAGATACACAGAATCTGAAGCAGGGTCCAGGCTCGGAGCTGTCAGCACAGAGCCCGATGTAGGGCTCAAACTCACAAACCTTGACATCATGACTTGAACTGAAGTCAGCCAGTCAACTGACTGAGCCAACTAGGTGCCCCGTTCAGAAGATATTTCTGTCTGTATCTCTGTCCAGCTGCATTACTTCATATCTACCTGGTGGACAAAGTCTGGAATCATGTCCTCTAAACATTCCAGGGACTGTGTCTGAGGTGAAATTTGGGTGCATCATTGCAACGTTTCATTTCCCCAGTACTTTAATATTCAGAGAATTGTATAATTTTTTTTATAAACAATACACCTGTATAACGTTAGATATTTTGCTTGACTTTTTAAAAAATTATGCATCTTTACGTAGAGGGTATCTTTGCATTTACATCTTGGTCTACATTATTCTTATCATGTAATGGGCCTGATGCCTAGATCCAGAACCCCAAAGTCAAATACAGAATACATTCAAGGCACTTGTTAGGAGCTTTCCTCACTACACTCTTGTTTTGTTTCCCTTGAGAGCTACTGATCTAAATCTCTCTCCTAAAATAGTAATGCTGCTTGAATCAGAGGATGAAACATGCAAAATATAACCTTTCTTCATCTTCTGCTTTTCTAGGAATGAGTTGATGGTGCTATTTGACAACCAAAACCTGGAAAAACAGCTGAGGAGACAAAAGCATAATTTTCAAAACTTTTCCCTGAGTGGAGATCTGTCTGTGAAATACGGTCCTGTGTCTCTAACACTATTCCTTTACCACCTTGCCAAAGATTGCTTCTACCTAAATCATGTATGAAAACATGTGGAGATCACACGGTTTTAAACAATATCATTTAAAATATAAACACACTGGACTAACCAATTATATAGCAAAAGTCTATTCACATATCATAAAATCAAAAGTCCGATATTCAAACAGTGTGGATCCTCTGCCTAAAGCCCAGCAGTGTTTAATGTAAAAACTTACCACAAAACACTGAAGAAAATAATTTTTATTGAATACCTAATAAGTAGATAAGCAATAAATACCTGAATAATAAATAGCTAATAAAAAGAGACCTACAAAGAGGTTTTAAAGTAAATCATGTAAATGTTTGTAATTAGAATAAATACCACTATTTTCGTTTTTAAAAAAATTATTTTGAGAGATAGAGCAAGCAGGAGAGGGGCAGAGAGAGGGAGACAAAGGCTCCCAAGCAGGCTGCACACTGTCAGCACAGAGCCCAACATGGGGCTCAAACTCACGAACCATGAGATCATGACCTGAGCTGAAACCAAGAGTCAGACGCTTAACCAGCTGAGCCACCCAGGGGCCTTAAATACCACTATTTTCTTTCTTTAAAAAAAAAAAAAAAAAATTTTTTTTAATGTTTATTTACTTTTGAGACAGGGAGAGACAGAAAGCGAGCAGGGGAGGGGCAGAGAGAGAGGGAGACACAGAATCCGAAACAGGCTCCAGGCTCCAAGGTGTCAGCACAGAGCCTGATGCAGGGCTCGAACCCACAAACCGCAAAATCATGACCTGAGCTGAAGTTGGATGCTTAACCAACTGAGCCACCCAGGTGCCCCAATACCATTATTTTCAAATAAGTATCATTTGAACCCCACATTTTACACTTAACTTTTTTTCATATGGATAGGACTATATCAAATAAACAATGTACCTAATAGGATCATACTCCAATCACATATTTTGTTAAGTGATGAATCAGTTACATAAAATGAGATTGTTTTTTGTACTCTGATAGTTCTGCCTCTAAACGTGGAGCTCTAAAAGGCCGAATGGGACCTCTAGCTATAAAGAAGAAACTGATCCTTGTCAGGGCGGGTGGCGGGGGGCAAAATGGGTGAAGGTGGGTGGGAGGTAAAGGTTTCCAGTCACGGAATGAACAAGCCACGGGAATAAACAGCACAGTGCAGGGAACAGAATGAAGGTACTGTAATGGGTAGGGACAGATGACAGGTAGACCTGTGGTGAGTGCAGTGTAACCGTACAGACTGTCAAATCACCATGGTGCAGACCTGGTGACCTGTAATTCTGTGAGTCAACTGTATGCAAAATAAAAAATAAGTAAATGTAGAGTTATGGCAACATCCAATATCCTTTACTAAAAACTAAAATATTGTAAATGGTCTTCGACATTGTTGGTACTTGCACACGGTAAAGCACAGAGAACACAAAGAATGGGCTTAGTTCAGCATCAGAGAGCAAAGTGGCTATGAAATCGGAGATATTGGTGCAGGAGTATTTTCCGCCACCACAAAACTTCAGTCTCCATATCCAGACTGGGCGTCTGATATTTACATCAGCTCGAAATCAAGTTAAGATTTAAGCAAGCTGCTTCCAAAGTCTGTGGCCTTTTAAAAAAATCTGCAACTGTTACGAGCTCATTATGGACACTCACAGCCGCGTACCTGACTCAGTGGAATCTGAAACTGGGGGGCAAGGAGGGGGCTTGGGGGCTGAGCATCTTAGCAAAATCCAACTGAGTTATAGAACTTTCTTAGTGTTTTTCTTTCACCTAAGTGTTTGTTGAAAAACCCAAGTCCCTTAAGACTGATGAGAATGGCCACGTAGGTCAAGGAGGATGGGTGGCCATGCAAAGCCCTGAGTCGTTCCCATAATGTCAGTGCTCTTGGAGTACAATTTGAATCTCACTGAATGGTCCAAATTTCAACCATCCTGGAGGAAAAACAGGAACTCTCTACCACAGCCTGAGAGACTCCCTGAATTCCAAATGCAAACAGAGTATTTCTCTACTTCTCGAAGTTGTATTGGGCCCTAGTGTGTAGCATACAAAATAACAATTGGATGTTATTTCTGGACCCACAGACCACTTAGTTTCAAAGCTTCTAAAAGAAAGAAAAGAAAGGAAAGAAAGGAAAGAAAGGAAAGAAAGGAAAGAAAGAAAGAAAGAAAGAAAGAAAGAAAGAAAGAAAGAAAGAAAGAAAGAAAGAAAGAAAGAAAGAAAGAAAGAAAAAGAAAGAAAGAAAGAAAATGACTCTCCTATTCAAAGAGAAAAAATCGAATTGTCCTTTGGCTCAAATTTTTCTTCATATTATTTTACTGAAGTTCATATTAAGTCTTTCTTGAAACAAAATTTTCTCTTTTCCAAAAGAAAATGTGAGTTTGCTTTCACTGACTCCCGGCCCTGACGTCCAGGGGAGGACACTTTATGGGGACTGAAGCCAGGAAGGAACTGGGCCCTTGACTTCTGCTATGGATGTGAACAAAACAGTAGACCAGGCTTGGCTATTTCTTCCCGAAAACAGGACACGGCTCAGTTTTACTCCGTCTGCATTTTCTCCTTCAGTACCTTGAGCTTGTATAAAACAGTACGATGGCATCAACAAAAAAGACGGACCACAGCACGTGCTGGAGACAGAGAGGAACTGGAACTGTCAGCCGTTGCTGGTGGGAAGGAAGGCCGTGTAGCACTTCAGACAAGAGTCTGGCAGTTTCTTACTAAGTTAAATACAGCACATGCCCCAGCAGTTCAACTCCCGAGCACGCGCCCACGAGAAATGGAAGCACGGGTCCCACAAACACTCGTACACAAGCGTTCACAGCAGCGGTACACATGGAAACCACCGAATTCACAGCAACTTCAGAAGGGACACACAGTACTGGGCATGCACACTCGACCAACTACCGCCGCACTCTGGCTCCGTCGGGAGAACGGGAACGTGCAGGCGGTTCGACAGGGAAGTTCAACGCATCGGAGTCTGAAGTAGGAGGAATGAGGAACTCTAAGCCACAAGGAGGCTCCCTAGGTGCCCTTGGCCTCAGGGAGGAGTGCCCAAGCGAAGGCAAACCCGGAAAGGGCTGGGAATTCCTCAGAGGGAGTGTGGTCCGTGAGCAGAGCGCGGTCGGGCAGAGTCGGCCCGCGGCTGCTGCGCTACCAGCAGGCCACCCCGTCCGACGCAGGCGAGGGCGCAGGCGACGGCAAGCAGCCAGCCAGGCCCCAGGGGAGCTCAGGCACTGACTGCCGGGGGCGGCACCCGCTCTGGAGACTCTGCTTTCGCAGCTGAGCGGGCTGGGAAGCCTTATCGCCAGGCCCAGGTGGCCAAGGCTGTGCAGGGTCACGGTCCCAGGCTGGGGTCAGGCTCCGCGGCCGATCTCACAGCCCTCCTGTGATCTGCCCCAGGCACCTGCACAGGAAAACACGGGAACCGCTTCCCTGGCCGCGTCCCTCCGGCGCCCCCTACTGAGACAAGTGACCACGGTGCTCACGGGAAGTGGAGAGCTCTTGGGAGCGATGCCACAGCTTCCGGCAGACGTCTACCGAATGGTGCCCTGTGGGCTGAGAGGCGACACACTGGTGATGGACAAAAATCCTACCCAGCAGTAAATGCATGCTGTCCTTCCTAAAATATGGGTGCAATGCAAAAACGTGCGAGTGAAAGAAGCCTGTCACCAAAAAAACACATTGTATGATCCTATCTACATAAAGCATCCAGAGCAGGCCCAACGCAACCAGACGCCAGGCAGAGGACCAGTTGTCGGGCAGGAAGGCATGAGAATGGAGTGTGTGCTAAATGCCACAGGGTTTCTTTTCGGGTGAAGAAAATACACACAGTATAAGGGAGGTTGCACAGCTCTGGAAAATATTGAAACGTATGCTTAAAAGAGGTGGATTTTATGGCATGGAAATATATCTCAATGGAACCGTCAAAGAAATACTACTATACAACTAGGAAAAGAAAAAAAAAAACCTGGATGAGACTTCTGTTAACATGTTGTGCTGTTCGTAACCCAAAGGAGGGAGGGCTGCTGGCAATGTGGGAAAATGTTTCAGTTACTGCGGGGAGTCCTGTGCGACCCAGTCCTGGGAAATTAGATTGACTTTAGGAATCACGATGACCACAAATCTGCTTATGTAATTGCAAGGTGGACACGTGAGAAGTAATCTGTCTCACTCTTCTTTCTTTTTTTGCTATTATCATTTTTTAATACGGAGATATTTATATGACACAAACTTTAAGACTCAACATGTGAATTCCCATTAAGTCACCTTCATTTGTGTGAATTTGTTTCCCCGTAAGCTAATGGTTCACACTGCAGGTAAGCACCTCCTCAAGGTCTAACTTGCTGGGAGCGTGTTCATGGAGTGCATGACAGGGCTCGGGGGGCTGAGAGCTGCCACTGATGGGGACCACATCTTGCTTCGAATGTGTCTTTTAATGCTTCCTTGTGAGTTCATTCTCTGCATTGTGTCCAACTGGCAGACAGAAGCAAAGCTTCATATTTACTCACAACTAGAAGGGGTCGCTTCTGGGCAAAGGGAGGTTAGTTCTAACTAATCATGAAAGCTGACCCACACAAGGGGCGGCTACGGATGCCATAATGCAAAAAACACAGATCTAATCAGACTCACAGTCCCGGTTGTGTGTGCTCTACATTCTGCAACGGTGTGGCCTGATACCCCGGGAAGGAGAACAGGGACAGACAGACTATAAGTCATACCTGCTGCACATCGTCTGCTTCCCCTGTTTAATTACTGAGCTGAAACCTCTGTTTTGCCATGCAGGACTGGTTGAGGTCTACTGCTAATTCTCATGGACTTCTTCATTTTGCAGAAGCAACTTATTAGAGCTGGCCAAGCTGCCTACAAGCAATGGAAGTCATTCTCTTTGGTCTTTTAATAACTGCAAAGATGAGGGAGTACTGATTTTGTGAATAAGGAGCAGATAATGAATAACGAATGGAGGGGAGACCCCAAAGGACCCCAAAGCCGTTTACCTATTCAAGAAGATCACGGAAAGCTAGTGTGGTGCTGGCCTGATGGGGCCGCCTGCTCCCGGTGTTCCCGGGGGAGATGGATGCTGTGAGGTGACCAGCTCTGTCCTAGACCAGAGCCCCACAATGTCCACAGATGGTCTACCTCCCCCGGGCCTCAGCAGTGATGCTGTTCCACCCTCTCTTCTGCCTCCAGAGCCGACAAGAGATTTTGTTCACTGAAATTTACCAGAAGAAAAAGAATGAACAAATTTGATCCCCACCTCTCCATGCATCATTTGAGCATGAATGGGAAGGCCTTTCTTTCAGGTCATTAGATTGATGTCAGAATGTTAACATGGGATCCTCATCTATGTTTTTAAATGTCTGTTTATTGTTGAGAGACAGAGACAGAGCATGAGTTGGGGAGGGGAAGAAGGAGAGGGAGAGACAAAATTGGAAGCAGGCTCCAGGCTCTGAGGTGTCAGCACAGAGCCCAACGCGGGGCTCGGACTCACGAACCGCGAGATCATGACCTGAGCCAAAGTTGGATGCTTAACTAACTGAGCCACCCAGGTGCCCCTCTGGAATCCTCGTCTAGGGCAGTAAGATTTAGGCACAGAGTGAGAAAAACTGAGATTTGAGAAAGGCTTAAAAAAAAAAAAAAAGCCTGGCCATATGCAAATATGCAAAGAAGATGACGTGAGATTTCACCTAGAAATTCAGAAATACCAGNATCTCAGTGTGGTTTTGGTTTGTATTTCCCTGATGAGGAGGGATGCTGAGCATCGTTTCATGCAGACACAACTCTTCTAATCTCTAGAAGGTAAAGAACCTGTTGGCCTGACGGGGTTCTCTACAGCAGAGGATTATTCCCCATAGATTAAGGAAGTACCCGGTGTGGACGGAGAAGCAACAAGACCTGTAACTGAGCTGTTACTCTGGCACCAGGGAACCGGTATCATGAAGTACCGAGCACTTGTGTTTCCTTCTTTCCAAGTGCATCCACTTGGAATGAGAGCCCCATTCTCTCATACTCCCGGGCTCCCAATAAACACTTTGCATGCAGGCGGTACAGGGTTCATGGGGTTAGTGTCCCATCAGCCCCACCGACATACTTATCATTTCACAAGGGCCTTCACACATCTGACTCCTGTGCCCAGTGAATGACTCAGGGTGGAAACTTCAGGCACTGACAAGGCAGTGGGAAAGCTATTTTGAAGCAGATGGACCTCTTGAAAAGACTAATTATAAATAGAATCTGAAAAATGCAAATATGTCATCTCACTTGACCATAGTAATAGCATCAGATTTAACATTTTCAGTCTGGACCATCTGGCCTTGATTCTCGTCTTTTGAAATTCTATGGAGCTATTTCGGTTCTCCTTGGGAAAGTTTCCGCTGAGTTACAAGCAAGATGAAAATGTAGTCCTGTTGCCGAAATAGAAAGATCTCTCTCTGTCCCTCTCTCTTCCCCACGCCCCCTCACACTTAGTTTGAGGAAACTTGTTTGGGGAAGAATCTGGGACCTTATGATACATGCAAGGGACTGAAGAACATTTCATACACCGCCAGCTACCATTTGGAGCTCAAACAAAGGAGAATGATTCATGTATAATAAGGCAGCCTATCTCCTCCTCATCAGAAGAAACCCAGTGTCCTGTACTGTGAACGTTTCCATGCTGTTCCTTACCGCATGCCTCTTTGGATAAGTTTACTCTCCTTCCTAAGAACATTCTGGAGGAGGACCCATGTTCTATGGTGACAGACTCAGAGTGAAAGAAAACAATGTCTCTCCTCTCTCTGCTTCTGTGTCAATACGTCCCTCCTCGTTCTCAAACTCTGTGGAAGCTAACACGGGCCGTGAGTCATCAATTTAACAAACACGTTTTCTTTTAAAACTTGCAAAACTACATTTATGACGTCAACATAAGACTTCTGAAGAAAAAATATCCATAATCTTTCTACCCTAACACATCTCTTCCTTAAATTAAAAAAATTCATCTTATCTTTGTCCATATGGGTACATATTTAAAAAAATAATTCGATTATAGTGTAACATGCAGTATAAACTGATTGGTTACTTTGTTTTAAGGAATTCTTTTTACTTGATTTGGCTTCTTGCAGAACTGCAATTTTTATTCAAGTAGTTTTGTAAGATCCCATAAATCCAGAATCCAGTAATATTCATTGAATACTCCCTAGGAAGATGCATTAACTCAAACATCAGGAAAGAACAGAATTTTGAAATCGGTCCTTTAAAGAAAGAGGCAGTTTTAAAGTTCTAGTAAACATTTCAATGTTAATATAAAAGCCTCAAGTGACGCTTTAGTTACTGAAGATACATTCCATTTGAAGCTATATCCTTGTCACACAGCGTGTGCACATTTTCAATTATGTTTTCCATCCTTCTGCAAATTGACGATGCTACTCTGTCTGCAGACATTCAAGGCAGCCGCTGCCACAACATGACTGAATTACAAGTGGGTCGCAGATCTTCCGAGCTGCAAGTAATTGGATGAGCCCCAGCCTGAGCTATGCAGGTGGCCCTAGCTGCCGACCCACACTGTGCCGGTCGTCAGCCTGCCTTCCCTTTTGCGGGCTGGTCTTCGACACACCTGCCCATACACCTCAATACAGGCAAAGGGATGGCAGATGTGTGTTATCCGTCGCCCCCGCTTTTATCTCCAACCTACCTCACATCTTGTTAAAAGTGCTCTGATTTTTCTTTGGGTAACTGACTCCTTCCCCAATCTTAACAATGTGGTTTGGGAGACCTGAGCCCCGTTCTGAAATCTAGGAGGAGCTCATACGTGCCTTACACCACCGAGAAGAGATCCCGTGATGCTAAGCACAGCGGCCAGCCCCAGAATGGTCAGGTTGCCCAATCCAGGACACTGAGGCAGAAGGAGTACCAAAATACACTCCCGCCATGAGCTGTACGATATGCCCCCTCGCCCCCCCCCCCCAGCTGGTGTGAGGACGTGAAGCCCTGGTGGACGTGTCGATCCTCAGCCATCATGGTACCCAGCGTGGTGGACTGAGCGGCCCCCAGCCTCCAGTCTAAGTCAGCACAGGAGGGGGCCCAGCAGTGACGCACAGATGTCCCTGCCGACGTGGTTTACCTAAGCTTCTTGATCAGGTGTGGTTGGGGTCTTTCCCCTGCAAACTGCCTTCCTCACTGGGTATTAGTTCACACCAGTCTCAACGTGCCTACTGCACACTTGCTGTGCGGCTCATCTGAGTGACTTGTGTGCCATGTCACCCTGGATTTCAGGCTCAGTAAACCAAATACTTCCATACTGACTCTGGGTTGAGATGATAATATTTATGCATACAGGGACGATGGAATGTGCTGTCACCAGACGGCACTGGTGTAACCTGTGTTGACTTTTCTCCGTGATGACTAACAGGAAGGTTCCTACCGGGCACTGTAACTGATTTATTTTTTTTTTTTAATTTTTTTTAATTTTAGTTTTTGAGAGAGAGAGAGATACACACACACAGAGTGTGAGCGGGGGAGGGTCAGAGAGAGAGGGAGACACATAATCCGAAGCAGGCTCCAGGCTCTGAGCTGTCAGCACAGAGCCTGATGCGGGGCTCGAACCCATGAACCATGAGATCATGACCTGAACCAAAGTTGGATGCCTATCTGACTGAGCCACCTAGGCGCCCCCACTGTAACTGCTTTCTAAACACTCAGGTGGACCACACCACATCAGATGTGCATACCTTGAAGGCCGCATCTAACACACAGGTGCCTGAACATCAGCATCCTGTTAGCAAAGTCCAGAGTCACATTATGCTGCATGTGGTTTTTATTTGTGGTTTGGGCCAGGCCTTAGAAATGACAAGGGCTTGATCATCACTCAAAACTATAACATTTCTCTTATTCCCAAAGCCACTGCCATGACCTGAAAGTTGGCTGGAATTCTTTCCCGTTCGGTCACAAGACAGGACGGCAGCCAGCTGCCAGGAAAGCCCCCAGTGATCTCCACCTCTGGGGTTTGTGTCCTTGTCACTTTCCCTTCCACGCCAAAGAGGGCTACTTGTATAACCAAGACTGGGAAATGTCAGCATGTGACTGTCAGGCCTTGGTTATGAAGACGCTTGGGTTCCCATTTGCATTCTCTTGGATAAACTGGGAGGAAGCCAGCTGCCAGGCTGTGAGGAAACTCACACGGCCGTATGGGGAGGCCCCAGTGACGAGAGGCCCAGGCCCCAGGCCACCTGTCATGGAGTGACCCTCCAGTCCCCACAGCCATCAGAGACTAGAGCCCCAACCGACAACCCAATCCTGAGAGACCTCGGGCCTGAACCGCATAGCCAAGCCACTTGAAAATTCCATATTCATGGGCTGTGGATGCTTATTTGCATCAACGTATATATGTATATATGTATATTCATATAAACATGTTTATTGCTTTAAATGTCAAGTGTCAATATCATTGGTAACACAGCAATAGATACCTACTACAGCTCATTTTTAAAAGTTTATTTATTTTGAGAGAGAGGGAGAGAGAGCCAAAGAATGAGAGTGCAGGAGGGGAAGAGAGACAGGGAGGGGGAGAGAGAGACAGAGAGAGAGGGAGAGAGAGAGAGAGAGAGAGACACGGAGAGAGAATCCCAAACAGGCTCCATGCTGACACAAGTGCAGAGGCCTGTGTGAGGCTCAATCTCACGACCTTGAATCATGACCTGAGCAAAAATCATGACCTGAGCCACCCAGGCACCCTGACTATAGCCCATTTTTTAATCAAGTAAGACATTCCACTATTTTTATTTTTCAAGAAGAACTCTGAAAGTTTTAGGTCCCTTTCGTAAATCATCTCCGCCTATTCCCTGCTTCTCCACTGAAATTTCTGTTATTTTAGTTACATGGTTCCATTTAGTGTACTTGGGATATGCTGTCCCGTCTTCTCAGACTTGGGGCTACTTTGGGCTACTGAGAAGCGACCGGGTCTGTTCTGAAGGGCCGGATGCCTCTGTCATGTTTCATATTACCTGAACCACGGACACATTACCTTAGGCTGACAAGATCTCTTAGTGGTAAATTAGTCCGGTGCACCTTCCAGATGCTTGAAAACCTACATTATTTCTTCCAGGGGTCACTCAGCCTGTGTTTGCATATGGCGCTACTGGCCCTCCAGCGCTCACATAAGCCCTGTTCCTCTGTGCACGGCTCAGGGCGCGGGGTTTGCCAGACGTGCTCAGCGTGTGCTGAAATATACACGTGGGCCACAGGGGTCCATGAGCCCCCTGTGGGATATTCATGCTGTGAGACTGTGTTCACGTAAGTTGTTAACGGAGATTTATTACCGCTTTACTACTCCGTGACACTATCAAGTATCTGAAGAACCAATACAGGAGAAGTGGCTGTATATGTGGAGTTAAAATCATTTTCTGCCACGTTTACCCGTGAGTGCTACATCTTCTTTAGAGACACACGTGTGATAATTACTCTAAAAATAAGAATCCAGGTAGCCCTGCCTGGTTCTCATGTTCTGCTTCTCTCTTCCTCTTAGAATCTTCACATCCATCTGCATATCTGGCTGTCCTGGGGTCTAGCACTACTGCAGACCTGACACTCAAGGGATTCAGGGAGCCTCTGTCTACCACCCTGAGGTCTCCATCAGGTTGGTTTTGGCTACATTGGCCCCCATGTTGAGTCTTCACCGCACCACTGCTTTTTCCTTCACGTAGGATAACTGGCCTATTGGTCACGAGTGCTTGTCTTAGAATATCCCTGCCTCCACAGTCTTCTTAACACCTGTTCACCTTGCTCTGGTCAGTCCCCATCCGTGGCCCCATGGCCCTGTGGCCCAGCCTGGGATTCCATTTCAACAAGTGAACTCTACTTCTTGTTGACGAGTTTGGCTGGCCTACCTTAGCTAATCAGTTCTTTCAGTTTCTCAAGGTGACCTCACACCTCCCATTGAATACAAGGCCATCTTGACCATGAAAGACTGTACTGGACTGCTTTCCCTGATCCTTAAAGTCATTTCACTTTACTGCAAATTCTGGACCTTCCCAACATCACTGCGGTTAAACTGACCGTACCACACAGAATCGTCACCAGGGACGATGTAATCTTTGTCAACAGGCCAATTTGTCAACTGACTGAATATAATTATTATATATGAAGTAGAACAAATCATTTATCTCTAATACTTCCATCAACTGCAAAAAGGATTTTGTATGATTTTTGAGATCTTTTAACCTCTAAATGTCTCTTCTTCCCCAATTTTTATTCTTTTTAAAGAAACTTTTAAAATGTTTTATTTATTTTTGAGAGAGAGAGAGAGAGAAACAGTGTGAGCAGGGGAGGGTCAGAGAGAGAGGGAGACACAGTATCTGAAGCAGGCTCCAGGCTCTGAGCTGTCAGCACAGAGGCCAACGCGGGGCTCGAACTCACAAACTATGAGATCATAATCTGAGCCAAAGTTGGACGTTTAACCGACTGAGCCACTTCCCCTTCTTCCCCAATTTTTCTACCAATCCTTTCCTCCGATTATTCTTTTTCAAACCTGTTCACACTCCACTTTTTTATAAAACACACTAGGTCACCGAGTAAATTACAGTGCTAAGTAGGCTATTTTTTCTATCAGTACAGCCCCTTCGCTGTGGTAGGTCTGTTTGCTAATTCCTGACTCTGATGTTCTATTTATTTCCATAAAGCATGTGTGCTTATCATGTGCTTAGTTATGACTCGAATAAAAATAACTTAGCATTCATTTTATGTCAGATTTGTATGAAGTTTGTATACTCTAACTGCAGCCAAAATGAGATACAAATAATTATATTAAATTTGAGAGATAAGCCAGGCAATATTTAAATGTATACTGCAGACAGTATTTTATATACAGTATACTAAATAAGATTAAAATAGTCCTGGATCTTAACAGTACATACTAGATTAATTAGAGTCCCGGGTTCAAAAGGACTATCATTATTGATCCTTCCATGGCCACCTTTAATGTTATTTGTTTTTGTTTTATTAATCCAAAGAACGTCTACATCTGGTTATTTTCACCAGGCATTATTTAGGTTAAAGTTGAGACGCAGGGAGAAAGCAGATAAAGACACTGGAAGAAAGCCAATAAACACAAATGCACCAAGGAGCAGACAAGTAAAAGTTAACACAATAACTAGTGCCAACCCCCCACCCCCAAAATATGAAAGCACGTTCTATAAACTTCAAAATGTGGCAAAAATGAAGAGAGAGCTGTCTAATGAGCCCACGTGTCAAAAGGCATCTGGTATCGGTATCACTACCTTCACTTCACAAAAGTATCAAAACATAACCGAGCTTAAAAATGAAAAGTATCGGCATACCTGGGTGGCTCAGTTAGCTTAGCGTCCAACTCTTGATTTTGGTTCCGGTCACAAACCCAGGGTCACAGGATTGAACTCCATGTCAGGCTCTATGCTGAGTGTGAAGCCTGCTTGGGATTCTCTCTCTCCCTCTGCCCCTCTTCCAGCTCATGCTCTCTTTCTCTCTCTTTAAAACACACAAAAAAATCCTAAAGTTAAAAAAATATCAAAAGCATATATAGAATTAGCAGATCCACTGAGTTCTTGGCAAAATTTGTGAAAATACATGCAAATTCTCCATGAAGCTTTTAAAAATTGCAATATAAAGTAGTATAAAGCGCCTCTAATATCAAGTAAACAAAACTAGTTTATGAAAGTATGGAATAAAGCTGATCCCACATCGTAAACTAGCAAGAGAACGTATCAAAGACAAAGAGTCAATGTGTTCAGGCCTCTGATGGGGAGAACGTTTTACAACCATGGTATGTGTGAATGCAACAGAGACATACTAGCTTGGNTTTTTTTTTTTTTTTTTTTAATTTTTTAATATTTATATACTTTTGAGGGAAAGGGAGAGGGAAAGGGAAAGGGAAAGGGAGAGAGAAAGCATGAGTGGAGGAGGGGCAGAGAGAGAGGGAGACACAGAATGTGAAGCAGCTCCAGGCTCTGAGCTGTCAGCACAGAGCCCGATGTGGGATCCTGTGCTTGGAAGTGCTCAGAAAGCAAGCGTAGCTATCAAACACTCAGGAGTACTTTCCTCAGGGTTTCCAGACCACCGGGTAATATGTGAGAGGACCATGGGGGAGAAGAAGGGGGAAAATAGAGGGGGGAGAGGGAGGGAGACAAACCATGAGACACTCTTGAATGCTGAGTACAAACTGAGGGCTGATGGGGGTGGGGGAGAGGGAAGGGGGGTGATGGGCATGGAGGAGGGCACTTGTGGGCATGCGCACCGGGTGTTATATGGAAACCAACTTGACAATAAACTATTAAAAAAAGAATAAGCATCACTATATCAGTGAAAACTTAAATATTACAATTTCCAGAACACGTCAAAAATATCCACCAAATTTCTTTAAAGTGGCAAAATTTTTAAGTGGTTTATAATATTCAACAACAAAATCACATTATACAACACAATGTAAAACAATTTATATAAAACACTCTGCATAAAAATAGAGGTTCTCATTGCAATAAGTTGTATTTAATAAAGAAAATGTATAATGTAATTCTTAAATTTTAAATTCAATGTGGTGTACAATTAAATCTCTAAGTATCTGAAAAAAACAATGCCAGTGACGAACCAGAGGGTTGGGAGAGCCCGGGACTCTTGTCCTGAGGAGCTCCCAGAAATACAGATGCTGCTGGTGTGGGGACCACAGCTTGAGTAGCAAGGCCCCAGTCGGAGGCTTGTGTCCAGAAGTTTGCACACCAGCCTGTGCACGCCTAACAGTTCACTGACGGGGGCGCCTGGGTGGCTCAGTCGGTTGAGCGTCTGTCTTTGGGTCAGGTCATGATCTCACAGTTTGTGGGTTCAAGCCTCACATCGGGCTCTGTGCTGACAGCTCAGAGCCTGGAGCTGCCTTGGATTCTGTGTCTCCCCCTCTCTCTTCCCCTCCCCTGCTCATGCTCTGTCTCTTTCAAAAATAAATAAACATAAAAAAAAATTTTTAAAGGCACATGGACAGAAGCAGCAAGGTTGAATGATGACTTGAACCCTGATGGGAAGCAGCCTGAAGCCCTGACAGAGGACACGCCGGCCTGAGCCTGCGGAGCTGTGAGATGCTGGCCTGCGGACCCCGGCTCAGTCCCCACGCAGAGTCCGTGTGATGCAGGGGACGCCCTCAGTCCTGCACGGGGCCCTGGGTCTGTTGTGCCACAAGGCAGGCCTACTTGGCTCAGGACATACTTGTCTGGTATGTTCCCTGTAGCGTCGAGCGTGGGGCACGGGGGAGGGTAGAGCTCACGGACCGCAAGTCCAGCAGGGGACACAGGAGAAGAACGGTTAGCAAGCGACGGAGTGAACGTGATGACCCCGAAGTGGGAAGATGTGCTGGATCCCTGTGCACAGGGCTTCCCCGGGCAGGAGACATGTGCTGTGGGAAGACGGCACACACACAGGAACCTGTGAAGTGTACAACCAAACGGGACTTGGGGAGCACACACACAGACCTCTCATGTCCCTGAGGGAGCACCTGAGTCCACGCAAGTCACACGGTCCCTCAGCCGTACAAGTCGGGGTCCTGGCCCGGGCCGAGCCCTGGTTTCCGGGCGGTGACGCAGAGCTCCCCGCGAAAGCACAGCCAGGGGTCCGGCTGGAGCCTGGCCCCCCCAGACCTCCCCAGCGAGCGCTGTGCCCCCCAGTCCTCAGGACCCGGCCGAGTTCCGCCCTCCTTCCCACTACACAGCATTCATCGCAGAAGTACTTCCTATGTATTTCCAGCGCTTCTTTCTCTCTGATAAACTGAATGGTTTCATGCCCTGTAGTTCACTGACATCTAATTTCCCAAGTTGGGGGCTGAGACGTCAAGGGTACAAATAAACAAAGGGCAGGCTGGATAGCCCTAGGGACGATGTGGGTTCCCAGAAAAATAAACTGTGATTCAAAAGCCTCGTCTCATCTTGCGTGAGCCAGCTGCCGCGCCGGGACGTGCTCGGATGTGCCCGGGCAGGACGCGCCTTCTGACCACGCGTCAGGGAGGAGAAACCCGCACTTCTTCTGGGGCGTCGCTGCGGCACGGACGCCCCCTCCAGGAAGCTCAGGATTGCCCTACATGCGGCCGCCTGCAGCCTGCGAGGGCTGCAAGACACACATCGTCCAGGCCACTAATTCGCCCCTCATCACATAGTTTGTCTTGAGTGCTTCGCACAGGGGCAAGTGACATGTGCGGAGCCGGGTAAAACGTACAGCTTTCACGATTCCAACTTTTCAAAGGCCAAAGATAATTTTTTTTAAAAACTCTGAAATGCACGAGCATAATCTCATGCATGAAGAAGAGTAGGATATCAAACTTGAGGATCCGTCTCGGCTTGAAGTACCCTGAGCCTGAAGGATTCGGGAGGATAGCTTGCAGATCTCTGAGAAAATGCAACATAATCGTATCTTTGGGGGACACATTTCTAATTCCCTGGGGACCTTAATTTATGGTGGATTTAAACACCACACGATTTTTACGATTGCAGCAAGTAAGAGCATGCCGAATCAAAAAAGCTATTATTCGTGCAAAGGAAATAGAAGAGGTAAGAATAAATCTTCTGCCTTCGAAAGAATCACGCATGTGTATTTTACACACACACATACACACACACCCCCATACAGCTCAACACAAACCACCTTTGTGTTAACAGACACATCTTAGCTAGTCCAGATGTCGATGAACAATTATTTCTGGGTCTATTTCTGTGCCTGACATACATAAGGTTTACAAAAATATTAGTTCCTTCTCTTTTCTTGAATTCTATTTGAAGCAAGGCTCTTTGTGGTATACAATTTTACAGAAGAAAGGAAAATTAAAAATTAGTTGCTTGCTTCTCTCGTGAAACTTTAAAAAAGGTGAGACATAAGAGGAAAACCAATGAAGCAAATGTGTTTGTTGTGGTCAAATACTTTTAAGGATATGTCCACACAAAGCAAAATTAAAGTATGAGTCGTGAATAACTAAGTCGGACCAAATAAGTAATTTAACACATTGAAACTGGGCACCTCCACTCCCCCTGTCCCCCACCCATCCTCCCTCAACCCAACACACCAGGCTTTCCTTTGCTTGAACAAAATACGTAAAATAATTCTCTCACCATAAGGACCCATGCATGCGCTCATGCCCAACGCGGGGCTCGAACCCACGAACCGTGAGATCATGACCTAAGCGAAAGTCGGACGCTTAACTGACTAAGCCACCCAGGCGCCCCTCTCTCCTTCTAACTCTTTACATGACTCCCTCCTTCTCGCCCCTCAACTATTGGTTGAACAGTCATTTTGTACTTAGATACTTGTTTCCATAATTACTCTTGGACTCCCAATGAGCCACAAGCACAAGGAGGGTAGAGAATGCATCTTGGGGCCACCACAGTCTGATGCCAGGCAAACAGTGGACACTTGCAGCACACGAGCTGTAAGTGGATGGTTTCCTCAGATCTCTACTGACCTCCAGGGCTCCATCGGCGGCTATGAGGAACCTGCTTATTCAGTCAGAGACAGGGAAGGTGCTAACACCTTTGCAGAAATCTTTTTGTCTGCTTAGGGTCTGGTCCCTGGTGCTGTGGGGGGCCTTGGTGCTGTGGGGGGTCCCTAGTGCTATGGGGGGGCCCTGGTGCTATGGGGGGGCCCTGGTGCTATGGGGGGGTCCCTGGTGCTATGGGGGGGCCCTGGTGCTATGGGGGGCCCCTGGTGCTGTGGGGGAGACCCTGGTGCTATGGGGGAGACCCTGGTGCTGTAGGAGGTCCCTTGTGCTGTGGGGGGGGACCCTGGTGCTGTAGGAGGTCCCTTGTGCTGTGGGGGGGGCCCTGGTGCTGTAGGAGGCCCCGGTGCTGTGGGGAAGCCCAGCTGGGCAGGGCATGTGTCACTGCTGCAGAAGCAGGATTGGGGTTGGAACGTGGGTAACGGGGACCAGGGAGGTCAGGGAGTCAGCACCCTGGAGGCACACGGACATGACCTAACCTGTACCCAGGCGGTCGGACGCCTGTGTGTATCATCCCGGGACAGCCCTGGAGCCGGGAACGCAGGAGGTGAGGAAACCGGGTGCACAGAGGTGGCGCGGAGAGTAGGACGGCTGAGCCGTTCGACCCACAGGAGGAGAGGGAAGCGGGGCAGTGGACTGCGGGTGGGGCGTTTGCAGGCGGCTCCTAAGGCCCAATGACACGCGAGCCCGCGACTCCACCTGCTTCTGGCTGGCGGGTGGGGTCTGCAGGGATCCCCTTGCGTCCCGCTACTCAGCCTGCTGAGTCATCAGGATGTTTCACTCTGATATCGTTTACATCGAGTTCCCGACGCTCCTGCTCAATTGTTAAACACTGAACAACAGCACAGTCTGCAAGCTGTCCGTCATCCTCACCATCTTGGGGTGTTAGGGGAGCGCAGGTGGTCAGAACTGTGAGCTTCATTTGGCCGTTCATCTCTAAGTGATTTCCTCAGCAGTTGCTCATAAAGAACATTCTCTGCTCCCATGTAGCGCTCCACATTCACACCCTGAGTTCTACGTGGACACAGACGACGCCGTATAAATACTTCCTGAACACACACACATACATATACTATTGCGTATACTGTTCTGCACACTGTTTGATGCTGGAGGTGCCCAAACAGACAGATTTCAAGAAGCCTTCCGAGGAGCATACCCACCCCAACAGCACCTTGACGCGGATCCCCTGCAGGGGTGGGGAGAGACTGAGCAGACAGCCGGGGATTAGGGAGCTTTCTTGTCCAAGGTCATCGCGACGATGGGCCGTGCCAGTATGAAGGAGCGAGCAGACAAGTGTTCCGGGCAGTCGGTAAAGCAGTTAGGAGGGTCTGGAGGCTCTGAATGGCCCACGTGGGAAAACCACTTGCTTTCGTTTTCCTCGTAGGAAAAACAAAGTAGCAGACGCTGAGGCTAGACCACAGAGCATGATCCTGAGACAGGAGGGACAGGAGTTTGGGAGAGGAAGCGGCAGCAAGGCGAGTGTGTGCTTGCGTGGTCTGGGGGCTGGATGGATGCATGGATGGATGGACACATGTGTTCCGCAGGCTAGTTTGACCGGGCTTTCTGCTCATGGCAGAACTCTGAGATGGCAAATCTCTGTGGCTTTAAGCCTCCGAGTTCGTGGTAATGTCTGATGGCTTCCCCCGAGCTGACCTCTCTGTCTCATATGTCCACGTCCATAGGATGATGGCTCACACCGCCCTGCCGTGCTTGCAGAGGACTGACCGTCCATGTTCTCACGTAAGCGCCGGGCCGGAGCCACAGGGAGCACAGCAGTGGGTGCCTTGTGCCAACAAAGGTCCTGCCCTCAGCCAGGGGCTGACATCTGTCGATTCCAAGAATCCCCCCGCACAGATCTGCTGGGGATATATATTTTCTCCCCATTGATGACATGAGAAAACTGATGCTCAGGGGCTGAGACCCCCTCTCGCCTGGCACAGGCCGGGTGGCAAACCTAGTTTTCAAGAATCCCAGCCCACGTATACTTCTCCCCATCGTGCGTCTCCACCATCTTGACACCGTGTATTGCCTAAGACTTTCTGCATTTGAATTCATGTCACGTTCATTAAAAAAAAAGACTTTGTTCAACAATACAGATCAAGCCATCAAAACAAAAAGAAAAGGAAAAGAAAGATAAATACTGATTGAGTCATATTAGCTTTGTTTACTCTATGAACTCATTATATTCAGAGGCTCGGGGCTCCTGGGCCGAGCTAATCGAATGGAATCAAATTGAAGGGACCTGTAAATGAGAGTCACCCATCAACCTGACAATGTCTGGACATGGCATTTTAATTAAGGAATGGTGCCTTACCTTCCACCTAAGCCAGGAAGACAAGGGGCCGTGAGTGACAACACAATGGTCCTGGCCCCGTGCTTCTGGTATTAAGCGTTCCCATTGGAGACGGAAGAATGGAAAGTTGGTTGTATTTGTATTCCTTTCCTGGGCCTGCTGGAACAAATTACCACAAACCGGGGGGCTTAGAAGAGATTTCCCTCTCTCCCGGTTCAGGAAGCGCAAGTTGGAACCCAGCTGTCCCCAGGATCGTGCCCTTGGCGAAGGCTGTAGGAGAGGATCCTTCCTTAGCCCCTTCTGGACTCTCGTGTTTTCTGGCAAACCTCGACGCTCCCCAGCTTGTGGACACGGCCCTCTGGCTGTCTGCCCCAGCTGTCACACGGCATTCGCTGTGTGTCCATGCTTCCCTCTGCTTACAATGGCAGCAGTCACTGGGTTTGGGGCCCAATGCACCCCCATGACTTGTCTGAACCTGACGGCAGCAGTAGAGATTTTTTTTCCACATAAGACCACATGCATGGGTCCAGGTGGACATGAGTTTTGGGGTGATGTTCAACCCAGTACCACGCTGTATAATGTTTTAAAGCACGAAACGTAAGTTTACTTACTTTATACTGGCCTTGTAACTACCCTTCTACTCTCTACCAGCGTCACAAGAGACGTGCCCCTCAAAAATCCCTCCCGATGCCTTCTAGGAAGGTAGAGACCTGGGGGTGGGGGGAGCTTGGAGTATGCTGTCTCCCCACACATGGAAGGCTCAGTGCCCACTCAGGACAGGCTACGTATTCTCACATCCCAGCATGTCGTTACGTGTCCCCTGCTTCCCTCCTCGCTGTGGCCGCCTTAGACCAAACTGTACTTCCTTTTGTTCCAGAGCATTCCGGAACCTCCTGGCCACCTGCCACATCGAACTGTTTTGTCATCATGAGACAAAACTAAGTCTATGGTAGATTCTGTGTCAAAGACTTGAAAATACTCCTCCCTGCATCTAGATGGGACTTTCCGTTAAATAGTTCATAGCCATACAGAATAAATCTAACGTACATTTTACGCATGTCCACATTTAATATACATTTATACATTATAAATTCAGAGCAAATAAGACTAGAGACCTTACAAATACTGTTTTTGTATTTTTAGTCTATGTATTTAAACTCCCTATAGCTAAGAGAAAAAAAAAAAACTCCCTATAGCTAGAGAAAAATCTGTTTGAAATTACAAATTTTCCAAAGAGTCACATTTCCAGGGTAGCGACTCTTTTTTGAACTGATATACCCCATGGGGAATGCAGGTTAATGGTTTAACCATTAAAGAGCGTACATCACACACCAGCAAGTTTGAAACTATACACAATCAACCAACCAAATATAACAGCCGCAACTTTATGAGGTAGACAGGATGGATGGGATTTCTTATTAGAAGAGAATTTTTTTCCCCTTTAAACAGAAGCTCAAAAAAATCATTCCTCCTTCGGTGTGTGAATTACTTAGCTGATTATGACTCTGCCTGAAGCATCAGTTATATACATATGACTGGGAAAATGAGGAAAAGTTTCAAGTTCATCAGTCAATCTTTAGAAATAATCGGATGTGGAAAAATCTGTAAATGTTGCAGAAGTGTTTTTAAATGAGGTTAGCATAACGCAGAGGATTCAGCTGGAAAGCTTCATGTGCTGGTGCCTTCTCCTCAACAACCAGAATTACAAGAAGGCTAAAATATTTGATCAATTTCATAAATACTCTTTCAATGGGAGAGGCAATATTTTTTTTTTTTTTTTTGCTGGGGGTGGGCTGAGAGAAGGTAAATATCTGAATTAAGAATTTTTATCATGTTTTAAAGCAAAGCAAAACAAAACCTATTAGCTAAACTGTCAAGCCTAATGTGATCTCATTCATGATCTCATTCATGAGACCAAGAACAACAAGAGAAGATGCAGAGAATAACCCCACCATGAATTCCACGTTTCATCAGCCCCAGACGAGCAAACACAAATAAAAACGTGAAGAAACATTTTCTTATGTGAAATGATGTCTTAAATTATAGTGATTCAGTAGAGAGAATTCTATTCCCTTACTGTGTTTGCATGAAAGCAGAAACCCGCCCTGTCTCCAAAGCTTCCTTCCTAACATGACTCAAACCAAACACACGGTTGGCTACCCAGTGGCAAGGAGAAGTGGGGGCCACTCAGGAAGACTTTTCAGAGGAGATGAGGTTTCTTTTCCCTTTGAAATAACCAACAAGAATAACGTGGTAGAAATCCGAGGGAAGATTTCGCCCGACTCCCACATTCATCAAACATTTACATAGGGAAAAACCCCACTTTCAGCGGGTCTCAGTGAAGAACAGAATTAAATTCCACCTTTTAAAGAGTCATCCTCATTATGCGTAAAGGTATTTAGACCTTCTCTATAAAAATACTCTGCTTGGTTTACAGGGAAATTAGTATGGGACACTTTAATCAAATAACTCAGCTATACACATATAAAATGTTCTGAAACCATTTAAAATGGGAAAGCCCCAAACCTTCTAAGCAGAAAACAGATGTGCAGTCAGCAAACATTACAGAACAGGAGGGTGACAATTAAAAATGCACTGTCATGCCCATCTCTTCAGCAAGTGGTGCTGGGAAAACTGGACAGCGACATGCAGAAGAATGAACCTAGATCACCTTCTTACGCCACACACAAAAATAAATTCAAAATGGATGAAAGACCCAAATGTGAGACAGGAAACCATCAAAATCCTAGAGGAGAAAATAGGCAGCAACCTCTTTGACCTTGGCCGCGGCAACTTTCTACTTGACACGTCTCTGGGGGCAAGGGAAATGAAAGCAAAAATGGGCCAGTGGGACCTCATCAAGTAAAAAGCTTCTGCACAGTGAAGGTAACAATCAACAAAACTAAAAGGCAACTGACAGAATGGGAGAAGATATGTGCAAATAAATGAATGGATAAAGAGATAATATCCAAAATCTATAAAGAACTTATCAAACTCAACCACCCCCAAAAAAACAAGTAATCCCGTGAAGAAATGGGCAGAAAACATAAACAGACACTTTTCCAAAGAAGACATCTAACTGGCTAGCAGACACATGAAACATCACTGATCATCAGGGAAATACAAGTCAAAACCACAATGCGATACCACCTCACACCTGTCAGAATGGCTAAAATTAACAATTTAGGAAATAACAGATGAGAGAGAAGACACTGAGAAAAGGGGACCCTGTCTCACTGTTGGTGGGAAAGCAAACTGGGCAATCACTCTGGAAAAGAGTGTGGAGGTTCCTCAAATAGTTAAAAATAGAACTACTCTATGACCCAGCAAATGCACTACTAGGTATTTACCCCAAAGAAACAAAAAATACAGATTTGAAGGAATACATGCTCCCCAATGTTTATAGTAGGGCTATCACCAAATACCAAATTATGGAAAGAGCCCAAACATCCACTGACTGATGAATGTCTAAGGAAGATGTGGTACATATATACAATGGACTATAACTCAGTGATATCACAAAGGTGTAATCTTGCCATGTGCTACAATGTGGATGGGACTAGAGTGGATTGTGCTAAGCGAAATAGTCGGAGAAAGACAAATATCAATGATTTCATTCATATGTGGAATCTGAGAAACACAACAGATGAACATAGGGGAAGGGAGACAAAAGTAAGATAGAAACTGAAAGGGAGACAAACCACGAGAGAGAATTAAATACAAGCAACAAACTGAGGGTTGCGTGAGGGGATTTAGGTGGGGGAGGGGATGGGCTAAATAGGTGATGGGCATTATGGGGAGGGCACTTGTTGGGATGAGTGCTGGGCGTTATATGTAAGTGACGAATCACTAAATTCTACTCCAGAAACCATTATTACAAGATATGCTTACTAACTGGGATTTAAATTAAATAAAAATGCACTGTACTGCAATGTTTTCATTTCCAGCCCCCCTACTGAACCTAGGATAGCCCTCGGTATTAACTTAGACGGTGGCTAAGAGTTGGCTGCAGGATAGAGACTCTCTGCTTTCAAATTCCAATTCTACACGTTTGGCTGAGGAATCTGACATGAACTCCTAGGCCTCGGTTTCCTTATTGGTACTGCTGGGAAAATACAAAACGAGTATTCCCCTGATAGTGTTGTTAGAACAGGCACAGAATAGGTACTTAATGAAAATCGTTCTTTCTAGGATCTTTCCAAAACGCTAATATCTTTTGTTCTTATTTAAAGGTGAAACACCTGCATACATATTTCTGACAATTTTATGTGAATACTATTTAAACAAAAATTCTTCATGAAAAAATTCGTCATCTTTCCCTAAACATTCCCCTGTCGTAAAATAATATAATGATTTTCCTGACCTTTGGGAAGTGGTTTCAATCATACGGCTGAGGGATAAACAAAATTTCTTCGGCGGCAAATTCACAATTTGAGGGATCCCATCCCGTCCTGCCCGCAAGTAGGATGTCGATATTCAGGAAGTCACAACATAAACGAGGTTGTCTGTAGCACCCCATCCCTTGGTTACAGGGCTCCAGAGGGGGCTCCACGGTTTTCGAGGTGAATTCCAGCGTGAAAATGTGTCCTGGCTCCCACCGTGCACTAATCCGCCAGCCTTTACTCGCAAATTTGACAGCTTCAGCCCATGGTATCTGATGCCCTTACTCCATCTCTGCTTTCTGTCATTAGATACTCTGGTATCGCACAAACGATGAGATGAGACGTCAAGCCAACGGTCAGTCAGTCAAGTGGTCCCGAGGGCCTGCCTTTCACTGGGTGCTGAGGGGACATGATTCGGGGACCACAGCCGCTGCTGGCAGCCATCTCCGTGGCGCAGGCTCTTCTGAAACGGGAGCAAGTCCTCACACTCCTTGTCTGGGTCCTTACACTCAGACCGCCCTATAAAGTCTCCAGTCAAGAGAGCGGATCTCTGCTCCCCACGACCTCCACCCCCCTTGATTACCCGACATCACGTCCCTTCCTGCCTGCACCCTCCTTTCACTTCTTTTCACCCAGGCTTTGCCCTGTTTTGCAGAGAATCTTCCTGACGCCTGACCACACATCCGGAATCAACCCCCTTGTTTCTTGAAAGACCACGTGGTCTGGTGGAGCTGCCTTTTTTTAAAGTTTATTTTTTATTTTTAGAGAGAGAGAGGGAGGGAGAGAGAGAGAGACAGAGAGGGAGAGAACCATAGGGGGAGGGGTAGAAAGACAGCAACAGAGGACCCCAAGTGGGCAGTGCACTGACAGCAGTAAGCCTGATGTGGAGCTTGTATTCACGAACCGTGAGATCATGACATGAGCCAAATTTGGACGCTTAACCCATTGAGCTACCCAGGGGGCCCTCTGTGGAAGCTTTCTGAACGTCTCAGGCCCACGGTGCCCTTCCTCGTCTCCAGTGGGCTTTCTTTCCTGACCCCTCTGGGCACCAATCACATCATACGCTGCTAACATAGGCATGTTTGCGAGGGACATGAACAATCAGTTACCAAGTGTGCCTTTCCACGACCCCAGCCCAGCGCTGGATCAAAAGACATGTCTTCAAAATCTCGTGTGGTTGAACGAACCGTGAGTGTGTGTGGCTAGGAGTGTGTACCGAGCAGCTAGGAGTTCCTGATCTAGTTGTGATTTTGGCTGAATTTGTGTTAACTGGGTATGATCAGAAGGGGATTCCGGGAAGGTACGCCTTCTCAATCCAGGGATCTTGACTGACGTTTCACACAAAAATTGTAGTGTGTTCTTGTTCACTGGAGGAGAATAGAAGGCAGTGTAGATGTACATATGAAAATTGATTCTTGATTAAGACACTGAAAATTCAAGTATTAAAAATCTTTTTTCAGGCCAGGTTATGTTTCAGAACTGTAGGTGGAATTAAAGATACAAAGCCTGGGTCACACAAAGGACATTATGAAATCAAACTCCAGGGCCTCTTACGAGTCTGTAAATGTTCCAGCTTTGAGTCTAATGAGTGTCTAGGTTTTATGAGAAGTTATTTAAAACACAGGGTTTGAAGTACATATTATGGTCAGATGAAAACTACAAAATGTGAGGTATCAGTGATAAATTTAATAGCTGAATTCAATAGCTATGACTGTTTGAAGCTCAGAAATCAACATGATTTATGATGGAGAAAAAGATTCACCATGGAGGGCTGTTGGGCTGTACTCAACGCTGGATGTTGTAAGGAGCCTAAAGGTGAAAACACAGCCAGGATATGGGCAGGTGTTGTTATTTCTTGTTGGCAAAATGATCAGATTTTCTCGGCCAGCCTTCAAGGAACCCTGATTAAAGACGCCTTCAAGGCAAATTGAAGTCTGCTTGCGGGGACACTGGGCATCCATCAACCAGGTTAAGAATTTATGTTAGGATTGGGCGCCTGGGTGGCTCAGTCAGTTGATTAAGCCTCCGCCTTTGGCTCAGGTCATGATCTCATGGTTCATGAGTTCAAGCCCTATGTTGGGCTCTGTGCTGACCGCTCAGAGCCTGGAGGCTGCTTCGGATTCTGTGTCTCCCTCTCCCTGTTCCCCTACCCCTGCTTGTGCTCTCTGTCTCTCATAAATGAATAGATGTTAAACAAAATTAAAAAAAAAAAAAGAATTTAGGATGTTTAAATTTCATAATAAGTTATAATAAATTATCACCACCTATCTTCCCGATATTGAGAGGAGATGAATGATGCCCTTGAAAACACAGGGCAAATGGACAGTGGTCTGAGTTCCTGGTTGTGCCAGTCCAGGGCTGAGCACTCTACCCCTAATAGTGCTGCCTCCCTCCGCACAGTCCTACCAGCAAGGAATCAGTCCATTTTACAGAAAGGAATGGAAAACACTGCATTTTAACTGTGCAACAGAAATCTTAAACTTGGATGGCTTCCAACGTCACTTTATCGACAGGAAGACTTACCAGTGAAGTATAACATAATGCAGAAGAACGCAATTCCACAATGAATCTGGTCTGTTCAAAAATAATTCTGCCATAGTGGACATAAGCGGATCAAAGAAATGCAAAGTTACCTACACCCTCGAGCCACTCCTGGGCCTCTCTGTTTATTCCACTAACACATTTCACATTATTCAACCAAATTATGCAGGGAGATGGTGCACGCTGTTTATTTCTTTGAGACTGGGTAAACTTTATTCATGCAACAGGGTGGATCGCTACACAGATAATGTGGATATGATTTTGGTTTCATCTTTTTCCCACAGAAAAGCCTTTGCAAATCTGTAATTTATCAACAGGCGTTGACTTTGACTGAATTCTGTCTTAGTTTGGGTTTCCCCAAAGGGGACCTTAAGTCCAGGACGGGAGGGGAGACAGTTTATCTGGAAAGGCATTCCAAAAAGCAGTGCTGGGGAAGGGAGAAGGTTCAATTCAGAACAGCTAGAAAACGTTCCTACCAGTGGTATATACAGCTTCTTCCCATGGGACACTCTCTCAAGAACATTCAGAATTGTCCCATTGGGGGTTATGTGCCCCCTGGGGTTGATTCAGGGGAGACAACCCCTCTGTGCTTGCTCTCTGTGCTTGCTCTTCATCACTGCCTGGGGTAGATCGGGCTCCAATGACAGCAGGGAGAAGCCCTTCCGCACAACAGAGAAGTAATCCATGACTGAGCAGAGTATCAGCTCTCCAGGACCCAAGCTCAGAGGGAATTACTACAGCAAGGGCTTCCCTGTAAGAACCAACGGAAGTCAACCTTGTACTATATTTTTAAAAACTATCGACAATACCACCTTCGGCCTCGTTTCTATCAAAGTACGTGCCATTAAGCCCCACTCAGAGCCAGGAAAACATCTATCGCTTCTGACGATTCAGTAGGTGTCCTCAAAAACCAGCATTCTGAATTCACTGTGGTTCCCAGAACCCCAATGCTAGCTTTTCAGCTGCCCTCCAATAACTTCCACGTCCTAGACATTTCTTTTGTAATTACTGCTCATCTGCACATTGATGTGGACGTTTTATCTCCACTATGGAGCTTTTGTATACCAACAGGGGTCTTATATATTGCCTCACATACATTTTGAAAAGAGTCCTAGACTAGGAATAATACATCAAAGGGCAATAGGAAAAGAAATCATTAGGTATTTTATGGGAGTCAAGAGAGTTGAGTCAAAATAGAAAATACTTGTGCTGCAGCTGTACTTTGTTCAAGACATGATGCATTATGTTTATCTTAAAGCCCACGTCTTCACTGTTCATATGAGGAACTCAAGGTTCAGGGGATCAAAACTACCTGCCTGAAGTCTGTCACTTGGTGAACGAGAGAGCGAACACATGAATACAAGTCTTTCTGGCTCCATCCACTTCATGGTATGACCTACAAATACTGAAGACAGTGAGTGGTATCAGGCAATGCCTAATGATGGAGACATGTAAAATATGTGTGTAATAATACATTATATACTGTTGTCTGTACTTTCCTTTAACTCTGGAATTATTTGTAAAATCACAGAGATAGTGGAGAATGAAAGATTCAATCTAGGATCAACATTTTATCTGCTCTAGAAATGTTTCTAGAGCTCACATATAATTGTAAGATGGCATATCAACCAGTTTCTTCTCTTAAAATTTTTTTTGTTTTATTATATTCAATGTTTATTTACTTTTGAGAGACAAAGAGACAGAGCATGAGTGGGGGAGGGGCAGAGAGAGAGGGAGACCTAGAAGCTGAAGCAGGCTCCAGGCTCTGGGGGGGTCAGCACAGAGCCCAAAGGGGGGCTTGAACCCATGAACTGTGAGATCATGGCCTGATCCAAAGTTGGACACTTAAGTGACTGAGCCACCCAGGCACCCCATATTAACTGGTTTTGAAGTTCTGATAGACTTTTGTACTTACTGCATATAAACATTTAGAAGCAACTGCAAATGGATTAGAATATCAATCATTTAATCTCTTATTATTTATTTAGAAAAGGAGATTCATGGAGGGGGAGTGAGGAGAAACAATCCCTAAGAAACCTCTGCTCCCCACTGACCTGAACCATTTGCTTGCAACAAAGCTCAAGCCAGAGGGCCTTCATTCTCAAAATTGACCTTTTTTTTTTTTTTAATGTTTTATTTATTTCTAGGAGAGAGAGGGAGAGAGAGAGACAGCATGAGCAGGGGAGGGTCAGGGAGAGAGGGAGTCACAGACTGAAACAGGCTCCAGGCTCTGAGCTGGCAGTCGGCACAGAGCCCGACACGGGGCTCGAACCCACGAGCCGCGAGATCATGACCTAAGCGAAAGTCGGACGCTTAACCGACTAAGCCACCCAAGCGCCCCCAAAATTGACCGTTCTTAAATCCAATTATGTCCCAGCCTGGGCTTAACAAGGGGTTAACAGTAAGTTTATATCTCCTAAGCCAATTTTATGGGTGCTACCAAGTCACAATTTTCAGAATTACGGTTCAAATGGATGTTACTATGTAAATAGTTGCCTCTGTGACAAGTTGGTCAATTCCAAGGGACTTTTATGTCTCAGGTGCTCAGGGCACTTATGCTGACGAGTATTTATTGTGGATTCAGAGAAAGTTTATGTGAGAACATAGGCATGAAGATAAGTACCAAAATCAGGGCTGACTTCAAATGTTGAATAAGTAATAGAAAGGCACACAGCGATCCTAACGGAAGGGACTTGATTAGCATGGTGCCTGTTACAGAGCACAGCTACACCCTTCCTAATATTCAGGAGAGAGACCACTAGAATTAAATACACCTACAAATTCTTCATCTCAGCCCAGATTTCACAAAATTCAAAGAGGCGGATGAGTTCAAATTACTAACTCAAGACTTCAATAGAAAGCGTGGGCTATAGATGTTTCCTGTTTTCAAACTGGATTGACATGGGTCGAATGTGTTAATTTGCCCCAGTACAGTCGTATCTAAAAATAACAGCGGGAGAAGTTTACACACCATCGATAAAATTCAGCTTGCTCGGACTGAGGCGGTCTAACGTGCTTCAAATCCTCAGTTAGTTCTAAACAGCTGGCGAGGATTTAAAAATCATCAAAGGCACTTATTAGTAACAAGCTCAGTGTCAAACTTGATGGATTAGCATAGCTTTGTGTTTTCATTTTATGATCATTTCTGTGGTTGAGGGAGAAGTGACAGATGCCGAAAAGCGGTAGTGAGTTCAGCACTGACTCACGGATGGAATGGAAAACAACCTCACACACAAGTCCAGAACACAGAGTTGCTCACGGAAAAAAACTGCTGTCTTCTATTTGAGTGGAGACAGAGAAAAACACTACGAAATGACTTTTCACACTAGCTAGTTATCATCGGTGTTTGACTGGTCACACTCAGTCCTATGGCTAGATGTGGGCTCTATGTGGGACTTAGGCATTAACAGGAGTTGCGGAATAAACTGTTAAGTTACATCCCGGAAGCACTAGGCATCCAGACCAAACACCGGTGTAAGATCTTCATGCACAGGGGTGCCTAGNAAAAAAAAAAAAAAAAAAAAAAAAAAAAAAAAAAAAAAAAAATATCTTCTTACACAGATAGGGAGAGGCAGTGGTGTTGGTTGGGACTTGAGTGGAGAAGAGACTACCAACAGTTATTTATAATGGGTGGGGTTGGGCTGGACGGAGAGGGCAGGCATGGGAGTGAGACCCCCCATAAACGCTTTATTCTTTAATTAGTTTTGCTTCTTGTCAAGGGCTCTGATGTCACGTTGTCCCTTACATCCAGGAGGTGCTTCATGGATCTGTTTTGGTAACATTTTCCTAATTACAATGCCCATTATACCGTGTTCTTAGAGCTCTATACTTTTTCTTTCTTGCAGTTGTCTTCAGAGCAATCGTGCGTGCTTGTGTGTGTGTGTGTGTGTGTGTGTGTGTGTTTACTGGATGCTTCTCCAGTGTGAGGCTGAACCCTGGAGAACAGGGCTCTTGGTTTCTGCTATCTTCCCACTGACCCTTCAGGGCCTGGCAATAGTGTCTGTGTCCGAGGCTCTGACCTCTCTCTCCAACCTACTGAGTAAGTGGCAATATGCCTGCATCAACCAAGATGAATACATTGTCCACTTACTGTCTCTATGTGCTTTTATTCACCCATTTAATTCGAAAACTAGAGACTGCACTGAGATCTACAGGAGAAACTCTTCAGAAACTATGCTCATCACTGTCCTTTTCTGTAAAAAAAAAATTATCAAAATAGTCTGCATATGTACCTTGTTATTTAGAAAATTATGTTCTTATAAAGTTTTCAAATTTACTTCGTAGGGTAACATAATTCCTTCTATAACATGTTTAATTTTCCCTATTGTTTCTTTAATTTTATTTCAAAGTTTGGACCTGTGCTATAAACAACGTTTAAATTGTATTATTCATTTTACTCATTTTCCCAAAGAGTCAACACTTGGGTTTATTATTTGCCTGTTTCCTTTTCTAAGTTGTTTATTTTTGAGAGAGAGCATGAGTATGAGCTAGGGACGGGTAGAGAGAGACGATGAGAGAGAATCCTTTTTCATTATTAAATTTTTTTAAATGTTTTACTTATTTCTGAGAGAGAGAGAGAGACAGCGTGAGTAGGGGAGGGTCAGAGAGAGAGGGAGACACAGAATCTGAAACAGGCTCCAGGCTCTGAGCTGTCAGCACAGAGCCCGATGCGGGGCTCAAACCCATGATCCTTGAAATCATGACCTGAGCTGAAGTCGGACGCTTAACTGACTGAGCCACCCAGGGACCTCTGGTGAGAGAGAATCCTAAGCAAGTTCTGTGTTGCCAGCACAGAGCCCAACTTGGGGCTCGAACTCATAACCTGAGATCATGACCTGAGCTGAAGTCAGATGCTTAACCGACTGAGCCACCCGGGTGCCCCTTGATATTCTATTTAAAGGCAGGTTAAAATAACAGTGAACCTCTTAAGTAAAGGAGAGAGGAGTCACACTGGCTTTTGTTCCTGATAATAATTCACCAAGATTCCAGGAAGAAGTCATTTTTAAGAGATATCTTTAAGTTCTTAGGAATAAACTTCATGTTTCAGGATAAAAAACTTTTGAAGTTTTAATTTGCTTATCAGTATATCAAGATGGGCANCGACTAAGCCACCCAGGCGCCCCTGAAGGGAACATTCTTACTTTTTACCTGAGACAGTTTGAAACATACTACATTAAGAAATTCTGCACAAAAATCCATTGTCTTTGACAGAATTGATTCTTTTATCATGACGGCTTATCAACTGCTTTTGCTTTATCAGAGCCAAAGTGCTTTACCATCAAATTATTCTGCCTAGATTCCTCTTTTAAATTAAAATTCCCTAAACACAAAATTCATTTAGCATATCATTATGCTTTGCTGAAGCCACTGTATTTAATACATTTTGGAGGCAGGTAAAAAAAAAAAAACAGAAGAAATGAGTCTGAAGGAGCATGCATTTTTAAGTACGAATGGAAGTATTCATGTAAGCATGCATTTAAGCTCATGTATTTTTAGAATCTTCCATTTTACAGAAAACTTTTTCGCTAAGTTTCATCTTAACAGCTAAAAAATTAGCATTTCAGATACTCTTCTGACTTGTGGGTTAAAAATATTTAATATGACCTTTGATGTTGAATATGGGTTTTAAAATGTTTACTGAAAGAGAAGTAGCTTTTATGTTATGAAAGTAGCAAGCAGCCACTGCCAACACTGCTAGATTTCTCTGGAGCCATCTTTCTCTACAAGTAAGAGTTTCACGCAGTGGTTTCTGGGGCCTCCGATGGGTTGGGGAAGGAGAAGAGATGATGACACCCTGTAATATGCCTATCTGGCATAAGGATTATCTTGGGAACCACACACAGGAGAAGCTCTGAAAACCCAACAGAAGTTGCCCTTTTGCAAAAGAAATTTACATGTATCCGGGGAATTTCCATTGATAAGGGTGTTATACCCTCTCAGTGGTAGCAGGAGCACAAGAATGATGAACTTTCTAGAAACTTTCATCAGCAGAGAAGACAGACAGTATCAACAGACAATAAGTAGCAAGTGGGTGGAGATACTGTCTCATAGATATCTAAAGTTAAAAAAACATTTTCCATTAGTGCCATTTACCACTTGTATTATGAAAATGGTGATTAACATCAAAATGGCAAGTTTATGATGTAGGCATATGTCCTTCCAAATCCTGGCTAGCATTCAATATAAAGTTATAGTAAAATTTTAGTTTAATTATCATTTATTTGTTTTGAGAGAGAGAGAGAGTGCAGAGCCCAAAGCAGGGCTCAAACCCATGAATTGTGAGATCATGACCTGAGTCAAAGTCAAGAGTTGGACACTTAACCAACTGAACCATCCAGGTGCTCCTACAGTTAAAATTTTAATAGCTAGAATTCAAAATGTTAAGTGTTTCCAATATGCAATCATGGAAGAATGGGAAAAACTGACAACATAGCTCTAAAAAAATCTATTTTATTCTTCTCGGAGCAAAAAAGTCTGTGGACATATCCCCAAGTCCAGAGAAGAGAAGGGATTTAGACCCCTCAGAAATTATTAAAATTTATTTGCTGGAATGATTCCCTACTGTATAAGGGGAGATTAAAAACAAACAAACAAACAAACTTCTGCACCGCAAAGGAAACAACCAACAAAACTAAAAGGCAAATGAAGGGATGGNGCTGGAATGATTCCCTACTGTATAAGGGGAGATTAAAAACAAACAAACTTCTGCACTGCAAAGGAAACAACCAAAAAAACTAAAAGGCAAATGAAGGGATGCGAGAAGATATTTACAAATGACATAACAGATAAAGGGTCAGTGTCCAAAATCTATAAAGAACTTACCAAACTCAACGCTCAAAAAAACCAAAGAATCCAGTGAAGAAATGGACAGAAGACATGTACAGACACTTTTCCAAATAAGACATCCAGATGGCCAACAGACACATGAAAAGATACTCAACATCACTCATCATCAGGGAAATACCAATCAAAACCACAATGAGATACCACCTCACAGTGGTCAGAGTGGCTAAAATGAATAACTCAGGAAACAGCAGATGTTGGTGGGGATGTAGAGAAAGGGGAAGCCTCTTGCACTATTGGTGGGAATGCAAACTGGTGGAGTCACTCTGGAAAACAGTATGGAGTTCCTTGAAAAACTAAAAATAGACCTCCCCTACAACCCAGAAATAGCAGTACTAGGAATTTACCCAAAGGATACAGGAGTGCTGATGCATAGGGGCACATGCACCCCAATGTTTATAGTGACGCTTCCAACAATAGCCAAATTATGGAAAAAGCCCAAATGCCCAAAAGAGCCAGATGTGGTACATATATACACAATGGAATATTACTTGCAGTGAAAAATAATGAAATCTTGCCATTTGCAACAATGTGGATGGAACTAGACGGTATAATGCTGAGATAAGTCAGTCAGAGGAAGACAGACACCCTATGTTTTTACTCATATGTGGAACTTGAGAAACGCCACAGATGAACATAGGAGAAAGGAAGGGAAAAATGAGATAAAAACAGAGAAGGAGGCAAACCATGAGAGACTCTTAAATATGGAGAACGAACTGAGGGCTGCTGGAGGGGAGGGGGGGGATGGGCTAAATGGGGATGGCACTTGTTGCGAGGAGCACTGGGCGTATTAAGAAAGTGATGAATCACTGGGTTCTCATCCTGACACCAATTCTACACTGTTAATTAACTTGAATTGAAATTTAAAATAGTGGGGGAGAGGGAGGGATGCAAACCATGAGAGAGACTCCAATGCTGAGAACAAACTGAGAAATGATGGGGGTGGGGGAAGGGGAAGGGGGAGACGGGCATGGAGGAGGGCACTTGTGGGGATGAGCACCGGGTGTTGTATGGAAACCAACTTGACAATAAACTATTAAAAAAATTTTTTTTTAATGTGAATACAATGATTTTCTTCTTCAAGACAAAGGTCAAGATGTGTAGTGGGGTGCATGTCCTGGGTGTGCTGGTGTTTATAGAACATGCTCGGACCTCCCTGGATCCTGAGAAGAAATGAAAAAGATCAGCTGTTAGACTAGAAAAAGACAGTGTATATGACCGGTAGGGTAAAGAGTCATTACACAAAATTTAAAGAAATTCCAAATCAAAGAAGTTTTACCTTGTCAAATAACAACATTTTCCCCCCTTGGAGACTTTTTAAATCATCCTTGGGATTTGGCAGAGAGGATAAAAATACTGAGGTGTTTTCAGCTTTGTTCATGGAGGTTTTTTAAAAAAATGTTTTCTTTCATGAAATGTGTTTTTCTAACTGAGACACGTTAATAATTTAAGATCAATTCTAGGCTTTGCTTCATTTAAAAAATTAATTAAAAAGAAATGGGTCTCAAAAGAGACGTCTCTGTGAGCTGTAAGTCTCAGAACTGGTAAGACTGTATAACCTGGATTTCAACAGCATCACTGTTACAGGCATGTTCTCGGTGACTTTTAACTTGCCGAAATATGCATCTCTGAGTGTCTACAGCATTTATTCTGCATACACTGAAGAACTACAAAAGATAACATTCGGTAGGTAACACTAAAACGTGACTAACTGAGGGCATAACACATGTTACACTTCTGAGATAAAATGAAACGATGGGGATTGCAATACTGACACGGCAGCTTATGCATTGAGAAATGTGTAATTAAAATTTTTTTAATGTTTATTTACTTTTGAAAGAGAGAGAGAGAGAGCACAAGCAGGGGAGGGGCAGAGAGAGGGGGCGAGACACAGAATTCGAAGTAGGCTCCAGGCTCCAAACTGTCAGCACAGACCCGGACACGGGCTTGAACCCATGAACTGTGAGTTCATAACCGGAGCCAAAGTCAGATGCTTAACTGACTGAGCCACCCAGTTGCCCCTACACAGCATTTCAGTACCACATTTTTTTTTTCAAGTTTATTTCTTTATTTTGAGAGAGAGAGAAAGAAAGAAAGAGACAGAGAGCGAATCCCAAGCAGGCTCCTCACTGCCAGTGCAGAGCCCAAGCCAGGACTCAAATTCACAAACCATGAGATCATGACCTGAGCCTAAATCAATAGTTCGACACTTAACCGAATGAGTGACCCAGGTGCCCCCTTTTAAACAGCAAAGTCACTGGAATAAGGCACAACAATTCCAAAGCATGGCACTAAACAGGCCACGGAAAGGACACTTGTTTATAGCATGCAAAGTGAAACTAGAAGGCAGAGTGCCCCCTGGGTCAACCTCGGCTGGGAAGGCGTCAGGGGACTCTGAGTTTTCACCACTCACTTGAGGTCGCTGGTCAACTAAGTTACTGGTACCACAATCCTTGCCTTGGGTTTCTGCTGTTGAGAAAACTCAAAGTACATCAGTGTTACCTCGATATCTCACGATAAATGTAGACAAGACTGAGGGCACTGTGACACTGTCACTGAAGGTAGATGCTGTGACTATCTTCATCAGGGTTGTATCCCTTCTGCCTCATCCGAGTCTGGCTGGCGGTAGGTCTCAAGAATTATTTTTGAATTAATCACTTGTGAAAGTCCGAATGATTGGTGTTCCGTCTCTTTCCCTAATCGTACCTTTCTGTGTACGCTGTTAGAGTTACATCAGCTTAGAAGTCAGCAGGACAGGGAGCATACAGAATCCTGTTGACTATCTGGTTGAAATTTTAAATACAGCAGAAACATAGTTTGAAAACTAAAGTGCTTCTGATTTATAATAATGAGACTCTCATCAGAGAGACAAAGGTTTGTGGGTTTTAAGGAGTGAGGGTCAAGAAAAGCAAAGCCTCTTTTTTTTAATATCAAGAGCAGAGTTTATGGAAAGATTGTTAATGGTATCAGAACTGTAATTTCCTACCAAAAGAAATAAGTGTCTGACCTTTACGGGATAAAGTAATCTCGCTACAATACCCAGTACTTGGGTACTTGGTTATGTCAAATGGACTCCTTCGCATCCCCGTGGTTACCAATGCCCTGACTTCCTTCTCTCTGACTGCTCTTGCTCTGTGCGTGAGCGGAAGCTTCTTTTCCTTCCATCGACCTTCACAAGTTGAGGTCCATACAGCTCTTCTCATTGTTCTGCTACACAATTTGTGGATAAGCCCACATGTGTCTTTCCTCCTTCCTCAATATGCTTGCCTTCTAAATCTATTTAGAACTTCATTCTCATTTCCAGATCCATATTTCAGTCTACCAACAAGGCATCTCTACGGGCTAGCTAAGAGACGTCTCCCATTCCTTATACCCCAGGTCTGATTCCCTGACTGCCAGCCCCCGCATCACACATGCCATCCCTCTTGTTTTCCCTACTTGGGCCAAACTAAGGGAAGGAGACATTATTTTAGTCTTCTGATAACCTCTGGCCTTAATCATGGCCTTGCAAGTCATTCTATCACATTCATTACACTCCAAATCTAAACAGTCACCAAGTCCTATCAATCAGACCTAAACACATACATATGCATGTATTTTCAGATTTTGCACAGATTTTTCAGATGTCCTTCTCCATCTTCTGGTGTCCATGCACACAGGGCACCTGTAGTTGTGTCTTTTTCGCTGTCCAGCCTAGCCAGTCTTCCACCTCTTTCTCTAGTGCGTCCTCTCTACTGTGCATGAAACAGCCATCCTGGTATGCAGCTATGACTGCTACTGGGTTACGATTCTTCAATGGTTGCTGATTTCCATCAAAGATCAAGTTTGCGTGGACTTTTACAGCACAGCCTGTGTTTCACTTCTCTAGCTCGCTGTCTTCCTGCCCATAGGGTTTGGTCACAGACACACACAGTTATCGCTAAGTCTCTAGCACTAGAGAAATTCCTATGGGTGATGTAGCTATGTCTCCTACCGCCTTAAAATCCATTTCCATGGCCAACTACTTATATTTAAGGCTTGGCCCAAAACCATTAAAATTTTTAATGTTTATTTGTTTTTGAGAGAGAGAGAGCGTGCATGAACAGGTGAGGGACAAAGAGAGGGAGACAAAGAATCCCAAGCAGGCTCCACACTGTCAGCAGAGCCTGACACGGGGCTCAAACCCATGAATTGTGAGATCATGACCTGAGCCGAAGTTGGACACTCAACTGACTGAGCCACCCAGGCGTCCCTCAAAACCATTGCTTAACTAAATTTCTCTACGACTATGTATCCCCATGTGTTTTCTCTTCACCTTAGCCATACATGCATGCAGCAATTACCATTTTGGTTTTATTTGTTTTCATATGAGTCACCCCACTGAAGACTGCATTATATGGAGGAAGGACCTGTCACTTTTCATATTACTTTAGTTTTGTGTGTGCCAAGCACAATCCCTGCTATTTTCTGAGAGAAGAAAAGGGGATGTTGCATTGACACATTATCTGGGTTTTTCCTCTCACTCTGAACTAACATCAGATCCAAAAAAGTAACAGCATAGTCTGTCTTGCTGGTAACGGATGTATCTTTAATCACTAAAGGTATTTTTGTCAATTAAAGCTACCACTCTGTATTCACACCTCCTCAGGTCAAAACACCAAATGCAATAAATAAGCGGTTTGGAAGATTCACTGTAGCTTCTGCAGGTCCCCAGATTCCAAACGTGAAACTGGCAGCTCCTGTTTAATGTGCATCTAGACTTAGCGAGTGAGTCACGGTGGTAAAGTCAACAATGGTGAAGACCCAGGACTTCCAACATAGCTGGCTTTCCAGAACATCCTAAATGATGAGAACAGGCTACACTCTTTCCTGAGAGCTGCACGTAAAAGGGATTTAGAGAGGTTCGAATGCATTCCTTGCTTCTCAGCTCCTGTGTGGAAAGGAAATCACAGACACATAGTGTTTGCTCATCTTCTCAGATGTCTTCCAGTGATGAGGTCATGGCCTCCAGATGACGCTCTACTCAGCATCGGGGAACAAAGAATGCTGGGGAAGCAACCAGTAGTTCGAAATAAGAAATATGCTCTATGTGAAGAATGCCATCCTCACCAAATCCCAATTCGTGGCATGTTTGCTTTGGCTTCATCAGGTTTTCCCCAACACAGCGGAAGGAGAAGGGCCTAATTAAATGTAACAAATGCATCAACACATTTCGCTGTGATGACTTTAATAGGTGAGGATAATCAAGCCTGGACAGAGAACTTAGTTTCCAAGTCTGGAATTTCTGATGAGACATTCTTCTCATCAGTGGCCAGCACACACTTATTTTTCATGACTCTCAAGTTTACAAGGAAAATTGCTTCTCGATGCCATTTTCTGCCCAGACTAACATTGGAGAAATCATGCTAGAATCTGTATGGGAAAAGGAGTACAGTTAATAAGGTACAGAGTAATTATCCAGCTACGAGAAGCAGTGAGCTGTCAGGCTGGGTTGGGGAGGAAATGGAAGGTGAACTAATTAGTAATGTTTTCAGTGCAAAGTTTTAGGTTTGGCAAAATTCCATAGAATGATTTTGGTCGCCGAAATAATTCTATTCTAACAGTTTAAGCATATGAACAAAGTGGTGGGGGGTATCTTTGTTTACTTTTGCTTTAACCACCTTCTGAGATAAAGACATTAACTAACAGTTTAAAACACATCCCTGCCGTTGAATCTCTGGTGCGGAAGACTGGATAAATTATATCGCTCATACTCTGATCATTGTGTGTGACCACAATGGTCCATGTAGAGATCTCCGTCCTTCATGACCTGCTCCCTTTCATCCGTATCCGCTTCCTATCCCATTAGCTACTGTGTAACAGGTGCTCTATGTGTTATTTGTTCATCTGTTTGTATGAAATATTCTTTTCGTGTTTCATGTTTACATAATTATATTGATCTATGTCCCTTTATACGTGCGTATTCTCACACCAAACTGTGCTTTTACGTTCTATCCATGTCGCTATGCTATTTACTTCTCTACTGGGAGTAACCTAGTACCACACATTTAGAGGCTTAAAACAATAATCCCAGCCTCTCTGTTCCGTGGGCCCAGCCACAGGGTGGTAGCTTCTTTCTGAAATTGGAACCTGTACGTTACTATTCTGCATCTGCAGCTCTGCCCTGAATTCCACCACCTCAAGGAATCAGATTCGACCGACAACCTCAGAGAGCTTAGAGGCAGATCCTGCCCCAGCCACACTCCCAGAGGAGACAGGAGCCCCAGCTGACATCTTGACTGAAGCCATATGAGACGCTAGCAGAGGACTCAGCTAAGTAACGCCCACACTCTTGGCCCCTTAGGAACCACAAGAGAGCAAATGTGTTTTATGCTGTTCCGTTTGTTTCGTGGTGATAGAGAACTCATGCAATCCCCAATAATGGCTCCAGCCTCCTCACAAAGTCAGCCCTCTGCTCCCGAGAAAACCTGGTGGATCAGAAACAAAGAGGCACACAGCTTTCCTTGTACTCTGCTGCTCCCGGTAACCCCAAGTTCCATGATATGAATGCAGAATCCTCTTGAGCTTGACAGCAACCCTTTATAGCCCATCGTGCACAAAGTCCAAGTCTTCTGACTCAAATCCTTCATCCACACCAGTGACCCTGAGCAGCTTACTGCCATTGCTTACACAGTGATTCTTATAGAACCCGCCCCATGTTTATACAGAGAAGATGAAATGAGGTCATTCGTGAACATGATCAAGGCATCATCAGCCAGAACTTACCAAGTACTCACAAAACGTTAGCCGTAGCATTACTGCTGCTGAGTGAAATGAAAGATTTGTATGCTACAAAGAACACTAGGTTCTCAGTGGATGGATGGAAAAGGTAAAATGAATGATTAATACCAATTAGCAGAGATCCGTGAAGGAAAATGAAGGAACATTATCAGGCCATTCCATGCTGGACACAAAGGGTGCCTGGACTTTGCTTCCTGTCGACTTCCTGCTTTCAGATCTATTTGAATATTCGGTGTCCTCATTTTTAATATTAGGTATTTACAGCATCAAGCCTCATCAACCATAAGGAACGCTCTCCTGCTATTGAAGGAAAGGGGCCACTGATACGGGACACAAATTTCACTTCGAGCCCTGCCAGCTACTTCGTGCTTCTCCAGCGGAGAATGTTTATCTTGTTGCAAAAGCTTCAAACTGAAAATGCATAACCTGTAAGCAGGAATATGGCTAACTGAAATTCTGCCGTGAATCATGTGAACTTACAACTGTGTTTATTCACATAAAAGGGGGCTACATACGTCGCCCTTTTGAGCAGAATCACTGAGGACGGGGATGGCCACCTTTTCTCTTTCTCAGATCCTAGAGGCAAGAACCATCTTTCCTCTTTCCTTTCAGATTCTTTCTTCCGACAGTAGCCACGTCTCATTGCTCTGATGTCTGGGTCTGACCAGCTCGCCCCGCATTCGCAATAAACACACATTTTCATGCGGCCCCCATTCTCTAGTCTCTCCAGGGATCGTGCCCGAAGGCCTTCTTCCTCCAATAAAACCACAATGCAGGCTTGTTTAATAGGCACTTTCGAACAGGATAATAAATGTCTCACACAACAAGACTGACCTTGTCACAAAGCAGGATGATGGCAGAAACTTACGAAGGTGATTTTCCATTTTGGAATTTATGAGCAACAGCACGGGAGGGAAAAGAGCCCTTCTCCATGGCACTGCACGCTACAAAGACAGGAAGTGTGGGCAGATCCGATGGCAAACAGAGAAAGGTATTCCTCTACAGAGAAATAATGGCACCACACAGGGGACATGTAACTATGATATGGGCCCCATCAAGTTTTCTAAATAGAGGTTTGCTGGAACACAGGCACACGTATTTTATTGTCTTGTTTTTATGTATCACCGATCTCTGGGTGCTTACGTGCTCAGACAGCAGAATTGGGTGGCTGAAGCAGAGATGATATAGTTCACAAAGCTCAAGCTCTTTACCATGTGACCCTTTACCTGACAAGCGTAGTGACACATGCATGGCTGGGTGAGCACATGGGTTTCAGAAGCCGTGGAAGGTTCAAGGGCTAGCAAGGAAGTGCGCCTTGTATGTCACTGTTGCTGACTGGGCTCCAACACACAGAGCCAGACACCATCCCCGGCGGGAGCGGTGCTCTCTGGACGATGGCTACTTTAACATCCCTTATGCGGATAATTTAAAAAAAAGCAAATTATGTTTGTGTACCTTTCACAGTGGGTGTTATTTCAGAGAAAAGAAACATAGCAAGAGATGCCACTGGGCAGTGAGCTTCTGTAGCAAACAAGTACTTATTTTCCACAGAATATTTTCTAAATGAAGGCCCAGCTGAGAATTTCCCAGTGAGTGTTTTGTTTAATATATTATTAAACCATCAGGATGGAGATAAACCATCAGGATAGATACATCTTGAAGTTTCTGATAATTTTTTGAAGAAAAACTTATTTCAAACGAGATCCCAAGTGTAGGTAAAGATATAATGGGGTGTTAAGTTGGATAAATGACTATTTATATCTTCAGGTGAACCAGATCCTGAAAATGGGATCATGGTCAGACTACCATATGAGTTTAAACCTTGACATTAACTGATAAAGTACACTTTAAGTAGAATACAGTTAAGTAGAATAAAGGTGACCATGTTGTTGAACAAGGGAACGTTGAAAAGTGAGAATTATGAAATCACCATGAAATAAGCGGGAAAGAAGGAAATCCCACTAGCTCGGTGTCAGGTGTCGGATACGACTTTTATGTTCTTCACTGTGGGGCCACAGAAGCCGGGGTGAGTCACCGGTCCCTTTAAAAACAGCTCTGTGCAAAATCGTTCAGTGGCATGGCTATTCTAACACACCCGGGCTCTTTGTTGTTCCCCCGAGTGACTGTGTCTCTGTGGGGACCCAGAAGTCGACCCTGTCCCTGGTGCACCTCCTGCCCACGTCACCAAGCAGCCTCCCAGCTGCTGGACCGAGGGCCGCTGTCCGTCCCTAACCGCTGTGTGTCCAGTCCTGTCTCCCATGTCGCACGCTGCGCCGGGTCCCACCTGCACACCTTTGGTGACACGCATTTGCATGACCTTCGTGTCTGCGGCAAATGAAAGGGACACTTCTCCAGCACCTCCATTCAAGCGCTCAAAGAGCTCTATGAGGAAGTGCCAGGGCCGAGGACACAGAGCTGATTCAGAGCATCTGGCCCGTGAACACCAGAGGTCTAGAGCTCCCTTTCCAAGGAGATGCCATTCTGAGGCTGCTGGCGGGGGGAGTCGGGGAGTCAATGTGAGACATTCTGTCCAGCTTGGCACTAGCCCTGCCCCAGGAGGGAGCCAACATGACCCCCCGGGCAGGTGACGCCATCTCTGTCCCACTGGACGAACTCCAGTTGGACAAAACAAATGTCCTTCTATTAAATATCCATTTGGATGATGGAGCGGCAACAAAGAGGTGGCTATGTGAGCAGGGGCAGACTGATCGATCAGGAACCCCACTTCTCCTGTGAACCATCCCAGCGTCTGCACTTACCGGGACGAGTCTGAATGAGCACACCGGGGAAGAAGACATTAATCTTGGCTCTGGTCTTGCATATGTAAAATTGCTCCGGGAATGAATAGGCTGGGCTGTTTGTGCGCCAGGCCCTTCAGGCGGGATGAAGACACAAAGCATCATTGTTGGCTGCAGGGAGGAGGCGCCTGGCTTGCGAAACTTTCCAAAGACGACGGGAAGGGACTTGGGCGGATGCAAGAATACCTGAAAAATGGCAAAATGGAAAAGACTTAGCGGCAGTTTACGTCCGTTTAATTTTCGGCTAAGGACCAAGAGTCGTGCAAGAGTCTTTTCCCTTGAACAGAAATCGACCTCTTTCAACAGTACCTATTAAGAGGGCTTCTCCAATCAGCAGAGTCTGCTGATGGGAACCATTTGCAATTTGGAGGCCACACCCTTTGACCGAAACACTGAAGATGTAAAAAACAAACAGTAACCTCCCCCTTCAACCGCTCGTCTCATTAAAAGATGAAACACTTCAGTGAAACGTAGCTGACCCCTCATCCTATCAACAACTGGGCCAGCAGGTTGCTAATTAGAACAACGTAAAGCACGCTCTGTCTCATCCAACATTTACATTTAAGACTCTGCTGAAGCCGCAGGGGTTCGATGCTACAAAACACACTCTCAGGCGGGTCTCTTGGAGCGTGGCCTCTCCGAGCCCAATAGGAGGCAACCGGGTCTGATTTATGAGAACTCTGGAGGGACCATATTCAGGACACGCCAAGTGGCTCCTCTGTTGTATGTGGCACTGAACTTGCGGCTCTGTGGCGACCGCACTCATGATCCCGGGAGGCATTCTCCAGTGCTGAGGGGGTGACAGCAATTTGGCAGATCTGCCTGTGCTCCCCGTCTCTTTTCTCTTCTGTCACAAAAAGGAGAATCACTTACTTGCAAGTAAAATGTCTTTTTCTCTAAAGAAAATGTCTGGATCCCTTTGCCCATCTGTAACAATTATATCTGCTTAACATTACACTTTTTTTTGCAGCCTTTCTTTCCTTCCAGAAAAACCAAACACATAGAAGTTAATATGAAGTAAATAATTAAGACAAAGAAACACATGCAAATCATCCTCCTATGATTCACCTTATTCCAGGAGCACTTCTTCAGTGAGATTCACAGGCTCCTTTGGGAATATGGGTCTCCATTAGGAAAGGTCTACTTTTCTACACTCCAAAAAAGCTTCATAATTCAAGAACTGATTCCCTGGGATGAAGTTGCAAGGGAGGTTTTGACAGGAATAATCTCAGGAAACCCAGTTCAGATGGTAATAAGCTGATGTTGCAACCAAGAGACCAAGAAGCAAGTAAGAGAGTGATTTCTCCACCTGCGCAACAGGAAGGGTAATGCAAATGTATGACAGTTATGCAAATAGTGGACAGGGACTCAGCAACAGCCACACTACACCGCCATTTTGTAAATCAGAACAAAAGAAAGTTGTGTTTTTTGGATCTTGGATACCTCACCGCGTTCACACAGAAGAACTCTATGTCAGAGAATCATTTCACCCCGCAAAGAGAGGAGTTCTGTTCTAGAGAACGTATGTATGACAGGAGCCCTGTGCTAAGTGATAATATCTATATGTAGCTACAGTCTTGAATGCATCTCTTCTTTACTACTGCAGTGGGGAGATCTGAGCAATGAACCACAGTCAACCCATTATGTTCTCCGGAGCCTTTCAAAGCCACCAAACAAACAAACAAACAAACAAACAAACAAAAAAACCCACAAACAAACAAGCTTCTTTCTTTCAAAATAAACAAGTACCCTCCTCCATGCTCATCTCCCACTTGTGGGGATGAGCACTGGGTGTTATATGGAAACCAACGAGACAGTAAACTATTTGTAAAAAAAATAAAATAAAATAAAATCAACACATCTGACCAAAAAAAATAAACAAAATAAACAAGTAATCCTATGTAGACAGGAAAACTGCACCCTGCTGCATATCAACAAACTCAATAATTAGAGTCAGATTAAGAAACAAAACAAGGGGCGCCTGGGTGGCTTAGTCGGTTAAGCGTCCGACTTTCGCTTAGGTCATGATCTCGCGGTTCGTGGGTTCGAGCCCCGCGTCGGGCTCTGTGCTGGCTGCCAGCTCAGAGCCTGGAGCCTGTTTCAGTCTGTGACTGCCTCTCTCTCTGACCCTCCCCTGCTCACGCTGTCTCTCTCTCTCTCTCCCCTAGAAATAAAGAAAACATTAAAAAAAAAACAAAAACAAAACGAAACAAAACACCTAAGGATACATGGGGAGAAAAGAATCTACATGGTACATCTGGGACCAGAGGACCACAGAGAAAGACTGAGATTCCATTCCGTGATGGGGCAGCTGAGGAAAGCTCTCTCCTGATCATATGCCTAGATTTTCATGCTCGGGTGACCCTGCACGGGGATCGGAGTCTTCCACTGCACTGTGATTGGAGGTAGATGTGCTACGGGTGGAACACAGCGGCTTCTGGAAGAAGCAATGCAGAAAATGCGAATATCCTCTGCATAGAAGTTTAAAGGCTGTTGTGCAAACCATATTCCTGGTGGCTCTGAGGGGCTAGGTCCTATTCAGGAGACCTTTGGTACCAGGAGAATGGAGTCTGGGGACAAGCAGAGGCAGCCGCCGTCAAAGACATCATGGAGTAGCCGTGAGGAGCCAGCTTCNGAAACAAAACACCTAAGGATACATGGGGAGAAAAGAATCTACATGGTACATCTGGGACCAGAGGACCACAGAGAAAGACTGAGATTCCATTCCGTGATGGGGCAGCTGAGGAAAGCTCTCTCCTGATCATATGCCTAGATTTTCATGCTCGGGTGACCCTGCACGGGGATCGGAGTCTTCCACTGCACTGTGATTGGAGGTAGATGTGCTACGGGTGGAACACAGCGGCTTCTGGAAGAAGCAATGCAGAAAATGTGAATATCCTCTGCGCAGAAGTTTAAAGGCTGTTGTGCAAACCATATTTCTGGTGGCTCTGAGGGGGTAGGTCCTATTCAGGAGACCTTTGGTACCAGGAGAACGGAGTCTGGGGACAAGCAGAGGCAGCCGCCGTCAAAGACATCATGGAGTAGCCGTGAGGAGCCAGCTTCTTGAGGACCCGTGGGCCATGAGGAGAATGTTCGGAACCAGGTCCTGACATGAGACACGCCAAAGCTCATGACAGGCTTTACGCCTTACAGGGGTGTTGCCCCTTCTATCTCCTGGCTACTTTGGGATGGAATCCTAATTTATTTTGCAGGGTAAACAGAACATCTTAATTTCCACTGAAAAAGACTCACCTAATATGTTAGATTCAAAAACAAATTTACTTAGCTGGGGCACAGTTGAACTTTATTACACTAATTTAGAATTTATTAGCTTTGTGAACTCTAATGCTTTGAGGCGGCATAATGAAGGCTTTTAAAAACTGGATTTTAAAACTTATAGTGAAGTCAGCAGGTTCAAATAATTAAATGAGAGTGAAAAAATATTTTCGTTAATGCAGTTAAATGCCTTTACCCAGAGCCTGACATGAAAAACAGTCCTGGGCAACATGCCCGCATCACTGTAGCAGGCAGCTGAATGGGGCTGAGCACAGTAGTCAGTGGTCCCACATTCACAAGGAGGACACAGCCTTCCATTGCTGACAATAAAGACAGCAGGCCCCGTGACAGCCTCCCAGGCATCTACCTCTAACCTGTAAAAAGTAGGAAACTGGAGATTCAAGGGAATTTGGTTACAACAGTGAATGTTTGCTTACGATGGGTTATCATCCTAATACACAGCTTACGGCGTTAGGTAGGGAGGAGAGTGCTTCTTATATTTCATCTCAGGTGAGGGTGATCCCTGAAAATCCAGAGGTTGAGGGATGTCAGGCAGGCATGTTCCTCCTTAGCTGCATGTTCCTCCTTAGCTGCATGCTCACTGATTTTCAGAACTTGGCTTCTTTTCCTGCCATTTGAGCATGGCCATGTTTGCTAAAAAGCTCTGGGGAGCCTCGCCTATGTCCCTGAGAGTTTGAGGGTCTGCCATGAACACAGCGAGCGGTGCCTGCTGATGAACTGGAAAGTTCTGAGGGCCAGAGAAGTTTGGGGTAGCCAATAGCAAGGAGAGACTGCCCAAGTGGAGTTGGTGAGAAGAACAGGTTTTTCCTTGCGTTACATGGACAATGAGAAAGGGCACCAGGCTCTGGTCTGTCTTGAAGTTAATATGTTCAAGTCGTATAAACCCAGAGAGCTTCAGCAGTAGGAGCCTGTTGGGGGGAACACTCAGGAAGGGAGTGTGAAAGGTCAATGGGAGGTAAGCCTTGTTTGTCCCAGGCATCTGTGCAGGGCTGAGGACCCCATGGGTCCCTCTAAGACCTCCCAGTGCCAGGTCTGGAGCAGATGAGCATTCCACACTCAAACACCTGCCACAATGTCAACTTGGACCCCCAGCCAGCAGAAGCAAAGACAACCCTGAAAGAGTAAGCCTAGTTCAGTGAGCCAGTATCTCCACCTTCTTTAAATTCTTTTCTTCCCTGCCCTAAATCTGTAAGAGGTTAGGGGGACAGAAGAAAGCACAGGGAAGAGTCAAACTATATACCCGTCTCTTCTGCACATCCCTGAGCTACAAACTAGGCTAAGAAGAGAAGCCTACTGTTGGTCCCAAATTTGAAATGGGATGAAACTTCTTTCATGCCAGAAAATGAAACTTGATTATAAAAATGAGACTTTTTCTCATAATTGGAAATGTGTGGTAAGCAACAGGATAGGGTCAAGGGAGTGCGTGCGTGTGTGTGTGTGTGTGTGTGTGTGTGTGTGTATTTAAACATTTATTTATTTTTGAGAGACAGACAGAGTGAGCAGGAGACTGACAGAGAGAGAGGGAAAGAGAGAATTCCAAGCAGGCTCTACACTGTTAGCACAGAGCCTGACGTGGGGCTCAATCTCACGAACCATGAGATCATGACCCGAGCCAAAATCAAGAGTCAGATGCCTAACCGAATGAGCCACCCAGGCTTCCCTGGTCAAGATGTATTTAAGGGTACAGACAAGGACACTGAGATGTAACATGCTGAGGAAACATTAAAGGAAAATAAAGCTTTTTGCTCTGTGTTGCTCACTTAGTTCAGAATGGTACAATTCACTCATTCTATTTTTATCCTCGCAGACCCATGGACACATTTCTTCTCTCTGGTGTCTCCATGAGGTCAACTTCTCCAAGCAGCTGGCTTTCTCACTACACTTTACCTTTTACGCAATCAAGCAAAGAACCTTTTTGATTTTTCAGTATCGCCCTCCAAGAAGACTTTTAAAACACTTTTTCCTAATCAGCGGCCCAGGAGATTTTGATAGATATACTTCTGTCTGTCTATGTGTTGGATTCTATCTTGCTTTATACGTGTATATGGCAAGATTGTTTCAGAAAGGCTGCCTCATAATTCACTTACTCGCATTTCACGGAAATACAGAAGTGAGTGTGGAGTCAGTGGTTTTCCCTCTTGTATATGAGGGAGCCATAGGGTTGCACAGAGTCATCGCCATGAACACCCAAAGGGGTGAGGGTCAAGACCAAGAGCAGGTGCTATTTTATGCATCACAGAGAAGGGGAACCTCCCGTACAGTACTCTACATGAATACGACTGCGGGGCCCTTCCAATTGAAATTGTGCAGCTGTTTTTATATGTCTGTCCATTAGGGTTTTATGCAATATGCCAGTTTATAAAAATGCTTCAGAGTTTAAAATAAAAGTAAAAAAATGCTGGTCTCAATGAGCTAGAATGTCCCCTACACTTTTGGATTCTGGCTCTATGGTTAATAAGGCCATGACGCACATTGGCATTTTAACAGGGAGGCAAGCGTGTATTCAGGAAGACTCGAAAATGTTTGTGGGATGTCATCAAAGAAAAGATATTTTTTATGGAAACTGTTCTGTCTGCCCCTCAAATCACTCCCAGTTGGCAGTTTGCCAATAAGCCCCACTCCATTAGTCCACAGGGGAGTTCTACCATTGATGCATAGTTATGGCTTTTTTTTTTTCTTTTTTAAGGAAAAAAATGAATCCTGTAGCATAGCATGTAACTCTTTTGGGCTGCATTACATTTCCTTCAATGCAATATAAGGTGATTCATTTAAGTTAAAATACAAGAGATCTCTGAAATCTGATTATGATATACTTGGGCTTTATTTCTTGGTGAGAATACTTTCATATAAGAGGTCAATACCATGTCAACTTTCACGGCTCTTCCAGTTTGGATCACCTGCTTCGTGATGATCCAATCAATTACACCATCCACTCTGACACAAAACCAACAGAACTGTGCACGGAGGTACACAGTAGGGGTTCAACCCACATTCTTGCCATGCTGTGAAAAGCTCTCAAATAAGGTGGGAAAAATTCACTTGTTAACGAATGAAATGTTATGGACTGAGGGGGCAGTGACCAATTGGGTTTAAGAGCGCTTCCCACAAGGTCAGGTGACTTTTGAGCTGGAGTTTATAGGGTCTTGCCAAGAAGAGAATGGAATAAGATTCCAGATACAAGAAACAACTGGATCAACATGTCTCAGGAGTCTTCCAGGGTTTGGGGATTCCATCTCGTTCCTGGCTTTCTTGGGTGAAGGAGAAAAGAGACAACGCACCAAGAAGGGGGGTGGGGGGGGGCCTGCTGGTGACAGGAAACTGAGCAAGGTTCTTCACGGTTTTCTGGACTTCTCGCACAATGCCAACATGGTTGACATCTACCCCGCACGTGATGACAAGTCCCTGAAAGACTTAAGCTGGGGAGCCAGGGACTGTTCTATCTCAGGCTGGCAGGTCCGGAGTTGTACAAAAGGGAAAATACGGGGACAGCGGAGAAGTCACGCAGTGTGAGTGTATCAAGGCAAGGTTTGGTTGTTCTTAGATCCTGGAGTCTATACTGTGTGGAAGCTCATGCCACTGAACGGAGTCTACCAAGATTTCTACAGAGAATACTACGATTCAGTTTTGCTTATCATAAAGTCGTTTGAAATTATGTAGGTATGAGCAACACAATACTACAGAACCTCTTGTGAACATAATTCATTCTGGAAACATGCTTGGAATCCAAAGTACTTGGATATCAAAGTGCATTTCAAGAACCATTGGCTATGTTGTGATCATGTGACATTCAGCGTCACATACTACTCATACTGCAAGACATCGCTGTTTATCAAGTTAAAATTTATTAGCAGTGTTTGTTTGTCTTGCAAAACCCTCACCGACTAAATTACTCTCAATCCAAGGTTTTACTGTAGTTGGTTTTAAGGACTTCTTTGTGCACAGATACATGCATATAGATACAGGTGTAGACCAATCCATCAGAGACACAGAAAGAAAGAGCAACCATATATGTACACCTATATTTTAAAAACATCTCACTTTATTCTATTTTAGTTAATGATTTGTCCTAGAAACTTTGAACTCTAAATTAATTTATAGAATTTAAACCCCAAACACGAGTGAAATATTAAATGCATGATAACTTCAGACAGGGTCCTCAAGATATTTCAAAATTACTGAATTATGACAACAAAAAACGCCAGCAACCTATATATCTAAGGGCAGACAACTATCAAGTGTATTCTCTGCTGAGTCCAGCACCAGACCGAAGCTTCACAGATGCCATGATACAATTAACTAATGAATAGCAAGTTTCTGTCAGCACAGAGCCCAAAGCGGGGCTTGAACTCAGGACCCATGAGATCATGACGTGAGCCAGAGGTGGATGCCGACTGAGCCACCCAGGCACCCCTCCCCTCTTTTGATTTGAATAAGCCTCGTGTCTGGATGAGCACGGCACACCCACGTTAATCACCCGTAGACACTGCCTGGGACAATAGACACTGTTGGGTGGTACGCAGCTGAGCATTTCCACAAATCTAATCCCAACTTGAGCATTATGCAGAGCATTTGGGAGACCTCTGTCGATAACACACTTCCATTTTCACAGACAAGATCATGCTCACACATAGACAGACCATGTATGCATTGTGACAGTGTGTGCATGATGGCAGGCCCGCAGCGGGGTGGAGACGGCAGAGCTTCCAGGGTAAGAAGTCATATAAACTCCATTACCTACATGACTGACCAAATACCACCAATCTCTCAGCTTTAGAATGATTCACTCTTTACAAAAAAAGAGATGTTTCTTTGTGACATCTGGCAAACTAAAATTCGTGATTCTTCCAATGGGGAAAAAAAATACTTTTGAGCTGTTAAGGTCAAATTAATTTTTGAAGTGGTTCTTCCTGAAGAACCTTTAATCCAGGAGAATACACCCAAGTGCCCTGAAAAGGAGACTGATCAATAACTTACTAAAAAGAATGAGTTTTTCCTGCATGGTGAGAGTCACAGCAAGATCACTTGAAATAGAGCACTAACCTAGTGTCCACACATGTGGGAAAAGGTGAGACTCATGATATGGGGATCAGGCGTCGCGTTACATTATCAAGTGAATAACTCACACACAAACGCAAAAGCTCATTTACCTTTCAACTGACAGCCTCCAGGATTTTCCCTTCTTAGTGTTTGTCCACACTGATTGAGAGAGGGGATTACAAGATGTGGCCCAGACTGCTTATGACCTTCCGAGAGTCACTCTAGAGAATGCATTTCGAAGATAAGCATCTAGGGACGCCTGGGTGTCTCAGTAGGTTAAACGCCTGACTCTTGATTTGGCTTGGGTCATGATCTCACGGTTATTGTCAGATCAAGCCCCATGTTGGGCTCCGTGCTGACGGTGGAGCCTGCTTGGGATTCTCTCTCTCTCCCTCTTTCTCCGTCCACCCCCTGCTCATGCACTCTCACTCGATCTCTCTCTCAAAATAAACAAACTTAAAAACAAAGATACCCCATCTAGGCTGAATGCATGGTTTGAAGAAATAGCTTGTAGGATGGAATAAGGTCCAAATCTGAAGCCTTTTCCACACATCTCTTTCACAAGAGGTTTTTGGCTAGTGTCTCTGTACATGACTTCATGTTCCACAGACTCCTGTGCAATCACTGCTACGGGGACGGGACAAAGCTCTAGAGATGATTAAGGTAGGAATGTATGTTCATCATATGTAACTGGACGTTATTCATTGATGAGCTGAAAGACATAACATTTAATGTAAAGAGATGCCAAGGATGATCTAATTTGAGCTGGACTTGGCTGATATTCCATGTGTATATTACACAGAACACATAGCTCACTGTTTGAAGAAATATCAAATTTAAAAAGTTATCTTGTGTTGATTGGTTTGTGGAAAAACAGGCAGCAAGGAAGGCCACAGCACTACTGTTATGAAAATAATAGAAGGTGTGTCTGGATGAGGGAATCCAGAAGAGTGTGTCCACAGCTCACTAGTGCCAGGGAGCAGCCTTGCAGAGTGAGGGCAGGGCGGGGGTGGGGGGGTCGGAGAGGATATCATTTTTCCTGTTCTGCTTCACTTGTGCCTCGTTCTCTAAACAACAGGTAAGCTTAGCACATCTATAACCACACTTGTATCTTAAAGAGGTTCTGCCATTTACCTTCTGCTCCTGAAGGTACATTTTCTAGTTACAATTAGGATGTCACCTTTCTTTAGATAGAGACAGATCTGGGGTCTTAGTTTAGGCCGTTCGGACAGAATGCCATTGGCTGGGTGGCTTACACACAGCGGGCATGGATTTCTGTCCATTCTGGAGGCTGCAAGTCTGAGATAAGGAAGCCACCATGCTCATGTCGGGGTGGGCACCGCATTCTCTCTGTGTCCTCACGTGGAGGAAGGGAACAGAGCTCTCTGGGGTCTCTTTTACAATGACACTAGTCTCATTCATGGGGGCTTCTCCTTCAGGACCTGACCACCTCCCAAAGACCCCACTCCCAAATACCACCATATTGGGAGTTAGGTTGCAACATATGAATTCGGGGGAGGACGGCATAAACATTCAGTCCATAGCAGCTGGTCTCCAACGAACTTTACAGGAAGAATCATTGAGGAGAAATCATCTGGCTTTTACCCATTTGGATAAAATTTCCTTTAATCCTAACAGTCCTTTAAAGTGACTCTTTAGGGGTGCCTGTGGGGCTCAGCCAGTTAAGCACCCAACTCCTGGTTTCGGCTCAGGTCATGATCTCACACTTCATGAGTTCGAGCCGTATAGTGGGCTCTGCGTTCACAGTGTGGAGCCTGCGTGGGATTCTCTCTCTCTCTCTCTCTCTCTGCCCCCGCTGCATTCATGCACTGTCTTCTAAAAATAATTATTTTTTTGAAAAATAAAATGACTGTTGAAAAGTTTGTGTCTTTATCATGTTTGATGATATATGATAAGATAGGTAAGATGATAGATTACAGAGCAGATTGTACAGAGAGGGAGAGAGAGCCAGAGAGGGACCCTGAGAGAGAGGGAGAGGAAGAGGAGGGGAAGAGAGGGAGGGAGGGAAAACGGAAGGATACTATGACCATCCGAGTGTCCCGTGGTGGAGGCCTGCTTGGCTTCTGGATGAGCAAGCGTGCCCAGGGGTCTCCTGGGGTCCTACAAAGCACACGGGGAGGAGGTGCCCGGTCGCATACCTGGCATGGGCACTGTGTCCCTGAAGTGAGGTGCCGTGCAGCGGGGAGGGCGAAGGAAGCCTGCAAGGAGCTGCTGGGCACAGCCGCAGCCGTGCTCCCAGGGAAGCTCAGGGGGTGTGCGGCTGCCCCAAGGAAGGGCTGCACACAGAAGATGTGGACATGGACGTCTCCGGGTTTCTGGAATGTATTTTTCCTGGAGACAGTAGCGGTGGCATAAAGGTTGCACTTTGCATGCTGAAGATCATTTCTTGTTTTTAATTTAAAATATATTTTAACAATTATTCATTTTTGAGAGACAGAGTATGAGTCAGGGAGGGGCAGAGAGGGAGGCAGGCACAGAATCCGAAGCACGCTCCAGGCTCTGAGCTGTCAGCACAGGGTCCGACGTGGGGCCCGAACTCACAGATTGCAAGACCATGACCTGAGCTGCAGTCGGTCACTTAAGCAACTGAGCCACGCAGGTGCCTCATAGATCACTTCTTTTGTAAAATATTTTTTAGTAGGCTCCTCCCCCAACATGGGGCTTGAACTCATGACCCTGAGATCAAGAGTCACATGACATGCCATCTGACCCAGCCAGGTGCCACCATTATGTCATTTTTGAGACAATGAAAAGAAACATAAAAATCATGGGTTTGTTTTTCAAATTTAGCATTCTAAAAGAAATACAAACATACAGTGTTTATTCCAGGATCTAGCAACAATCAGGAATGACACAACTTGGGCACTGCCAGAAAACACGAAGATTACTATTTCCCCAAAGTTCTAAATGTATTACTAGGTGCTAAGCAAGATAAGTCAGAGAAAGACAAATACCATATGATTTCACTTATATGAGGAATTAAAGAAACAAAAATGAACAAAAAGAAAAATAGACAAACCAAAAAAAGACGTTTAACTATGGAGAACGCAGTGATGGCTCCCAGAGGGGCCGTGCGGGGAGGGGTCTGGGGGAAATAGATGATGGTGATTAAGGAGCACACCTGTGATGAGCTCTGAATACTGTACGCTATACNTAAAAAAAAAACTAATACTGTAAGTTCACAACAGCATTATTATTTATTAAAATTAAATAAATAAAAATAAAATATACTGCAAACAAAAATATTAGTTTTGTTTCAGTTTTTACTAAGGTTCTGTCTCCATAGGATGCCAGGTACTATACATTAGCAAAGAGATCATGAAACATGTAGAAAGGATAGAATTAATCAGAAAGAGAGTAATGATATTATTCCATCTGTATTTTCAAAAGACTGTCATGATATAAAATTAGCTTGTATATCTATATGCATTTATCATAAAATCTGAACATCTGTTCTTCACTGAAATTCAGAAACAAAGTTATAGTGTTGCTGTTGGAAGCTCTTGCCTGTAAATCGTCAAGAAACTGAGAGAGATATCCAATTGTCTTGTAAGAGACAAATAATTCTGCCTTGTAGCAAAGAAATATGGAAAATGACTTTAGTTTGGGGATTCTACAAATATTGTTGAAAATTATTTTCAGAGCCCACATAACCACATATTTTCTACTTGTAATAAATAGGTTGTGAAACTAATACCTTAATTATGGTTTCTGGAACGTTCAATCAATCAATAGGGTCTTGGCATTTAGTTTGATATTTTCCCTAAGTGGGCTGGCTGGCCCTGTGGGCACTGTTGCAATGCCTCAGTGAACTGAGTTCCCTCAGGTGCTAATTTCAGGGACAGGGCTGTTTCTGTGTTTCGATATCATGCCAAGGAGCTGTATACACACAGCCACGGGCACACGCCTACCTCCTACATGCGATCTAGTGGGGTCTGGTTTGTTTGCTTTTTAATGGAGGCAGATGAGCCTATAGTCAGGCATCTTGGGTGTCAATATCTAAAATTTCACTATTTGTTTAAACTCCTGAGATTTTTCTCTAATTATGTTGGCAGTAATACAGAGTATTGCGGGCACCAAACGATGGAAGGAGTAAGGTCTTCTGGTGTCCCAGGCCCGACAGAAGAACTGTATCATACAGATTATTCAACATCATTATTACGAACACATTTTTACACTCTTGTCAATTCTCCATGGTTAGAAAAATGTATGGTGATGCACTTATTTGGGCTTTTTTTTTTCTTTCCTCCAGAGAAGACCCTGAAATAAAGATGTGAGGGCAAGCTGTTCACCCAGGACACGATCACAAGCACCATGGTAGAGGGGTAAGGCACGAAAGGGGTGCTGCAAATCATCAGCGCGCTGGTGAGCGCGAGAGAGCCCTGCAGAGCCTCTGCAAGGCTCCCAGACTGCACCTCAGGTGGGACGGGGTGTCCAGCAAGTCCGGGCAAAGGGCTGCCAGTGACCGCCCATCGTGGTCTCTTCTTGGAGGAAGGGGAGGCGATCACCACCTTGGCTTCTCAGTTCTCATCCATTATACACCTTTGATTTTCTCTTCTTTTATATGGTGAAAGAGGAACGTGCGAAGTCATTCCTTAACTGTATTTAATAATTCTATATGTAACATTTAGCTATTCATTCAGATTCACCCTACGACGGCGTGACAAGGTGAGAGGAGGCACAGAGCAGATACGAGATGATGTGATTATGACACGTGGTAAAGAAGGGGTAATGCTGTCGTGTGTTCTACCGACCCCTTGTGGAAGAAGGGGTGGAGGGGCGAGCAGTGAAGTATGAAAATCCTCCACATTCTGCAGGCTAACTGTACCTCTCTGACTCCGCCCACCAAAAGCAGTGAAGAAGGTATTATTAATAACACCTATGTATTAACACGCTAACATGCTGCTATCACTAGATTCAAAAGAACGCTGGACATATATATAGTTCACGATTACACACATGCACCATACAGTGAAGGTATGACATTTTACCTTTTCATTCTGTATTGAGTAATAATATTATGCTATCAAAATATTCAATGAATATGTTGCAGCCACAACATTAAATGTCAAGTAATTTAAAAAAGAATTTTTTAAATTTATTTATTTTTGAGAGTCAAAGAGACAAATCATGAGCAGGGGAGGAGCAGAGAGAGAGGGAGACACAGAACCCCAAGCAGGCTCCAGGCTCTGAGCTGTCAGCACAGAGCTGCCACGGGGCTTGAACTCATGAACTATGAGATCATGACCTGAGCCGAAGTCAGACGCCCAACCGAATGAGCCACCAGGCGCCCCTCAAGTAACGTTATATTAACATAAAATATGCATTAGAATAAAAATGTTGGATATTAAATATTTTATAAGTGGAATTATAAATTATGATGATAGGAAAGCTAACAATGGGTATCGTACAATAAACATTTAATCTCAAAGGGCATTAAGTACAACTACTACTGTTTATTCAGTACCGCCTCCCATGTGCATTCAAAATGACTTCATGTGGGGCGCCTGGGTGGCTTAGTCGGTTAAGCGTCCGACTTTCGCTCAGGTCATGATCTCACGGTTCGTGGGTTCGAGCCCCGCGTCGGGCTCTGTGCTGACTGCCAGCTCAGAGCCTGGAGCCAATTTCAGAGTCTGTATCTCCCTCTCTCTCTGACCCTCTCCTGCTCACGCTACCTCTCTCTCCTAGAAATAAATAAAAAATATTTAAAAAAATGACTTCATGTGTCTTATTTACTACCTTTCTATCATACCTCTTCAAGCTAACTGCCCTCTGTATGGACATAAGAGCAGAGACAGAGAAGTCAAGAAGCTTTCAAATGGTCACACAGTAAACAACCCCTCCAGCTGTATTTAAAAGGCCNAGGCCCTAACGAGACTGAATCAGTGAATTATATTTTAAGAGATGCTAATGATGGCAAAGGACTATGAATCATAATAGGGATTCTATTTTTTAAATACACTTCATTTTATAGAGCTGTATTAACTCAGCAACAGACACAGAAGACAGTTCTCAAATACTTCCTGCCCCCACACGCCCATAACCTCCCTCTTTATTAACATCCTTTACTAGAGGGATATACTTGTACAATCAATAGGTTAGAATCAATAACCCCTCGCTGACACGTCCTAATCACCCGGAGTCCTCATACATTTCACTGGGGTTCATCCTTGGAGCTGTGCACGACATGGGGCTTGGCAGACGTATGATGACACATCTCCACCACTTAAGTACCATGCAGAAACTTCTGGGGAAGACGGTGCAGTAAGAGGGCCCTAAGCATAGCTCCCCCCACAGAAACATCTACATGACACCCACATCAGTGTAAATACCCCAGGAAATGACCCAAAGAGTTGGTGGGACAAACTTTCCACGGCTCATCTAGATAAGAAGCCACATCAAAAACGGTAGGAAGGGTGGAGACGTGGTCTGGAACCGAACCAAACAGAGGGTCACCGCAAGCACGGAGAAGGGACAGAGGGAGAGGAGCAGGTCCCACACCAGGCACTCCGGGCACAGAGGATCTGCCCTGGGAAGATGAATACAGGTAACGTTAGGCTTTGGAAACCAGAGAGCATGAACCCCGCACGGTTTTACAGTTCGTGGGGCCTTAACACCTGGCTCAAGCCCTGGGGGCACCATGTCCCTCTCCCGCCCACTGGCCGAGATACACCAGCACAAGCAGGAGGAGATGCCAATGCCATGCACCCCGCCTGCGAGCAGCAAGCCCCGGCATGAGCCCTCCTGCGCACCGGCCCCATCTGACCCACGGTCGGCAGGAGTCCACGCAGAGTGGCTCCAGGCCCCTCTCACGGGGCACCAGGCATGGTCAGAAGCAGGGCCGAAATCACAGCCGGGTACAACCAGCCCCCCAAGGCACCAGCACCACTCCAAAGCGACTCCTGCCCCAGGGAGAGAGAAAGAGAAGCGCACACGCACACGCACACAGGCGCACACGCACACAGACACACACACACAGACACACACACACACACACACACACCCCAGTCCTACTGCAGCAGTGACAGTGAACCGAGGACCTGAGGATGGATATCTGGGTGATTCGAGGTTCTGGCCACCAATAAAAGCTTCTCAGGGACACAGGGCGTGTACCCTGTAGTTTGGTACTAACGCAGCTCTAACAAGCCCTTCTTCTGACCCAACTCAAGTCCTAGGCTGCCCCAGACAGGCCTGCTAACAACAAAGGGACTAAACCCTGCCCAGAACAGACAAAGGAAGGTGCCGCACACGACTAGACTGAAGGCAAACAGCTGAACCACAACAGTAGGGTACATGCAGCACACACGAGACAGGTCCGAGGAGGACCAGGTCCTGACTGGCAGAGGCCACTTCGCTGCAGGGCACTACAGAGCCTCTTCTTCAGAAGGCTCTGGCTTTCAAGAGCAGGACACACAGCTGACTTCCTGAACACAGCAAAGCCACACAGAGTCAGACAGAATGAGGACACAGAGGAGTGTGTCCCCAGTGAAAGAACAAGGCAAAACCACAGCACGGGAGCTCAATGAAACAGAGAGTAGGAATACAGCTGATATAGAATGTAGAATAATGGTCAGAGATACTCACTAGACTTGAGAAAAGAGTGGAGGAACTCAGTTACCCTCAACAAGAAGACAGAAAATATAAGTAATAATGAATCAGAGACAAAGAAATCAAAAATTGAAATTAAAAAAACACAGAAGGAATAAATGGACTAGAGAAAGCAGAAGAATAAATCAGTGACTTGGAGGAGAGAGTAATGGAAATCAAGAATGCTGAGCAGGAGAAATAAATAGGATTATGAAAAATGAAAAGAGACTTAGGGAACTCAGCAGCACCATCAAGCATAATAAGATTTGCATTATAGGGAACCCAGGAAAACAAGAGAGAGAAAAGGGCACAGGCAATTTAGTTAAAGAAATAATAGCTAAAAATTTCCCTAATCTGGGGAGGGAAATAGGAATCCAGATGCAGGAGGCATAGAGAACAGCCAAGAAAATCAACCCAAGGAGGTCCACACCAAGGCACAGAGCAATTAAAATGGCAAAAAGTAGTGACAAAGAGAATTTTAGAAGCAATAAGAGAAAATCGTTACCTATAAGGGAAACCCAATAAGGTGATCGGCTGATTTTTTTCAGAAGAAACTTGCAGCTCAGAAGGAAGTGGCATGAGATAGTCAAGGTGCTAGAAGAAAAAAACCTACAGCCAAGAATTCTCTACCCAGCCAGGATGTCATTCCGAACAGAAGGGGAGATAGAGAGTTTCCCAACATGCAAAAGTTAATGGAATTCACTAGAAAACCACCCTTACAAGACATGTGAAAAAGGGTGAATGTCTGGATGCCTTAGTTGATGGAACGTCCAACTTCTGCTCAGGTCACAATCTTGTGGTTCACGGATTTGAGCCTTGTGTTGGGCTCTGTGCTGAAAGTCTACGGCCTGGAGCCTGCTTTGGATTCTGGGTCTCCTTCTCTGCCCCTCCCACGTTCATGCTGTCCCTCTCTCTTTCAAAAATAAGAAAAATGTAAAAAAAAATTAAACAAATAAATGTTAAAAGGTATTCCCTGATAGGAAAAGAAAGGCCGTGAGCAGGAATAAGAAAGTAGAAAGAACAGAAGCAGTAAAATTAAGTAGATCTGTAACAATCAGTCAAGGAATTCACAAAATAAAGGATGTAAGGTATGACATCATATACCTATAATGTGGGAGAGAAGGAAGTAAAAATTTAGTGTTTTTAAAATGCATACTAACTTTTTTTTAAATATTTTATTTATTTTTGAGACAGAGAGAGACACAGCATGAGCAGGGGAGGGTCAGAGAGAGAGAGGGAGACACAGAATCTGAAGCAGGCTCCAGGCTCTGAGCTAGCTGCCATTACAGAGCCCAATGTGGGGCTTGAACCTACGAACTGTGAGGTCATAACTTGAGCCGAAGTCGGATGCTTAACTGACTGAGCCACCCAGGCGCCCCACAGAATGCATACAAGCTTAAATTGCCATCAACTTTATATAAACTGCTATGTACCTAAAATGTATAAACCCAATAGTGATAACCACATATCAAACACCGGTAATTAGATACGCAAAACACAAAATGAAAGGAATCCAAGTCTATCATTAAAGAAAGCAATCACACCACAAGATACAAAGAAAAGGAAGGAACAGAGGTGAAGTACAGAAACAACTGTACAAAAAGTAACAAAATGGCAATGAGTACACGGCCATCAATAATTACTGTAAAAGTGAATGGACTAAACACTCCAATCATAAGAGACAGGGTTATGGAATGGATACACAAAGCAAGTCCTGTCTATCTGCTGCCTGTAAGAGACTCATTTAAGACCCAAAGACACCTGCAGATAGAAAGTGAAGGCAGGGGGAGGTGTTCATCATGCAAATGAACATGAAAAGAAAGTCAGGGCTGCAATTCTTACTTTGGACAAAATAACTTTAAGACAAAGACTGCAACCAGCAACAAAGAAGGACACTATAAAATCACAAAGGGGACAATCCAACAAGAATATCTAACAGCTGTAAATATTGATGCACTCAACATGGAAGCACCCAAATACAGACAGCAGTGAGTAATAAACATAAAGGATGTAATCAATAGTAATACAATATTAGTAAGAGATTTTAACACCAAACGTACATCAATGGATAGATCCTTCAAACAGAAAATCAAGGGAACAGCAGCTTTGAATGACACCTTGGACCAGATGGATCTTTTTTTCTAAATATATCTATTTTTAATGNAACCTTGTTGATTCATATATATATGTGTGTATGTATATATGAATATATGAATTACATTTGTATATATAATTTCATTTTTAAAATTTAAATTCTGGTTAGTTGACGCATATGGTAAAAGGCTTCAGGTATAGTGTTTTAGTGATTCATGTACTATGTTTTGAATGAGCCATTTGATCATAGGTNAGCAGCTCCAGGCTCTGAGCTATCAGCACAGAGCCCGATGTGGGGCTCGAACCCATGGACTATGAAATCATGACCTGACCTGTAGTTGGATGCCTTATCGACTGTGCCACCCCGAAGCCCCTTACATATTTTTAAATGTTTATTTATTTTGAGAGAGAGAATGAATGAATGAGCAAGCAGGAGAAGGGGCAGACAGAGAGAGACAGAATCCCAAGCAGGCCCCATGCTGTCAGTACACAGCCCAATCTGGGACTTGATCCCACTGTGAGATCATGATGTGCACTGAAATCAAGAATTGGATGCGTAACCAATTGNAACCCATGGACTATGAAATCATGACCTGACCTGTAGTTGGATGCTTTATCGACTGTGCCACCCCGAAGCCCCTTACATATTTTTAAATGTTTATTTATTTTGAGAGAGAGAATGAATGAATGAATGAATGAATGAGCAAGCAGGAGAAGGGGCAGACAGAGAGGAGAGATAGAATCCCAAGCAGGCCCCATGCTGTCAGTACACAGCCCAATCTGGGACTTGATCCCACTGTGAGATCATGATGTGCACTGAAATCAAGAATTGGATGCGTAACCAATTGAGCTTCTCAGGTGCCCCTGGACCAAATGGATCTAACAGATCTATTCAGGACACTCCACACAGAAACAGTAGATACACGCTCTTTTCAAGTGCACATTGAACATTCTCCAGAATAGATCACACATGAAGCCACAAAACAAGTCTCATCAAATTCCATACAAAACCACAAATTCGATGGGATATATGCACCCTCATGTGTATAGCAGCAGTATCTATAGCAGCAATCCAGCCACGATACGGAAACAGCCCAAATGTGCATTGACTGATGAATGGGTAAAGAAGATGTGGTGTGTATATCTCTACACACACACACACACACACACACACACACACACAATGTACTATTACCTGGCCATAAAAAGAGAACAAAATCATTCTATTTGCAATAATATAGATGGATCTAAAGAGTATAGTGCTTAGTGAAAAAAGTCAATCACAGAAAGATAAATTTCATAGGATTTCACTCATGTGGAGTTTAAGAAACTACATAAACCAACAAAGAAAAAAGAAACATATATAAAAACAGACTCTTAACTACAGAGAACAAATTGATGGTTACAGTCTGGAGGTCAGTGGGGGGATGGGTGAAATAGGTGAGAGATTAAGAGTATACTTATTGTGATAAGTACTGAGTAACGCATAGAACTGGCAAGTCAGTATATTGTACATCTTAATCTAATATAACAGCATATGTTAACTATAGCATTTTTTTAAACATTGGAAGATCATAGTTCCCTCAACTGTAAAATGAGGACTCAAACTAAATTATCCCTTTGCTTCCTGCAAAGTACTAGGAATATATCTGCAAATGGAAAAACAAATGTATCTAATCTACAAAGTTTTTTTTAAAAGATATGGATACGTTGTCTTTAATCTCCCATAAATTATTCAGGAAAGATGTGGCTGTATTTTCTCTAATCTCCAATAAATTACTTGGTATTAGGTCTAGCTCTGTGAATGCACAGGACCCATTCTACATGGTGGCAGGAATCTGGAGTTCCAAGCCTAACTCATTTACAACAGTCCTAGACGGAAGCGGAACCCACCCACAGAATGTGTGTCCAGCCAATTCAACCTAATTTAAATGATGGTACCTATTAAAGACACCATATTCCCACAAGGTCTCAAATTATATATCAATCTCAGGATGGATTTGACTAAAGACAGAATTAGTTATGTGAAAATAAATAATGTTTCGCCAAGCATGGAGTTAATAACAAGGTTAGATGTAGCTGTGGCTAATTGGTTATGCATAGTCAACTAAAATTTACTGAGGGAGCTATATGTAAGGGAAATGGAAAAATACTAAAAAGGGAACATGAAGACTTTTAATAAAGTACAGCCAACGCACTGAGAGAACAAAGTCAACAAATAAATATGTAATTATTCACATATGTCAAACTGTAAATAAAACATGTTTAAGATTAATGGCTGTAACAAAGAATACTTTCCTTTAGTGTGTAAATGGAACACTTTGATTTGAAAGTTGTGTGCTTCCAACTAACACGTTTAATGTTGTCAGGTATATGACCAGCAGTGAACTAACTAACTCTAGAGTGTAATCTCTAACCGGGTCATGGAAGGATCATATTAAGGAAGCCATAAAACCTCTCTTTCTGTCCTGTGGCTGTGCAGTATCTGAATTCCCTTCCACTGATCTTGTCTTTAAGGCACATCAATGACATTTTGAAGGGAATCCTAATTTTAACTAATTCTAACTAATTAGAACAGTATTAATCATCCAAACCAGCTGTTAATTCTATTACCCAGTCAAAGAAAATCATTAAAGAGAACATCTGGAAGAATGTGGTGGCCAACCTTGTTGATTCATATATATATGTGTGTATGTATATATGAATATATGAATTACATTTGTATATATAATTTCATTTTTAAAATTTAAATTCTGGTTAGTTGACACATATGGTAAAAGGCTTCAGGTATAGTATTTTAGTGATTCATGTACTATGTTTTGAATGAGCCATTTGATCGTAGGCAGAGGGCATAAATTGCTGTTTCTTAACTTTTTCATTATCCCTTCCCTAAGGAGCCCTGTTGGGCATTATTTTATCTACTTGCCAATCTCAAAGAGATTTTAATCCCTCAGACATTCTGTATATTTGTTTATGCATTATATGCATATCTGTATTTTATATGTAAAAAGTGAGATTTTTTTCATCCATAAAAACAAATTATCTACCCCTTTGGGAACAATATTGCTCCTACTGAGAATACATGGCATGAGTGAACCATTTAATATCCAAGAAGAAAGCATATAATATATAAAAGCATTTCTCCAAATGTCTATAGCACTTGTGAATACTTACTATTAATATGAATTACCAAACCACTGTGGGTCTACTTCTGGCTAAATATGCTATCATGTCATAGTAATATGACCTTTTATGTATTTGAATATAATCTCCTATTAGAACCAGCATTTTTTAAGGCAAACTGTGTCTCATTTTCATTATTGTAATCTTCACCAAAGATAGAGAAGTGCAGGGGCACCTGAATGGCTCACTCAGTTGAGCATCCGACTTCGGCTCAGGTCATGATCTCACACTTGGTGAGTTTGAGCCCTGTGTTGGGCTCTGTGCTACCTGGAGCGTGCTTCGGATCCTGTGTCTCCCTCTCTCTCTCCGCCCCTCCCCCCTCAAAAATAAATAAACATTAAGAAAATTGAAAAAGAAAAAAGAGAAGTGCACTGTTCAAGTTAGCTTTTCCTGAATGGATGAACAAATGGATGGATTGATGGATGGGTGAATGGACAGATGAATGAGTGAATTAACTGTTACATAACAGGGCACAGAATAGGTTTTTACAAAAACTCACTCACTACTGGGAAGTGAAGAGATGAGACTGTTAATTTGTACCAAGGAATGTCATCTATAATTTTTTTTTTTATCCACACACTTAGTAACAAGCGATTTCAAGAGTAGACTGTGTGCCTCAGCTAAAGGAGATAAGCAGAGTCCTCCTGAGGTCAGATGCGTGCATCTGATGCAAAAGCGTTCTTCTTTCAGCGTGTATCACGGCGAGCGGCTGCCTGCACCAAAGGTGCCTTCACGCCCTGATGCCTGCAGTGGAGAGAACTCACTTTGGAAAGATATTTACACGCATATATTGTACAGGCTTCTTTCTGCAGAGCACTCTTAGGTTTACAACAAAACTGAGTGCAAAGTACAAGGAATTCCCACACATCCCCTGCCCCAACTCATGCATAGCTTCACCTAATATCAATACCCCCCACCAACATGTCATTTTTATAACTGATGTGCCTTCATTAACACATTGTTGTCACCCAAAGTTCAGGGTCTACACTAAGAGTTACTCCTGCTGTACATTCTGTGTGTCTGGACGCACACAGAAGGATACGTATCCTCCATTACGGTATCAGACGGAAGGGCTTCCCTGCCCCAAAACTCCTCCGTGCTCTGCCTACTCATGTCTCCCTCTCCACATGCAACTACTAACTTTTTTCCGTGTCTCCATATAGTTCTGTCTTTTCTAGAATGTGATAGATGGAATCACACAGTGCATAGCTTTCTCACTTATAGTATGCACTGTAATTTTCTCCAAATGTTTTCATGGCTTCCTACCTCATTTCTTCTTAGTGCTGAATAACAGTGCATTCTCTGAATGTATCAGTTTATCCACCTACCTCAGAAGGACAGCTCGGGTGCTTCCAAATTTTGGCAATTATAAATAAGGCTGCTAATAATATCCATGTGCAGGGTTTTTTTAATGGACATAAAGCAGACGCATGAACCACAAAATCAAGGAACATTATTATTTGGTTGTTTTTGAAGAGTTTTGAGGGCACTTACCAAACTCATAACTCCAGTATCAAAAACGCACATAACACACACACACACACACGACATACAGACACTTAGCCCTGTGATACTACACATCAGTTTGTACTTCCTGCTGGAGGAACCAGATTATTGCCAAGTACATGTTTTCCTTTTTTTTGGGGGGGGAAAGTAACTGAAAATATGTAGAAATAAGATTTCCCTTTTGTAGGGTATGTGTTTCGACTCTTATTATAGTCTCAGGTCAAGAAACCTGTCGTGCAAAAACGAGACTATTTTTTAATTTTTTAAACGTTTGTTTATTTTTGAGGGAGAGAGAGATAGAGACAAAGTGCAAATGAGGGAGGGGGCAGACAGAGAGAGACACAGAATCCAAAGCAGGTCCAGGCTTTGAGCTGTCAGCTCAAAGAGAGCCTGATAGGGTCAGATGCGAAACTGACTTGAGCCATGCAGGTGCCCTATTGACTTATATGGAAATACCTAGTATTTCTAGAGTAAAGAGTGACTATGAACCTCCCACGAGTATGCAAATTGTCCACAATAAAATTACAGTACTTTGTTGACATTAGCTTACTTTATGGTCCACAATGCTACTTACGAGTACAGGCATGTTACTTTTCTTTCTTTCTCTTCTTAAAGTTTATTTATTTTGAGAGAGAGAAAGAGAGAGAGAAACATGGAGAGGGGCAGCTACAAGAGAGAAAAAATCCCAAGCAGGCTCTGCACTGTCATTGTAGAGACTGACGTGAGGCTTGAACTCACAAACTGCAAGATCATGACCTGAGCTGAAAGCAAGATTCAGACACTTAGCTGACTGAGCCACTCAGGTGCCCCTGGGATGCTATTTTTCAAACCAGAAGCCACTGGCTCAATGCAGTTCACCTCTGACCAACAATGAGTTTGAGCCGCACGGGTGCACTTATATGAGGGTCTGTTTTTCAAAAATACCTTACAGTACTGTAAATGTATCTTCTCTTCCTCATGGTTTTCTTAATAATATTTTCTTTTCCGGAGCGCCTGGGTGGCTCAGTCAGTTAAGCGTCTGACTCCGGCTCAGGTCATGATCTCACGGTTCGTGGGTTCGAGCCCTGTGTCAGGCTCTGTGCTGACAGCTCGGAGCCTGGAGCTGCTTCAGATTCTGTGTCTCCCTCTTCTTCTCTGCCTCTCCCCCGCTCACACTTAGTCTCTGTCTCCCTCCCTCAAAAATAAAACATTAAAATTTAAAAAAGACAAAAATAATTTTTCTTTTCCCTAGTTTACTGTATTGTATGAATATAGCATATAATACATATAACATATAAAAGTATATTAATTGACTATTTACATTATGGGTCAACAGCAGGCTATTAGTAAAGTTTCTGCAAAGTCCAAAGTTATATGTGGACTTTAACTACACACGGGTCAGAGCCCCAAGCCCTGCACTGTCCAAGGATAACGTGTACAAGTATCCTTAGGACAAGGAGGTCAAAATAAACTTCTCTCATTTAAATCAGTATGATTTAAAAAAAATATATCTTCTTTTACAAATGGAAACTAGAAATAGGTGAGATAATTTAAACATATGGACAAATGTTCTCCTATCCACTAATCCAAGAATAAAACTTATTTCTGAATATTCACGACTTTCCNTCCGGCTCAGGTCATGATCTCACGGTTCGTGGGTTCGAGCCCTGTGTCAGGCTCTGTGCTGACAGCTCGGAGCCTGGAGCTGCTTCAGATTCTGTGTCTCCCTCTTCTTCTCTGCCTCTCCCCCGCTCACACTTAGTCTCTGTCTCCCTCCCTCAAAAATAAAACATTAAAATTTAAAAAAGACAAAAATAATTTTTCTTTTCCCTAGTTTACTGTATTGTATGAATATAGCATATAATACATATAACATATAAAAGTATATTAATTGACTATTTACATTATGGGTCAACAGCAGGCTATTAGTAAAGTTTCTGCAAAGTCCAAAGTTATATGTGGACTTTAACTACACACGGGTCAGAGCCCCAAGCCCTGCACTGTCCAAGGATAACGTGTACAAGTATCCTTAGGACAAGGAGGTCAAAATAAACTTCTCTCATTTAAATCAGTATGATTTAAAAAAAATATATCTTCTTTTACAAATGGAAACTAGAAATAGGTGAGATAATTTAAACATATGGACAAATGTTCTCCTATCCACTAATCCAAGAATAAAACTTATTTCTGAATATTCAAGACTTTCCCTTGACCTTCTTGGAAGAGTTATAAAGTGTATTTCTTCACGTCCATTTTTTTTCAAATGTACATAAAAGAAAGAACTTCGTATCTTTGTAAGTATTTCTTATGGAATATTAGTAACAAAAAAGAAAAGAGCATAATATGGCTTTGATTTAATCTTAAAACTCTTTGAAATTAAGTGTAACTTAAAATGGAACATAAAGTAATCATGTCTCAAAAGCACAGCAAATTTGGAATTTAATGAAGAAAACTAATATAAAATTAGATTGAATATATCATCCCATCTGGTGTCCTTTCAAGTAAATTGAAACCTTTTTTTCTTTTTGTGACTCATTACGTCCCCACTCTGTCATCACAAGTAAGATTTTCAATTTTACTATTTCTGGAATTATGTTAATGATTTGAATGGTATTTGCTGGTAAGACTTCTTCAGAAGACAACACAATTAGGAAAAATAATATGGAAGTAAAGGTTTCCAGAGCAGACATTTTATGAGGAAAAAGGACCTTACAGTACATGTACATTCAGTTCCTGTGTCTGAATCTTCAACGCAGTAACTGCAGAATGATAGAAGCTTAAAGAAGGAAGCGACCTTTCCAACTCTTTCATGTCACAGAACCAACATTTTTAAAAACTGATTTTTAGACCCAATGCACTTTTCCCAGAGGAAAATAAATCGTCCTAGTTATGTGAAATGGGTTTTTCTGTAGAGTGCCTTCTTATTCTATCCTTTTCTCCGTTTATTTTTCCCTCAACTTGGTGGAGTTTAACAGTTGTTTTAACCTACAAAATACGACGTCTTCTGAAATACAGAGAGTATTTTTTAGCGGGCCTGCAAGACTTTGCAGTGCTATGCTTCCAAGGTAATTATTAATTGGAGGAGACCAGTTTCTGTACCTTGGGTCTGCATCTGCGTGCTACTAAGGATGAAAAGAGTAAGAGGAATCCATTACACTTTGATATGCTGGGTGGAAGATGGGGAAAACAGATGTCTTTGTAGGCAGAAACCTGAGGAACCAAGGAAAACTGAAATTACTAATGTCAGCACTCATGACGTGAAAGCTACCACACCTATCGCCAACCCAGCCCCTTGCCAACATCACCACCGCCACATCCGTGAATCTTACCTTTACCATGGATGTTCTCCTTGGGGTAAGGGATGGCCAAATTCCTTTAATAAAGGCTGCAAAGCCTTCTGACTTTGGCGCCACAAAAACAGGAAGTAAAGTCTAACTCTATCACTTAGGATCTGTGTAACTTCATCCCCAAAAAAACCCACAATGGCTCTGAAGATTAAAGAAATCACAACTTACGGAAGTGTCAGAAGTCTTTTGAGAAATGTTGGTTGAAATCTCATGTTCAAACAAGGGACGCTGAGTACTCAGTGTAAACAGGGCTCTATTACGAGTTGCTGGTATTATCAGTGGACAAGGTTGGTATTGTTTTCATGAGATAAAAACACAATGTATTATTTCATGATTAGAGAGATTGTTTCTCACAGCACAGCAGAGCCAAGGTAATTTTAGCATTAAGAAAGTAACAGTTCGGGAAAATGCGATATCAGGTTCTTAGCAAGATCTCCTCCCTACAACCTCCTTCTCTACATTCCCAGAAGATTTAAATCATTTTCAGTTCTTCTCTCGGATGTGCAAACCAGTGCCACAAGCATTGCCTTTCATTGACTTCTGTGTCAAATAAACGTGGTGTCAGAAACCAGGAGACCTTTGAATGGCCAGTAAGTGCGCTGCAAAAGATCTCCTCCCACCCTATCACCCACCAAAAACGGCTATCGCAAAAGAAAGGACCAGATTTCATGTGTGTATTTCCTGATCATTTTTAAATTTACCCACTTGATGTTTCCATAAAACTCTAACAGTGATTTCTTCACATTATTAAGATGTAAAAATTTACAGAGGTGAATTTTTCAGATAAGAAAGAAGAAATATTCCCTCTGAATCATCCAGAATCCCTGAAAGAGCTTTCTGACTTTATCTTTGCTTTTGGAGAGTATAATTAATTTTCAAATAGATTACACCTGACTACCAAAAATGCAATTATATTGAAATATTCTTTTTTTTTTTTTTTTTTGACACAGCATGAGCAGGGAGGGACAGAGAGTGAGGGAGACACAGAATCCGAAGCAGGCTCCAGGCTCTGAGCTGTCAGCAAAGAGCCTGATGCGGGACTCGAACTCATGAACTCTGGTTCATGACCTAAGTCACAGTCAGAAGGTGAACAGACGAGCCACCCAGGTGCCCCTGAAATATGCTTATTACTAACATTTATGGGACACATAGTCTTTTGACTATCACAACTGTGAAAGTCTTAATCTTTTGAGGCAAACTTGGAGGTGCTAAAGAGCTATAGCTAATTTTGTGTCAAGATGGATATGGAAATAAAGAAAGTGATTATATTTTATTATGTTGATTTTGTTAACAGAAAGGAGAAACTGAAATATTTCAGTTTGACTCTTTCACAACTTAAAATCTCAGGACTCATCTCATCTGTAAAACAGAAAAGATAATAGTATTTCTTTCATCTGAGATATTCTCTGTGAAAGTATTTCAACAGTGTCTGGAAACAGATCTTTCCAATGAGTATCAGTTATCTTTTCCTGTATGTGACTCATAAGCTGATTCTGATACCAATTAAAAAAGACAAAAGTGGTTTCAAGAGTGTTGAGCCGTAGTCACATTTTTAGAACACATGTGTCACCGTTCAAGGGGCCCTCGGAGGAAAATACTCATTTGCATGTGTAAGTTTTCACGTTACGTTGTTCACAGCCATCACATCAGGTAGACTGCACTCCAGAGACTGTGTTTGTACACAGCCAACTGAGAAGTGCTTGGTATTCAGGGCATGCCAGGGCACGGTGCTGAGAGGTCAAGTCTTCCTGCCATTCCTCATTCTTACTCACCTGAAACAGTTCAGGAATGGGGAGGTTGAAGGCCTTACCAAAATCAGGAATGCATTCTGTTCCCGGAAGGCCCTTAGAGTTTTGGAATGGACACACGTGGCTACCAAGACTGACAAGAGAGTCTAGTGTTTCAACAGACACTTTATCTGTTAAGGAATTAGGACCTGGATCCTGGCAGCTTTCAGATTCCTTCTGCTGGGGAGAATCGGCTGCTGGAATGATCCGGGCCCCCAGGAAGGAATGATTTGCTCAGAGCTTGTCTACATATTTATTACATGATGTCCACGGGAAATATGTGAAGAGTGCTTCTAATCCTTCTAAGCACTGAGCATTCTTCTAACACAGGACCAAGTTTCTCTGTTCTCTAGTCAAGCCATCACACAGCAAGTCTGCATGCTGTTAACCAGAAGACAGCACAGCAATTTTCCAGCACGCATTCTCTTTCCTTACTGTATCCTATTTATTACCCTATTTCATAGGAGAAGACAGGTGAATCCTCTGAGTACCCTTCTCAGGTTAATTCCACCTGTTGCATGAGGAACAGGAAGAGAATACTATGCGGTATCCCTGAGGGCCTTTCAGATGGTTGTCTCCTGAAAGATCTGCAGAAGTCCGAGTCAACCAATTGAGGATTTTGATTTAAATGTCCCCAGGTATCTATACTTCTAAGTGAAATGGTTCTATTTGCATGTGCAGCTCTCTGACATTTTAATACTCTTTTCTCGAACAACTTATATGCAAAGATATACGACAGGGATTCTCTTTTTATTCACATTGGATCTGGCGCTGTTTGGGAGAGTTCCTTAGGTAGCCCGGGTTTCTTTTATGGTTCCTGTGGCTTTGCTACACCCGCTATTGACACTGCCACCCTTGCTTTATGTATGCCTCACTTAACCCAGACCAGGCCCGTCTCCCTCACCTCTCTCCATCACCTGGCTGTAGACATGATTTCTGGACAGAAGAAGCAGTGCTGGGTTTAGTACACTGACCTCATCTGAGTGCCCTTGCCTCTGGTTTGGTCATTTCACTCTAGTCGCATTTCGAATGAGAGCCGATGTATTTGCTTTTATCCTTTCCACCTTATGTATTTTAAATATGTGCATGTTTAGTGAGGCGCCATTTCCAAGCCGTGGAACACGCAAATCTTGAGTGTGATGCTCAGAAGAAACGTGCTCAAGGAACTGTCACTGAGATCAAGATACAGAGAACGCTTCCATTATCAGAAAGAGATGGCTCCTGCCCCCACGCAGTCACCACTGCCCCCTTTCTGATGCCACCACTACTCTGCACTGCATCTGCAGCAGCAGCTGTGCCTGCTGAGGGACGCGTTGCAGGGGCCCACCACACACTGTCATGCCTCTGTGTCTGTGTTCTTTCGCACAGCATGACGCTGCTGGCATCGTCCTGCTGGGGCGTGGACCACCGCCCTTTCTTCCTAAGTACTGTCCTGATGCATGAACGTATAACGGGTTTTCATTCTCCAGGTGATGCCCACAGGACTGGAAAGCCAGATTGGCAGAGACTGTCAAGTAACCGTCCACATTGTATCATTTCATACTCTACCAGCTGAATATAAGAAGAGTTCTGGTTTCTCCATATTTCTGCCAACACTTCATATTGTCACTTTTTTGGTTTCATTTTAGTTATCTGTGATATATATTCCATCTTACTGTGGTTTTAACTGACAACTGATGGGTGACATTTAGCACCTTTTCATATGTTATTGGAGATTTCGATATCGTATATGAATTTCCTGATTTAAAACTTTTGTCCATTTTTAAAAATGATTCCTCTAAAAAATAAGTCGTTTCACTCTTTACTGAATTGTAAGAGCTTATTATAATTATTGACTGAAAAGCTTTTGTTAAACATATGAATTGTAAATATTTTTTCAGAGTATGAAGATGTTGTACTTTTTTAAATGTGCCTCCAGTGAGTTGATATTTTTGTATAGTCCAATTTACTATCATTCTCTTTTCTTAAGTTTATTTTTTTTGAGAGAGTGTGCATGTTGTACATGCTCATGAGCAAGGAAGGGGCTGAGAAAGAGGGAGAGAGAATCCTAAATAGACTCTGCACTGTCAACAGAGCCTGACGGCTCGATCTCATGAACTGTGAGATCGTAATCTGAGCAGAAATCAAGAGGTAGGGGCTTATCAACTGAGCCACCCAGGCACCCCTATTATTATTATTTTACCAAGGAATGCAATTTGCACTCTGGCAAAGAAATGCTCCCTTATGCTCAGATTAAAGACATGTACTCCTTGGGGCACCTGGGTGGCTCCGTCGGTTATGTATCTATCTGACTCTTGATTTAGGCTCAGGTCATGATCTCTAGGTTCGCGAGATCAAGCCCCAGGGTCGGGCTCTGTGATGATAGTAGGGATCCTGGTTGGGGTTTTCTGTCTCCCTCTCTCTCCGTCTCTCCCCTGCTTGATCTCTTTCTCTCTCAAAATAAACTTTAAAAAAACAAAATGCACTCTTATGCCTTAGAGAAAGTTTTAGTTTCAGCCCCTCCTTCTCACTTCAGTGTAAATTTGAGCATGTGCCTGCCCATTTCTATGAAAAAAACGCTGGAATTTTAATTGGGATTGCATCACATTGATATATCAACTGGGAGATAAAGAGCATTATAACATACTGAGTATGCTCACATCTCTCAAAATAGGTCAGTCTTGACTAATTCCTAAAATGTTCTATAGTCATTAGTTGGAGATCCTGTCATCTTCCATTCAATTTAATCTTTAATAGTTAAAAGTTTTTTGATGTTGTTTTGAATAGTGTTCTTTATAAATACCACTGTGAAACTGTTTTCCAACAATTCGTGACTGCTCCATAGGCAAGCAATTGATGTTTTATACTTTTATACTGCTATTTTTTCTGGGACCTTTATAAATTCAGTTAATATTTTATGACATATAGACATTCATAATTTGGCAGGATTTCATGGGCATGGTGATATGTGTGGGGTAATGATAGCTAAGACAGTTTTACTTCTTCCTTTCATAAATCTGACCTGGTACTTTTTTGTTGCTGTTTTTAGTCACTGGCCAGTACCTTCAGTAAAACGTAAAATATTGTGTAACAGTGATCCAAGACTATCAAAGTAGACAACTTTGTCTTCTCCCCTAAATTAAGAGTAAAATATTCAGTATTTCAACATTAATATAAGGTTAGCTTTTTAAAAAGATATCCATCATCAGATTGATAGTTATCTTCTGTTCCTGGTTTTCCGAGAATTTGTAGGATAAACAGGGGTTCACTTTTCTCCTATTGCTTTTTCTGCATCTCTTGAGAATTTTCTCTTTTATTTTTGAATGAGGTGAATGCTACTGATTGATTTTCAAATGCTATAACCAACCTTGCATTCCCAGGAGAAATCCTAGTGGGTCCTGGTACGTCCTTTATAGCTGATCCCTGAATTCAATTTGGTGTTGTTTTATTAGGACATTTATATCTACATTCATGAAAGATACTGGTCTATAATTCATTTTTTCCCCCTCTGGTCAAGTTTTGGTATCAAGGATCAACTGGTTGGATAAAGTAAGCCAGGAAGTCATCCTTCTTTCTTTATTTCCTGAAGGAACATGTATGTGATTGGTATTGCTAATTAAATATTTCTTCATTCACTACTGAGTTTTCTCAACTCCTGAAGCAAAGTTCGGCTTCCAGTTTTTTATTAGGCTTTTTCCCCCCCTCATAATTCCATTTATTTTACAGATAGGATATTCCAAGTTTCTTCTTTTTCCTTCCTTTAATTTTAATAGTTTGTGGTTTGGGGGGATTTTGTATCGTCCAAGATGTAAATCTTATTAGCATAATATATTTTAGGTTATATTCCTTTAGCATCTTCCAGAATATCTAGTGGGCTTTTCCCTCATTTCCTTTCCTTATGGTGATGCATTCTGGGGGAATTTGCCTAAGTAACTGTGATGGTTAATTTTATGTATCAATTTGACTGGCTAAGGGGCATCCAGAGAGCTGGTAAAATGTTAATTCTAGGTGTGTCTGGGAGGGTGTTTCCAGAAGAGATTAGGTTTCGAATCATAAAGAAGACCCATGTTCCCCACTGTGGGTGGGCACTCTCCATCCACTGACAGTTCACACACAGTAAACAGGCAGAGGGAGGGGAGATTTGCTCTCTCTGTTCAACCAGACGTGGCGCCTCCTTCCTCAAACATCAGCACTCCTGGCTCTCAGGCCTTTGGGTCTGGAAGCGCCCCGCCATCTTTCCTGGGCTTGCAGATGGCACATCACAGGACTTAGCTTCCATAAACTCATGAGCCAGGCGCTCATAACACAGCTGTTCCTGTATATTAGCACTCTCGCCTTGGTTCTGTTTGTCTGGAGGACGCTGACAGACACTAGTTCCCAGGGCACCAGTTTTCTCCCCCTTGGGTGAAGTCAGCTATATAACCTGTCAGGTGAGTTTCGTTGATTTTCAGGAACCACAGTTCATATATATATAGGAGTTCTGTTTTTAATATTCAAATGTTTAATGTTTAATATTCAAATATTCATTCCTAATAATCTCTAGTTGCTATCATATTTATGTTAACTACTTTTATTTCCCTTAACATTTATACCCATCTGTTCTATATTTGATACCTACAGATTGCACGATCTGTAAGAAATCTCTGTCTGAAGTTCACTACTGTGGCCTGCCTTCCTGTGCACCCAATAATCTCAAAGTCTGAGCTCACTGTTGATCTCAATCATTAGAATATCTACAGCCCTAATTTGAAATATGCTTTTTCACAATTCCATTCCCACTTGTGAGACCAGGTATATGTTTTTTTCATTACCTTTGAACCACTTAATTTTTTGGTCTGAAAGGTAATATATAATCATGTGAATATTATATCTCTATCACAATGCACATGATATTATATATGTATAGCCATCGTGTAAGACTACCCTATGTAAGATTCTATCTATTACATGACATATGATACACAGTAGATAGCACTTAGGTTAGATTTGGATCGTTTTAAATTCATAGAATTTAAATTCAAAGAAACAAACATAATGCTAGTTTTAAAATGTTTGGATTTGTGATGAATTTTTAATTTTAAATAAATTGTAATAGCTATACTTTTGTGAAATATTGATAAACACTTGATGGTTTTAGCATCCAGCTTTTCTTTTACTCATTCTATTAGGACAAACTTCACTGATGGATGACTGGAAGAAATGAATACTAAAATTATACACTGGGGTAAACGTTAAAAGAGAAAGTGAATTTTTTCTCTTTTCCCTTAGGCACTTCGTGGAATGGTTTGAATTTGTACTTAACTGGAATGATTTATAAAGAACATTTCCTGATTTAAGCCAGGAGTTTTAACTCTCAGAATCCAAGCAGACATGACAGCTCGTTGCTCTCATCACATGAGTTAACTAACATGACCTTGATGGAGAGCTACAATGGGCCACTTTTAAATGTTTCAAAGTTTTAACCTTCTAAAAATGGAACCAACCCCCAAGCTCTTGGAGAACCTAAATATCACAATGCAACCCCCCACAGACAAGTTCCAGTTTAATACTTTCATTTTATCATAAAAATGTCTTAATTAGTTTTGTTACCGGCAACATTTTATCCATGGCAGGGCTTATAGCGTGTTTTCCAGGAGACACAAGAGTCTGCAATCTGTCACGCAAGAACACTTTGGGGTAAGTTAGATAGAAAGTGACAATTATGAAAATGACGTCAGAACATCAAATCTGGGTCTCCTCTTTTTCCATCATCTTCTTACATTTAAGTACTAGCTTTCCGATGAAAATGATACCTTGACAAGATCTATACTGAGAGTGAACAATTCAGTGCATATAAGCAGCTTTATACGTCTTTAAATCATTTGCATTCCACATTTGGTATGTACTCATAGGCAAAAATAAGACCTATAAAACATTTCCATGAAATAAAACAGGCATAAAATATAGTAAATATATTTTTAAAGTATAGTAAATATATTTGTCTAGCTAGGTTGTCTGTTCAGCCACTGAATTTCTTCATGACAGTGGTATTTTGAGATCATCTCTTTCATTTATAGAGAGATTTCATAAGATTTCCAAGGGTCATCTGCTTTTGGTGCTATTCTCATAAATTCATTTATGCAGTTGCACAAACATTTTTGAGACCACCTTTTGAATACCGGTGTCTCCTTAGAGGCATATACAGTAATTAATTCACCAAGAAGCCTGATTTCTGCTGTGGCCTGGCTAATGTGAACAAACAAAACAAAACCCAAAACAGCAAACAGTAAAATATACACAGTCTTTCAAAATATTCCTTCACGTTTGTGAAATGTCTTAAGGATTTCCCAGTTTCAACCTCAGTATCTTTCCTCCAACACATTTCCGGCAACTGATCTTATTATTCCCAGGAGCACATGGGGGTACATCAGCCAGAACCTTCCCTTCCTCACCCGAAACACACAGGGACATTACATTCTTTGTGGTTGTCCTACAATCATAGCATCTGCAAAACCTCACATAATTTTCATGTGGCAAATGCATACACCTGTCACCCCAGATTACTTAAGAAGACAGTTGAGGCACGCAGCCCCACGTCCTCGCCTCCATTACCTACTCCGTTCTGACTGCAGGCCTGTCTCTGGGCCAGCTCACGTCTTCCTGAGCTCAGTGGTCTCTCATACTTCACTAAATCTAAAGGCTATTTTCCAGTTCTCATTTTGCTGATTTCCTTAGGAGAAAGCATCACTGTTGAGCTCCGTTTCCTTCTTCAAACTATCCTTCCTCTATGTGTTGGAACAGAATCTTCAAGAATAATTTGGATACATTAAGGTTTGTCATGGGCATGTATAAAATATCCTTAAACTCAGAAAACTGTTGAATTGACTGAAGGGTGCCAACCATACTCTTGTTGTCCACTTTGACTGCCTTTCATGAAATTTTCAGTTATCTCTACAGAGTAAAGTGACGTTACCCTCAACCTCAGAACTTATTTTTAAATCAAAGATAAGAATTAATCCCCCTTTGCATCTAAGCATTCGCTGAGAACCCATCTTTAAAATGGTACACAGCACATAATAGCTTCTACGTAATGTCTTATAAAGAAATTAAAATACATATGACCACAAAGGATTCACTACTAAACTACACACAGATGTGCGCGTGCACAAGTGATAAAGATAAACAGCATCTATACATAGCAGATACTATCCAGAAATCAGATATGGGTCAGGCCTCCGTGGTCCCTACAATATACCAGAGGCAACAGATGTTAACAAAACCGTCCTCACAAATATGAAATTAGAACCCTGATGAATTCTGCGCACTGGCAGGTCTCTGGCCCCGTGCCAGCATGCAGTGGAGGGAGGTGTGTGGGTGAGGGGTTCTGAGGAACACCCTATTAAGAAGGGACATTGATTTGATGTCTACTGGAAGACTGGTAGGGAATGATGGGCAGAGGGGAAAGAAGAACAAGAGAGAATTCAGACAAGATGATGTGGCACCAGAGAGGCACAGCACAAAAATGACTATAATAACAAATTAGTGAGTTTGCCAGAGATACAGAATCAATACAATGTGTGTCACATACACGGAGAGACAGAGACAGAAGAGAAAGATCGTAAGGTCACAGCCCACATGACTGTGGGAGCTAGAAAGTCTGCATATGTACAGTATGGTGGAAGCATCATCCTGACAAACAGCAAACAGTGCTTGGCTTGGATTTCAAAGGATCAATGGCATTTGAACAGCATGATTTTGGGGTACGGGCAGAGGGACATATTCCAGGCATTCCTGGTAACTGATCATGGGGTACGTATGAGGCACAGACAGCAAACCAAGCCAAGAGTAAGTGAGGTCAATCTTCGGATGTGAGAATGGAAAAGCGTGATGGGCCAGAATGTGCTTAAGGAATATGGACTAATTTTGGAGGCAATGAGATTTTTTAAACTTTCTTTTCTTAATGTTTCTTAATTTATTTTGTGAAACAGAGAGCAAGTGAGCAGGGGAGGGGCAGATAAAGAGAGTGAGAGACAATTCCAAGCAGGCTCCCCACTTTCAGTACAGAGCCGAATACGGGGCTCAAACTCACAAACCGTATGATCATGACCTGAGCCAAAACCAAGAGTCGGACGCTTAAGCAACTGAGCCACCCGTGTACCCCTGGCAATGAGTAAAGTGACATTATCAAAACCAGAGAGATGAAGATGCTTGTGTAACAGATGTATTTAGATAAAAGAGAGTGAGAATATAATTAATTACCGCACCTGTACAATAATTATTCAAGGAGTGGAATGAAATATATTGCACCTTATATTCTATTCCAATTTACGAGGTAACTTAACATGTTTTCCCAAAGTGCTATTATTATTTCCCCCAGCAATGGTGCCTCTTCCTTCCATGTCCTCTGATACTTACCATTTAGATTTTAGCCAATCAGTATCTCAGCATACCTCTAATTTGCATTTCTGCCACGAAAAATGAGAATGAACATCTTTTCTTGTTATCTTGACATCTTATCTATGTTGGCAATTTATGTTTCTTCTTATATGAAATACTTTTCTCATGTATTTTTCTATTTTTCCCTTGGTTTGTTTGAATGTACCTTATTGATATGTGGACACTATGTATCCATATTGCATTTTTAAAATTGTTTGTTTATTTATTTTGAGAGAGACCAAGAAAGAAAGTGTGAGCAGGGGAGGGGTAGAGAGTGAGAATCCTAAGCAGGCTCCACTCTCAGTGCAGAGCCCAATGTGGGGCTTTATCTCACCCCCACAAGATAAGGACCTGAACTGATATCAAGAGTCACATGATTAACCAACTTCACATGATTAACCAACTGAGCCACCCAGGTGTCCTGATATATCCATTTGGAAGAAAAATTCTTTTGTTGGCAATATGTATTGCAATTATTTCCTAGCTGCAGCTTGCTTTTTTCTTGTGTTGCCATTTTTTAAACTGAGTCATGCATTATAAACAGTAAAATTTATTTAAGTGCAATGTGTCAGAGAGTTTTGACAAATACCTACAACCCAGTAACCATTTATATTTAATGTGACAATTGGCAGGCTGAGGTGTAAAGGCACCATCATAGTACCCCTTGTCTATTCATCTGTTATTTGGGTCTTTTTCCTCTTCAGCTTCTTTATTTTGGCTTAGCTATTTTTATGGTTCCATTTTATCCCCTTTTTAGGGTATTAGCTATAACTGCGTTTTATCTGAGTGGTTGCTGCAACATTGATACGATGCATCATTAACTTATTACAGTCCACCTTTAATGATCTAATGCCTCCTCACATTTAGTATAAGAACCTTAAAAGAGTTTACTAACCACTTCCATGCTGGAGCCCATGCATTTCACGTTATAGGGGTTGAAAACCTCAGAATACATTCTTATTAGGTAAAACAGTCACCTATATTTTAAAGACATTTAAATAATAAAAATATCACACATTTACTTGCATAATTACCATCTCAGTATGTTTCATTGCTTTGTGTAGATGCCTGTATTCACTGATAACTGACCTAAACCATACTATGTTGGGTCCAAAACCAGACTACTATTGGTGACTTCTCTTTGTCTTTCCCACTTCCGATTTTCTTGCCTCCTTGATCTTTCCTTATATTTTATTTGTATTATTTTACTGGTTATTTTACGGGGCTTATCTTACATGGTTACCTTAATAAAGCCTGGAGTTAATGATATCATCACTTTTCTTGAACCTGAACTGTTCTAATCTCATATGCTAACCTTTAATAAAGAGTAGAGTGGAAAGACTGACTATGAAATCAGATAGTCTTGATTTTTATTCTTGGTTTTATCTTTTCTGGCCTAGAATCTTGGGTAAGTAACTTATCTTCTTCGAGACTTGGCCTTCTACCTATAAAATTGGGACGTAATATTTATTTGCATAATTTATCGGATAGGATTAAAAGGCACACAGGGGCACCTGAGTGGTTCAGTCGGTTAAGAGTCTGACTCTTGGTTTAGGCTCAGGTCATGATCTCGCGGTTCGTGGGTTAGAGCCCCACACCGGGCTCTGTGCTGTGTGGAGCCTACTTGGGATCCCTCTCTCCCTCTCTCTCTGCCCCTCCCTTGCTCGCTCTCTCTGTCTTTCTCGAAATAAACTTAAAATAATAATAATAATAATAATAATAATAATAATAAAAGAAAAGTCACACAGTAGGTGCTTATAAATATCAGTGACTATTTCCTTCCTATAATCTTCCTATATGAGGAAGATTTTAAAAGGGGGACTTTATCCATTTAATTTGAAATACTCAAGATAATACTGAAACACAGTTTTACCAACCTGATATAATGTGAACTTAACATCACATTTAAACAGAGTAGAGAATATAAAAACAATGCTTCAGTGAATTTAATGAATGAATGAATGCACTGAATTTCAAGCACTAATAATCGATAAAAAACTAGAGACAGGATCATGGAAAGGAGTCTATTTCATCTTGCTTGTGAATTATCACATTGGTTTCTTTATTTAAGTAGGTCTCAGTTTCTTAATATGGAAAATGCAAATATTGAATTATATATATAATTTTAAATTTAATATAATGTGGATGTGTAAATTTCAGGAGATTTTCTAATTTGATTTGATAATTTGGGAAATAAACCGTATGTCTCATTGTCTGAGAGAAAGCATGAACATGTCTAACATTTCAATTTATAATATAATCCCACAAATATAATTTCAGAAATGCAGTTACTAAAAAGGAATATTGTATACAGATACAATTATTCTATGTGTCTAAAATTTTTTTTCTCAGTAGAAATCAGTGTCTTCCTGCGTAGAATCAGTAAGCATCTTCCTCACTGTCCTCCAATCTCTTACAGAAATATGTTTCACTGATGCATGTTACAAGGCTGTGAGGTTGCACTTTTCAAACTGTAAACTTCATACTTTGACTTGTCTGTGTTAGAATACAGGCGCAGGGAGCACTTTTCTGTCTGACAGGGCAGTGGGCTGTGTTATTAACTGCTTGTCCACGTTAGGTTTACATAGTGTTGGGTGTTATTGATTTCCTTTATAATGAGGGGTTGAATCTCATTACTCTCCTAACTCATGATTATTCCTGCAAATTAGCAATAATGAATCAAAATATGTGGTTACCAGTTGAGTGAATGCTAAGAGCAGGACACGCTTTTAACAGCAAAGTAAAGTCACTTTATCCAGTCTTGTTTTTTTCCAAAAACACAGTTCTATTTGAACAGCTTGTTATGGAAATGGTGCCAATTTCTCCCTACTGTTGCTTGCTTTTATCACACTGAGCGGAATAAATTAATAATGTGCTTGAAGAAACTTTTTAGCAGCACATTTCTGTGTTACCAGACTCATGCTTCAATTGAGCATTTGTTTTATATCATATTTCATGGTACAATAATGAACAATGTTTATATCATCGAATGAACAAATCCGTATGCAGCGCTAATTCACTGCTGTTCAATTTTGTGGACAAAATTAATTCTATTTTTATGCCCGAGACCATTCTTTCTTTCTTTCACAGATCCCTCACTCCTAAGAAATGGATTTTTTGTACCTTGGATTTGGGGTTTTAATATCATGTGACATGTCACTCACTCTGACCCTCTGCATCCCCAAAGTTCCTGTGTCGTTTCCCCTCCCTGCAGATATAAGCAACACCCACAACCCGTCTCTGTTATCAGTATAACGCCTCCCTGTCCCCCTTCCCCATGGCCCCGCAGTCTGCCTTCCCAATGTGACTTCCTACCTTCATCCTGACTATACTTTTCCATTGCTAACCTCCCCCCAAAACAGAGACACGCTCAACTCTTCTGCACTGAAAGAATTCCACTTCAAGTGCTTTCTCTTTTCTTAAATGTTTGCATCCATCCTTCTTCCCTTTCAGGAAAAGAATAATATTGCAAAGTAACATTCTCATGTCAATAATGCCTCCTCTTTCCCTTTCTATAGCGTCTTGCAATACACATTCCTGTAAAACTGAAATCGTTTTTGGAGTTTGCTTCAACAGATGATTTTTTTTTTTTTTTACCTAAAAATGAAAGCCTGATCAGTTTTGCAGCATTTGAAAGTGGAAACTACACTTCTCCTTGATATCTGTTTTTCTCCGATGTCCCTGCCTTCTGTTTTCCTCTATGATTGCACTTCCTAAATCTTGGCAGCTGCATCCTCTCTCTTCGGCCCCCATCTGCCCCTTAATGCTGACATTGATTCAGGATTTATAATCAGTCATCATCTTTCTCTCTAAACTCTTGGCAGTATCATCCACCTCCATGGCTACAATTACATCTCCAGGCCGGACTTCTTCTCCGAAGTCTTAGATTTGCCTTCCAGACTTCTCTTTCCCAACTGCCTCCCGGACAACCCTGTGGTTGTGTCCCAAATGGCTACAATGCATTCTACTGGAGAGAGAACTCATCTGTTCAAACTCCACTCTTCCTGGAGCGTGGCTTGATTACAAGCACCCCTGGCCCCCAAAACACGCAAGCTTCCATCCCTGCGGTGCCTCCATAGCAGTCTCAGGTGCCAGCTGTGTGTCTGTCTCCGCTGCCATCTTGCTCCACATTCTCCCTGACAGCACTTGTCTGGCACTTACTGTTACTGTCTGGATTATTCCTTATTCATGTGTTTATGTACTCACAAGTGTTAACTGAGAGCCAAGAAGGTGCTCCATACTAGTATGCATTCTACACAGAGGAGAACTTTAGAGAAGAAGAGATAAATGTGTGTAAACACACAATTATCAGCCCCAGTGTAAAGCTTGGGGGAGATGTGTGTGGGCAGTACTGATGCAAGTGTGGATGTCTGTATACCTAAGAAAGCTATGCAGGGAGGTGAGACGTAAGTAGAGAGTGGAGAAGTGGCATAGATGGGTACAGCGGAAAACCACAGGTAATTAAGAATGACATGAACCTGGGGGCTCAGCTGGTTAAGCAAACAACACTTGATTTCAGCTCAGGTCACAATTTCACGGTCTGTGAGTTTGAGCCTCGCATCAGGCCCTCTGCAGGGCGGAGCCCGTTTGGGATTCTCTCTCTCTCTGCACCCCTCCCGTGCTTGTGTGCATGTGCACAAAATAAATAAATAAACTTAAAAAAAAAAAAAGAGGAATGAGCAGAACACCCTGCTATGGTGGGCAGAGTGGGATAGGTAGAAATTTGGAGCATTATAAAAGTTCCTCTCCAACTATGCTGAAGAAGTAGGATTTCATCTTAAAGGTAACAAGGAACCACTGGGGGGAAAAAACTCAACAAAGGGATTTATGTAACAGATTTCTTTTTGCTGCTCACTCCAACAGTTGTCTGGAGTATGGTTTGGTGTGGGAATAGTTTAAAGATACACAAAGACATAACTCGGAGTGTGTTAACAATCACCAAAATTGAAAAAAACAAAAACAAAACCAAAAAACAACCCTGGTAGCTAGTACAATACAGAGATGGCTGAGACGAATAATAAGCAGAATGAATCTTCAGGACTTAGAATGTGATTAAACATCCAGTTATTAAATGAAAGGGGGGTCACAGAAGGTGTTGCAAGGCTTGGGACTTGATGCATTATGCAGATGGTGGTGCTCTCATTCCAGGAGAGGCGTGTGGGAACCGTAGATTTGAGGGAAATAATAAACTGAATTTTGAGAATATTTAATTCAAGGGGGCCTCAGTAAAACCAAAGTCAAACAGCTTCTAGGTTAAAGGATGAGTAAGTGAGAGGGTTTCATGACAGAGATAGAAACATGGGACTTCCCGGTCACTGGTGTCTGTGCTGCCGGGAACTGTAGGGATTTGGGAGAAAGTATCCACAACTGGGAAAATATGGAATACTTGTTAATCTTAAGAGTAAAAATGTAGCTGAGAACAGTATTCTGGTGAAAGAACTATTTATAGGACTTTGTAGGAAGTGCACCCTGAAAAGAAAACAGAAGGAAGAGCCAAGGAAACAGAAAGGAAAAAGTCATCACAGAAAATAAATGCAGGGTCATTGGGAAGAGGTCAACAAAATGGCACCCGGGGACCGTTCTCTGTGACTCTGATTTGTGTGCCCCTACACTTGTGTCAGAATGATCCCAATCATTATCTGCTCCAACCTAATCTAAACCATTCTCCTGGGGCCTCCTTCTTATAGCAGAGGGCTCTGCATTTCACCCCAGCATCCTAGCCATGAGAAAAGGTCCTTAAAAAGTCACAGGGATGGACTGAAATTTAAACTCCTAAAGCCGACATTCAAAGCTTCTCAATGCTTGGCCCCCACCAATTTGTACCTCTTCCAAATTTACCATACCCTTTCCTCTCACTCTGTATCACTGCCTGCCGGACTCCCCAACAGAAATAACAGTTTTATAATTGCTTTGTTCTGGATGCATTTGTTACGGCTTCTCTCTGCCCCATTGGAGTTCTGAAAGGCTTACCTCAGTATGGTGCTGTGCCCTTTATACATGGGGACATTACTGTCAATTTTATTAAGTCCTAATGGCAACTGCTTTAACCACTGAACTCCACTGATCACAAAGAATTGGAGACATTTTAAGAGTCAGAGATCCCTGAGTTGAAGCAACACACTTCAAGACCAAAAGCTATTTGCTCAAAGCCATGAAGCAGCCAGTGCCACAGGAGACAGAATCATCAGCTCCTGGTGTGAGACAAACTGGAAGTGAAAATTCTTTCAACTCCTATGACTAATGTGATTTTGGTGAAACCCATACTGAAAGATCTCAGGTAAGTGTTAGAAATTAAAATACTTATGAAAGCATTTGGACCAGAAATTTACTGACAATTGTCTGTACTACAAAATANTTCTTTACTACAAAATAAAATGTTTTATATATATATATATATATATAAACTTTATTATGATTAACTCACAAACCATACCTTACACGTTAGAAAAATACTGACTTTTCGTTTTAACCATTTTCTTATTTTAGGGATTTGTAATTGCATTTACAAAGTTCCCGGTTTCACCAGGCATCTTAAACACATGTTCCTTTAAATCAGATGACTTTAAATTCTCAACTGACTGACAAAGGTCAGTGATGTCTGTCCAACTTTGACTACTTAGTCCCCAAATTGGAGACTGTGCCTTCCACAGAAATCATTAGGGGTACCAAGGCGGGAGAAAGACACTGTGCTGGATGAAAACACAATTTCATTTCCAAACATCACCATCCCTCTGAAAACATCACTATAGTTAGAAAAATCATATTCACTTACAACTCACATTCTTGATCTCTGAAATGACATTTTGTGACGCCGATATGTGATGTACTTGTCTCTGAGTCAGTCATTTTATCTAGGATGCTCTTTAAAGTGGCATTCCTGGATGTTAAAGTGATGTACGACTTTCTATGACACTTAGTGGCCAATTTGCTCATGCGTCTATGGGATGCAAATGTCCCCTTTCCTAAGAAGAAATTCCTCATCTTAATATACATGTTTAGAATGCTATATGTTTGAAGTTTTAAGTCACGTGGGTTTCTAACTTAAGCTAGTGAGTTACATATAACCTTGTAAGAAGATGTCGCATTTCGGTGTAAATGTAACTTCATGGGCCCACTGTCCGTTTAAATTTTGCGAAACGGGCAATGAATCCCTGTTTTTAATTTACCTCCAGGCAGTCTTTTGCTTGTACTAATGCTGATGATGATCTCTAGATAGAAAGGGGAGTGTTTCAAGTAGGCTGTCTGCAACCTATTAATTCTGGAGTTGAACATCTACACTTGCCTGCCTACTTTTAACACTGAAGAAGGCAATTACCTAGTTAACAGGAAAAATAAAATTTGACCCAAATTACCAAAGCGATTGCTTTGCTTGAAAGACGAGCCCGTGCCGGTATGTAAAGGACATTGAGAGACAAGTTATACAAGCAGATCAAGTAACAGTACCAAGCTGCTGGTTAGGAGGTCACTTATAACACTGTGCTAACAAGGTCAAGGGTAGGTTAAAACCCCAGGCGAGTGGCTAACTTTGCTACGATCCTGAGCCATAAACTGCCCCCTTCACTTCAGTTGTTTCAGGATACAGGTCTTAGGGACAATTCTTAAATATAGGAAAACAATCATAACTCTTCACACATAAACGCATATGCATGTCGTTGGGAAAAAGCAGAAGTTACTTTATAATATAAATGCAGGTAATTGGAAATAAATCATTATCAACTCATCCCATTACAAAGGACAGTTTCTTCAATACGAATAGTGTTTGAAGATGATTCTTCAGTCGGCTCTCTGATGGGTTGCTGATGGACATCGATTTAAAGTTGTGTGTTTTCATAAGCAGGCTCATTAGTTCTATTAAGAATGTGCCTACTTGGGCCTCTGTGTCAGAGTCAGGGAAGGCATACACATTGCCCTTTGATTATGAACCCACAAAACTCACAACTACTTTCTCACCAGTAGCTAACACACTTTGTGCTAACCAGTTATCATCACAGCTAGGCTGTGAACTTTAAGACTCACGGAGAATTGCTTGAACCACCTGCAAGTCATCTGTGTTTCTTGGGTCACCTTTGGTTTCTGTTTTGAGAAACAGAATTCAACTGTATGGCTTTCGCCATGCCAAGCATTTAGCTCCCGCGTAGGTTTATTATCCTAACCTTACTTTCCTTTACTCTGATTACATCTCTTTTCCCTAGGCCGTTGTAAATGTTTCTGTAAGTTACCACTAATTGTTTTAGGGTGAGGTAAGCCCACTAACCTAATTGAATAAATGAGTTAAAACCAGTGAGAAAAGTAACTGCGTATACAGTGTCCTTTGGGAACTAGTAAGATTTACTTATCCCTCTTTTCCTTTCCTTCTCTCAACCTCTGAAATCCTACAGAAACGTGAACACTGTTATTTAAAACCACATTGCGATACACCTTGGAAAGAACCTTGCAAATGCACTGACATCGAGAGTGCAAGACCCGGGCAGAGGACAATGTTGACATTCTCACTCTCAGCTTCCCCGCCCTCAGAGGATCTCAACGCAACCCTAAGTGCTGGGAAGCAGATCATTGATTCTGCTGTTATGTACACACATTTTACCAAGAATATAATCGAGTCCAGCTCATATTATTAGACCAAGGGGAAAAGCAAAGTGGCCTTAAAAGGACTCCTCAACTGAGGAAGCTGACCTCACAGGATGAAATTAATTGTTCCTTTTAACGATATTAGTTGCAAACATGTTGGCTATTGGAGCTGGACAGTGAAGAAACCTTTCCAGGGCTGTGCAACAGAAATTTCTACAATGATAGAAATCTTTTGTAACTGCACTTTCCAAGATGGAATCACATTTTGAAAGGTGGCTGGTGCAACTGAGGAACTGATTTTTTAAATTTTGTTTAATGCTGCAGGATGCAAACACAGTTTCAGTTGGCTAGTGGCTACGATACTGGACAGCACAGAGGCAGACTTTGGAATAATTAATACTGACTATCCATTCTGACACCTCATTTTTTATGTTGGCTGCCTGTCTGTGCTATCTTTTCTAATTACTTGGTAGTTAACTGTATTAATAAAATTATCCAGTTCTGTATTTTTTAAAAAAAAATTAATGTTTGTTTATTTCTAAGAGACAGAGTACAAGTGGGGGAGGGGTAGAGAGAGGGAGACACAAAATCCGAAGCAGCTCCAGGCTCTGAGATGTCTGCACAGAGCCCAATGGAGGGCTCGAACCCACAAACAACAAGATCATGACCTGAGCAGAGGTTGGACACTTAACCGACTGAGCCACCCAGGCGCCCCTCCAGTTCTGTACTCTTAAAGCTTAAAAGCATCATATCTGCAAAACTGAAATGTATCAAGCTTACATGTTATCTTAAAAAGAAAATCATGCACAGATACTCTAAAGTAACCTTTAAAACTCCTTTAAAGTAACTGATGTAACTTAAGCTCTAAGATCCACTCTACTACATCTATCCAGTAAGTTCGCATGGATTGTTGAAAACAGAAAATTTCTGAAGGTATCTAAGGAATGAAGATTGTACCTGAAGACTGTGTGTGCCTATCACTTTATAAATATAAAATGCAGGGATGCCTGGGTGGCTCAGTTGGTTAAACATCCAACTCTGGATTGCAGCTCAGGCCACGATCTCATCATGGTTTCGGAGTTGGAGCTCCGCGCAGGGCTTCACGGTTACAGCACAGAGCCTGCTCGGGATTCTCTCTCTCCCTCTCTCTGCCCCTCCTCCATGAATGAGCTCTCTCTCTCAAAATAAATAAATAAACTCAAAAACTTCATGTAAGTAAATAAAGTAACTCCAACATTGCAAATCTCTACATAGTCGGTTTCATGGGAAGTCACTCTCGTACACTTGTAAAATGTCCTAGTGTAATTTGTTACAAGTGAATGATGTATTGGTTTTGACCACTCTGGGGTGTGTTTTAACTGAATGGGAAATACCTGGTGGTGTTCATGAGCTATAGCAGGGGCCATCTCCTTAGCTGGGATTGTGACAGAAAATTGGAATTACCAGTCTTGGGGTTACTTAGAACTTCCCTGATGTGGGTTACAGTGCCACATGCTTTTCCAGACATCCAGCCTCGACAATGGCTGGCTCCTATTTCACCCTTTCGCTCCCCCATGAATCCACTGACTCATCAAGCGCTGGTGACCGAACCCCATCGATTCACTCAGGTGTGTGCCCTCTCTCTCTCTCTCTCTCTCTTTTCCCTCAGCCCTGCTGCTGTGGTTCACCTTACATCAAAGTCTGCCCAGACTTTCTAAAGTTAAAATGATACCATAATCTATCCTGGTTAAAAAACAAAACCAACCAATCAACCAACCAACCAAACAAACAAACAAAAAAAACAAGCAAAATGAAACACCCACAAAAACTTTACCTCCAGAATAAAACATAAACCTTCTTCTTTAGCTTAAATATTTAATATCCTCCAACACACTAATCTGCCATCATGGGTTGATAATAACCAAGACACATGCTAAGGAAAGTAATAATAAAACATGTAAAATATTACATGCTGTGGGAAGTAGTACAAAAGAAACTGAACAGTGCTGACAAGAAGCACGTAGCCTCACGGCTGAAACTAGGAGTTCAGGAAGCACACTATGCGAACCTGACCTTAAAAGCAACATGTGATGAATGCATAAACAACTAATCTTGGAGAAGGAGAAGAAGGGAGGGAAGGAGATTCCAGTGGCAAGAACAGTGTTTATGTGCAAAGGGGTTTGGCCAGAGGATGCAGGGTGTGCTCAAGAAGCTGAAAAAATCTGGGTTGTTGCCCAGAGAGAAGGAGCCGAAGACCAGTACCCAGGGAGCCTGGAGAAGTGACCTGGAGCCAGACCCTGAAAAACCGTGGACGGGCAATGTTAAAGACAAGGAGCCTTCCAGCTGAAGGGAGAAATCCGGGGCACAATCGCCTCTGCAGAAGTAACTATCTCTGCCGTAATGAAAAGGAAGGGTTGGTCAGTGGTGTCCAGAGTAAGCTCCTCGCAGGAAGGACTTGATGGCAACCTGTGGCACACGGATGGATGTGGGGTGGTGCTGGGCTTGAGAGGCCCTTAAAGGGTAAAATTGGCAAAACCAGGAGACAGACGCAACGTGACCCGTGGAAAGGGGGACAGATTGGCAGGGACTTTGTTGAGGTCAATCACTGATTCATTCAGTCATGTTCAAGTTGCAGGTGCATTCGAGATAGCCAGGTAAGGATGTGAGCGACACAAGAGGAAAGGAGACAGCGCCTGGAGGCCTCCCAGACTTAGTGACTGAAGCGTTGGGCATGGTGGACAGTGTCTGGGAAGGCAATATAGAGTGGGGGCAAGTCTGGTCCTGAGCATGGCTTTCAGAACGTGAAAATGGCAACTGGGGTGGGGGGTTGCAACTGTCGCAGAGGTGTGCTTTCTGTGGCCATCAGAGCACACATGGTGTGTTTTCATTAGCTTTGGAGGGGCTCAGCTGTCTCCCCGTTACCATGGTCCCCATCATTCCTGATCTCATTTCCTATTTTACCAGCTCCCCACTTTGTTACCTCCCTGACCCTCATGGGTAGGGACTTGTTTTTCAGCCTGCTTTTCATCTCTATATCCTGCTTGTGCAAACACATCTCATCCAACAGTATCTGTTTGTTTGTCTCAGGTCATGTTGCATATACTAGAACTCATTCTTTCCTGAGAACAGGGCAAGTTTCATGATCTTCTCCTCTGTCAAGAGTAGGATATTTCCTTTTCCATTCTCCCATTCTGGACATCTTCCTTCTGCTTCAAGACTCCACTTAGTCCATCTTTTCTCCTAAGACTCCCGTGATACCTATCCCAGTCAAACCCTTCTTCATTCTCTGGTCCCGTGGCAGTTTGCTTATTTCATATTTGCTTAATTATATGAGTTTCCATGTAGATGCCTGCTTCATGCACTGTGAGGCAGACTATTTCAAGGGGAGAGGGAGATGTCTGCGCCATATATCCTTTACAGGAATCATACAGTGCTGGGCTCCCAACACAAGAGCTGTCTGCTCATTGAGCCTGTGGCAACTACTAAGAACACTAGGTTTCTAAGATCTGGCTTTGTATTTTGTGACAAACAGCATAAGTCATGATGAACAAGGCTTGGTCTCAGAATGGCCTCATTTTCCTCATCTATAAAAGGGGCATCTGAAAATATATTAGTGGCACCTAATTGTGTCAGTGCACCAAAGTGTCAGGAGAGGAGTGTGTTTTTTCTTAAAATATAGATGGTTAGGAATACCGTATGATTTCACTCATGTGGAGTTTAAGAAACAAAACAAATGAGCAAAGGGGCAAAGAGAGAGAGAGGTAGACCAAGAGACGGACCTTCACTACAGAGAACACACTCATGGTTACCAGAGCGGAGGAGTGTGCAGGAGGTGGGAGAAATAGGTGATGGGGATTCAGGAGTGCACTAGTGATGACTGCCGGGTGATGTGTGGAGGTGTTCATTCCTTCTACTGTACACCAACAACTGGGCTTTAAATAAAAAACACAGACTGTCAGGTTCTGTCTCAGACTGTCTAAATCAGAATATCCAGGGTTATGCCCTGGGAATCTGTATTTCCAAAGAGCCCTCTGTTTTAATGTGAGGGGCTGGTGGTTATTCTGTTTTTTATTCTCAGGTTTTCCTTGTATAATTTTTAAATTATTCACCTCTTTACACTCTATCCTCTTTATATTCTAATATATCTTTTTATTTTTTTTCAAGACACACAAGGATAATGTTAGACAAATACTCTCGGGTATTTCTCCTTTGATAATACAAAAGCTGTACATTCATTCTAGCATCTATATTCTAGCAAATATTACTAAAGATATTTAAATTTAACAGTTTATTTTCTCTTCCTAGCAGATTTAAAAGACAGACTATCTCCTTTTTTAGTAAAACAACATGCACAGTCTTGAAAGAAAAAAAATCTATATAAAGACATTAAGGCAAACAATCACAAACAACTCCAATTTCAAGTAATATTTACCATATGGAAATAATAGACTAATTTAATATTAAATAGTGATATGAACTGTTTCTCTAACTTCAAAAGAGTACGAGTCCAAGTTTGGTCTTATTCCTGGTCATTTCCTTGGCTATACTGGGCCCGTCTGAGATAGGAAGGAAGCAGTCAAGAAATATTCCTTCAGCTAAAGTTAAAAAGGGCATACACATTTTCGCAGTGTGTTCTGCCAGTGAAAAAAATATCTGAGACTTCTAGAAACTTCTGTACAACTTGGAGCAGGACCATTCTAGGCCACTCTTTTAGTCTTTGGCTGTGCTAGGATTTTGATGTTTTTTCTCGGGTTTCCAAGGAGTCTCCAGTGAATTGGACGGAGTTTGATTTCTGTGTTCCCATGGCTGAAGCCTAATTTGATTGACAAGGGTTTGCAAAGAGGCTGCTGTGTGCCCAGGAATCTGGCACAAGCACCACGAAATAACAGAAATAATGCCGCCGGGAGATTCCTAGATTCATCCAATAATCAAAGTGCAAACACTTACTGTGACTACTTGTGACGAGGGCCAGGTAAGACTACTGTGTTCTAACTGAATTATTCGGTCCAACGTCTATGCAAGTGATAAGGAACATGTGCAAAGAAATGCTTCTTTATGGACGGCTGTCAGTCCTGTGCAGTCTCTGTCTGAATGCATCATTTCTCATGACTCTTACCTCTGAGAAATGACTCCTTTTTGGATAACACCATTTGCTTTATTTTCACAATTAAAACAAAATTTGAGGAGTGGAGAAAAGTAAATACAAAAGGGAGAGNCCCTCTAACTAAAAAAAAAAAAAAAAAAAAAAAAAAAAGGGAGAAAACACTATCTTCAAAGTCAGAGTCGTAAAAAGCAGGGTCCGATTCATAAACATTACACTGTAAGCTGATATAAATCCATGAAAAACAAAGGGTTCTCTCTCAAAAGATTCTGGTGGCTTCAAATTTTGGGGGGATTTCACTCAGTCTGACTTTCTTATTGATTACAGAAAACGGAAGTGTTTCTGATGGCTCACTGAAGGCCAAGTGCCGGAGGCATTTGGTGACAACTTTGACATTGTCTTTTTTTTTTTTTAATGGAAGTATAGTTAACACACACAATACATTAGCTTCAGGCGTACAACATACTGACTCAATAACCCTATGCTCACCGTAAATGTGGTGTTGCCATTTGTCACCATGCATGACTTACTTACTCCATAACCGGAAGTCTGTATGTCACTCCTCTTCACGCATTTTGCTCTACCCCCTCACTGTCTTGTCTGGCAATCATTGGTTTCTTCTTTGTACTTCTGGGTCTGTTTCTGTTTTTTGTTTTGTTTGTTCATTTGTTTCTTAGATTCCACACAGGAGTTAAGTCATCTGGGATTTGTCTTCCTCTGCCTGACCTAGTTCACTTAGCATAATACATTCTAGCTCCATTCTGTTGTCCCACATGGGAAGATCGCATTCTGTTTCGTGGCTGAGCTAATACTCCATTGTATCACGAGCCACGCCTGCTTTCCCCATTCATCTAGGGACAGGCACCTGGGCTGCCTGCGTATCACTGTAAACAATGCCGCCACAAACAGAAGGCAGGATGCGTCAGACCTCAGGTCCGCTGGAGTATCTGTCACCTCCCTTTACAAGTTCATATTTAAAGGATTTTTTTGCCCCTGTGTCTAAGGTTCTCCAAGACAGACATCGTACATTTCTCATTCCTTTCTTGAGGTGTACCTCTTGGGCTTTTATTTAACTTTTCATTACTCGTACAAAAACTCCAAATTTCCTCCAGTGGCCAAAAGGTCATTTCTGGTCTGTCCATCCTGTTCCCTCTCCATTCTCACTGGTCATAGATCCTTCTTATCCCTAGCTCCTTTCTACTCCAAAAAACCAATGATGTGGTAACTCTTCCCTGTCACTCTCTCTGCCACACCTGTCATCAGGGAGGTGTCTACTTATCCTCTGTGTCGCCAGTTAAACCTGAAGGCCTGAGGGCAGTCTTCCCATCCACCACTAGCTTCTTTCTCCCAGTTCGGTGCTCACGTGGTCCTGTGTAGTTTTTTTTCCACAGTGTTCAATTAAACATAGAGCTGAATGATAGTGGTCATACCTGTTGCTACAAAGTGAATGTGTGTTCTGTATAAGTGGATGCATTTCTTATACATGTGTGTCTTTATTTTGAGCTTTAAAGCAGAGTAAGTGTTCAGGATATTTTTCAAATTGAATAGTAATATGTATAATATCACAATTTATATATCAACCGATGGCTAATCCACTCCTTCACACTGAGGGAGTTTTTAGACTTGAATTTAAGGGTCCCTTGGACAACTACAAACCCAACTTCTAGCTCTTAAGGAATGGAACCAGGATGCAACTTGATGGTTCTCTGCACTTACTGAGTAATATCAACAATAAGAACTGACAGCATGCCTTCTCAGAGTGGTCAATGGTCTCCTTTCAGATTTTAAAATCTTTAATTAGTAGGCAAATTATCGAGAATTTCAGGAAATGTTTGTCTCCATTCATTTGTGATCAAGATTAAGCACTAAAATTAAACCAAATTGGCATAAGCCATCTTCAACTGTTCCATAAGGCCAAAAATAATTTTTTAATGTTTATTTATTTATTTTTGAGAAAGAGGCATGGAGAGAGGGAGACAGAGAATTCCAAGCAGGCTCCGCACTGCTAGTGCAGAGACTGGAACTCATAAACCATGATAATGATCTGAACTGATATCAAAAGTTGGACATTCAACTGAATGAGGACCCAGGCACCCTCCAAAAATTTTTAAGATAACTTCATTTTACATGAAAACAAACTAAAAGGGGTGCCTGGGTGACTCAGTTTAGCGTCTGACTTCGGCTCAGGTCATGATCTCACAGTTCGTGGGCTTGAGTCCTGCATCGGGCTCTGTGCTGACAGCTCAGAGCCTGGAGCCTGTTTCAGATTCTGTGTCTCCCTCTCTCTCTGACCCTCCCCTGCTCACATTGTCTCTTTCTGTCTCTCTCTTTCTCAAAAATAAAGTAAAACATTAAAAAAACAAAAAACAAATTAAAAATGATATATGCAAATTTGTTCGGCATTTTCCTTTCCATCAAGTATTATTATGATGCTTGCTGGAATACATGAACACCTCTCCATTTGAGCTATAGAGCTATACCCAGACTCACGTAAGGATCTCACCCAGGCCATGTTTTAGGCTAATAAAATGCAACCCCCTGGAAGATGTGACCTGGGTACATGTGCTTTAAAACTTCCTGGGTGAGAAGCACTGGGCTAGATCGATACCCATCAAACTTAGATGTGTACGCAAGTCACCTGGGCAACAGGCTAAAATGCTGATTCTAGTTTTGGGGTAAAACCACAGAATATGTGTCTTAACAAGGTCCTAGCTGATCCACAGCATGCACTATGAGTAGCAAGGGGCCAGATCATCCCTCAAAGGGGAGAGATGTCCTACTTCCAGGAATATGCAAGAACAGAGTCTTTCATTTCTGGGGGACGAAGGACATTTAGTTATTTATGACCAATCTACTTTAAGGAAGAGCTTGCATGGAAAGAGGTGTCTACAGTAAAACTATAACATGGAAAGTAAAAGGGCTTAATACAAGTGTGGTGAGCCAACTGTAAGACTGCCAACCCCCCCCCACCAGTGATTCCCACCTCTGGTATTTATGCCCTCATATAACCCCGTTCTTCAATGTGGGCTTGACCAGTGACTTGAACATGGCAAAGGACACTTCTCCAACAAGGGTACAAACACCTTGACCTCCACCTTGCTCGTATACATTCTACACTATGTTCTAGGACTGCAGGCTTCAATCTAGCAAGTTGCCATGTTGGAGAGGTGCTGGGGCTGGCATTCAGCCAACACCCAGCAAAGAAATGAGGCTCACGGCCCAACAATTGGTGCAGAATTGAGGGCTGCCAACAATCATTTGTGCTTAGAATCAACTCTTGGCAGTCAAGCCCTGAGAATACAGCACTCACAGAGATCCTGATGGCAGCCTGTGAGAAACTCCAAATCCAAGGACCAGGTAAGCCCTTCCCAGACCCCCAACCCAGAGACGATGTGAATACTACATGAGTGTTGTTTCCAACACCATGGCGGTTTTGTGCTAATTTTCCACACAGCAGTAGATAATACACTGGGAAACACAGACAAGGTGTATGAGATACCTTGGCACAGACATAAAGTTTAAGAAAAGCTACAGTGGTATGTACTGAGCTTGCATAAAGTCAATACATTAGACACACTCATCAATCCACCGTTCTGCCAAGATAACACACCAAAAAATGATGAAACAGTTAATTTTGTGAAAAAACACAATGGCGGTTTTGAAACAACAGTGAGGGCCATCAGCTGATTACTGATGGATTTCTAACAGGTATAGAGAAATCCTAACCGTGAGATCAGACACGCGAAGAAATGGGAAAACATGTATGAAACACGCACTGCTTATGTTAGAGTTCTTCAGGGAAGGTACAAGCCCAGAGCCACATCCAGGATCTGAGAGGACAATGTATGTGTGCCGAGTCTGTCCTCAGCTTAATTTTAAACCCATAAACAGTGATGCTATACTATCAGCTGTCCACTATCGAACATTCAGGTTATAACATATCTTCAACGATTGTATCTTAAACACTTCTGATTTAAAGATAGTGTTATCTCTGACAATGCTTGCCAGTAATTCTAAGAACTTTAAACACCTTCCACAACCCATTTGTCATACCCAATGGGTCACTCTTAAGTGGGTGACGTGTTGAAATTTTTAAGAACAAACTGAGAGACCAAAGCACAAACATATGCCAGTAATCTACAATCACTGAGAGTGAAAGTGATTTTAAAACCATGAATTTGGTTAATATTACTCATTATAAATGATTTGTGTGTGTGAAGGGTGGTTGTGCCCAAGAATTTCTCAGGTCCTGCTTTCCTACTTAGAGAGAAGACCTGGTTGGTTGAGAGTGTGTGAGGATGCCGGAATGTCCCTATTAACGTCTTAGCTGGTATCATGTTTTCAGGATACAAGCAAATCCTAGGCTCTGTCCAGTCCCCTGTGGTGCTGATCATCACCAAGATGGCCACACTTCCTCACATCTCAGCTTTCCAAATGCTTGCTCTGAGGTCACCTGCGGGCCCCTCTCAGTCACAGTTAGAACATAATTGAGTCTCATCACGATCCAGAGACATTTCACCTCATTTTACAAAAAAAGAAATTGTCTCTGGAATTGGGAAATGGTATTTGGGACTTTTCTGTTCTATGACATGTGGAGAAGGAAGAGATTTAATTTTTCTCTGGGGTAAAATCATATCTGAAACAGTATTTGACTGTTAATTTGTCATTCCGTGCTGGCTGTTTCATGAACTGGAATTTCCCCTCTCTGATCTTACTTCTCTGTTCCTTCTACCAACCATAGGCATCCAAGCATGGATTCCAGGGCATTCCAAAGCTCTGAGCCAGCTTTCCTCCGGGCATGAAGATACAGTTCTCGGATTCACAATTTATCCATGCTTTAGTTCGAGAAAACTAAGACGACCACTAGCTGGAGGCTACATTTAAGGTTTTAAAGTTTCCTTTGGGAAAATGTAGGCAAATAACCCTACGCACATCTTTCCCATTCCCACAAGGAAAAACACTGACTACATTCCAAAGTGACTTTCTCTGGGGCCAAGAACAAAATGTGAAACACAGGATGGGAAGTACTTCAACTTTAATGTTGGGATTTTATGCTAAATCCAAACTCACAACAACTAAGAAATGTTGTTCACTAGTATGTTTACAATATCTCGCAAATGCCACTTTAATGCCATCATCTTTGAATTGCTTAGATGTTATAAAATATCTATACTTAAATAACTTGCTTCTTCACTAATTCAGTTAAATATCTAATGCCTAAAACAAGATTTGAGACAAGCAGAAACAATGTGATTTGAATTTAAAATGTGACATAATTCTGTTAGCTGTACCACATCCCCATATTAAAGAGAATGGAGCATGAATCTAGATCTTTTAAAAACAAACAAACGCGTTTAACTCCATTGTATATCTCTGTGAAATATGTCTCCCACAAAGAAAAATTCACACTTCTCAGAAGTGTCTTTCATCTTTTTTTAGTTTATCGGTCTTTATACATGATTAGTTTCCAGTAGGCTAAGTTTAAAAGGATAAATAATGGTCCTGTAGTTATGTACCTCTATTATGAGTATCATAACTGGACTTTTATAACAGCTTGCATTGATTTGAAACAAACTAATTATATAGTAGCAGCATTTCTGAAATTATGATTATCAGTGGTCATAAAAGCCATAGCTTGCTATGAAATGTCTCAGGCCCAGAAGGAATATGTTGATAATAAGTATAATCATGTTGAGCAAAATAAAATCTATAAAAGGTTTCATATAAATGTGTGACAAAGAAAGAATGAAGATTCTGTGAGAGTTTTTAAACTCTTAGAAAACCTAAACTATTAAATGATAAAGGCTTTTTCAAGTTTTTTTAAATTTATTTTTTAAGAGACAGATAGCAGAGGAGGGACAGAGACAGAGAGGGAGAGATAATCCTAAGTACGCTCCACACCATCAGCGTGGAGTCTGGAGCTTGGACCCATGAACCTTGAGATTACGACCTGAACTGAAATCAAGAGTTGGATGCTCAACTAACTGAGCCACCCAGGTGCCCCAGTGATAGTTTTTTTTAATGCTCTTTTCCTTTAACCT